>NW_027136067.1:0-366804 GCF_039906515.1 Pseudorca crassidens | reverse complement strand
ACAAGTTCAACATCGCAGAAAGTGAAAAATGGATAAAGAAGTTGTGGTATTTACTTACAAAGCAATATCACTCAGCAATGAAATCTATGTCATCAGGCCATTAGCAGCACAATGAGTGGATTCAGGTATGATGATTCTAACTGAAATAAGTCACACAGAAAAAGAAACATCATAAGATATCAGTAATACACGGAATGTAAACTTGGCTACACAGGAACTGAATTACAGAACAGAACAGGGTCTCAAATTTAGAAAACCAACTTATGCTTGCTTAAGGGGAAAGGTGAGTTGGGGTGCTGCATAAAACCAGAGATTGAAATGAGCACAGATAAAGTTCCTTAAGCCAAATATGGAATAGATAAGAGCTACTCCTTGCTCAACGAAATGGACTCAACACCGCATATTAAACGCCTAAGAATGTACCTGACTAGTAAGTATCTTAAAACCTATGGATTGCTATGTCTCCGAAAGAGAATCAAGCATGTGTACAGGGGCATAAACGCAGCAGTGATAGGATTGGAGAGGTTCAGTGAGCAAATGAAGACCCTTTGAAGTCATATTGCATGGTACCCATTCCACGGGTTTCAACTACCCAGGTTTAAGGTATTCTACCTTCAGCTAAAACATGCATGTGGAAACTAGAGTATGATCAACCATGTGATCGGGAAACGTGTTCAAATATGTCTCAGTTTTCGTACCCTGGTACTCAGGTGCAACATTCCAGACGCTTTACTAACACCCTCCCGACTTGGAGAGTCAGTCCCTTTAACCTCCTGTTTGGCCCAGTTTGCAATTTCTGTGGAAGATGAACAGGAATAGCGAGAACCAATGAGAGACTAGCTGGAGGTGTCTGGACGGGCAAATTTAACTCTCATTTCCCACCAGGAAGAGGAATTAACCAAAGGCTCAGCTTGCCGTGCCGGAACCAGATTAGGGCCTGAAGCCATCCTGCGGTGTTGCGGCCAGCTCAAAAGAAAGCGAGTTGAAGAAAGGAGCTCAGGGGCACTGTAATTCACAAACCTGCAGAGTTATAAATGACAGCTATCGTCCAAAAATATACTGAAGTAAGGCTGCCAAGAGGACTTGAAAGCGGGGCAGAATTGCAGGAAACCGATTTCAGGAGGTAGACTGGAATTGCATTGAAAGCATAGGAAAAGAGGCAGAATGTCCACAATGATGCACTTGGCCAAAAAGGGCGTATGCGTTTTTTCCTGAATATATTCAGGAAAAAACGCATACGCCCTTTTTGGCCAACCAAGCAAGCTTGCAAAGGAAATCTGCACTACAATGAAGTCTCACTTCCCCCCGGTCAAAAGGGCCATCTGAAAAAAGTGTAAAATCCAGAAAGGCAGGACAGGCCATGGAGAACTGGGAGCCTTGTTATGCTGATGGGCGGGATGTAAATTGCCAACAGCCACTCGGGAGAAGTGTATGGTGTTTCCTGAAACATCTAAAAAACAAAGCAACAGAGCCTAGGGCACTTCCACTTATGGTCCTATAGCTTAGGGAAATTAAAATCAAAAAGACACAGCCACCCCAAAGTTTGGGACGCCTCTGTTTACAAGAACCTCGTTTACAGTACAAGTTCAACATCGCAGAAAGTGAAAAATGGATAAAGAAGTTGTGGTATTTACTTACAAAGCAATATCACTCAGCAATGAAATCTATGTCATCAGGCCCTTAGCAGCACAATGAGTGGATTCAGGTATGATGATTCTAACTGAAATAAGTCACACAGAAAAAGAAACATCATAAGATATCAGTAATACACGGAATGTAAACTTGGCTACACAGGAACTGAATTACAGAACAGAACAGGGTCTCAAATTTAGAAAACCAACTTATGCTTGCTTAAGGGGAAAGGTGAGTTGGGGTGCTGCATAAAACCAGAGATTGAAATGAGCACAGATAAAGTTCCTTAAGCCAAATATGGAATAGACAAGAGCTACTCCTTGCTCAACGAAATGGACTCAACACCGCATATTAAACGCCTAAGAATGTACCTGACTAGTAAGTATCTTAAAACCTATGGATTGCTATGTCTCCGAAAGAGAATCAAGCATGTGTACAGGGGCATAAACGCAGCAGTGATAGGATTGGAGAGGTTCGGTGAGCAAATGAAGACCCTTTGAAGTCATATTGCATAGTACCCATTCCACGGGTTTCAACTACCCAGGTTTAAGGTATTCTTCCTTCAGCTAAAACATGCATGTGGAACCTAGAGTACGATCAACCATGTGATCAGGAAACGTGTTCAAATATGTCTCAGTTTTCGTACCCTGGTACTCGGGTGCAACATTCCAGACGCTTTACTTACACCCTCCCGACTTGGAGAGTCAGTCCCTTTAACCTCCTGTTTGGCCCAGTTTGCAATTTCTGCGGAAGATGAACAGGAATAGCGAGAACCAATGAGAGACTAGCTGGAGGTGTCTGGACGGGCAAATTTAACTCTCATTTCCCACCAGGAAGAGGAATTAACCAAAGGCTCAGCGTGCCGTGCCAGAACCAGATTAGGGCCTGAAGCCATCCTGCGGTGTTGCGGCCAGGTCAAAAGAAAGCGAGTTGAAGAAAGGAGCTCAGGGGCACTGTAATTCACAATCCTGCAGAGTTATAAATGACAGCTATCGTCCAAAAATATACTGAAGTAAGGCTGCCAAGAGGACTTGAAAGCGGGGCAGAATTGCAGGAAACCGATTTCAGGAGGTAGACTGGAATTGCATTGAAAGCATAGGAAAAGAGGCAGAACGTCCACAATGATGCACTTGGCCAAAAAGGGCGTATGCGTTTTTTCCTGAATATATTCAGGAAAAAACGCATACGCCCTTTTTGGCCAACCAAGCAAGCTTGCAAAGGAAATCTGCACTACAATGAAGTCTCACTTCCCCCCGGTCAAAAGGGCCATCTGAAAAAAGTGTAAAATCCAGAAAGGCAGGACAGGCCATGGAGAACTGGGAGCCTTGTTATGCTGATGGGAGGGATGTAAATTGCCAACAGACACTCGGGAGAAGTGTATGGTGTTTCCTGAAACATCTAAAAAGCAAAGCAACAGAGCCTAGGGCACTTCCACTTATGGTCCTATAGCTTAGGGAAATTAAAATCAAAAAGACACAGCCACCCCAAAGTTTGGGACGCCTCTGTTTACAAGAACCTCATTTACCGTACAAGTTCAATATCACAGAAAGTGAAAAATGGATAAAGAAGTTGTGGTACTTACGTACAATGCAGTATCACTCAACAATGAAATCTATGTCATCAGGCCCGTAGCAGCATAATGAGTGGATTCAGGTACGATGATTCTAACTGAAATAAGTCACACAGAAAAAGAAACATCATAAGATATCACTAATACACAGAATGTAAACTTGGCTACACAGGAACTGAATTCCAAAACAGAACAGGGTCTCAAATTTAGAAAACCAACTTATGCTTGCTTAAGCGGAAAGGTGAGTTGGGGTGCTGCATAAAACCAGAGATTGAAATGAGCACAGATAAAGTTCCTTAAGCCAAATATGGAATAGACAAGAGCTACTCCTTGCTCAACGAAATGGACTCAACACCCCATATTAAATGCCTAAGAATGTACCTGACTAGTAAGTATCTTAAAACCTATGGATTGCTATGTCTCCAAAAGAGAATCAAGCGTCTGTACAGGAGGGATAAACGCAGCAGTGATAGGATTGGAGAAGTTCGGTGAGCAAATGAAGACCCTTTGAAGTCATATTGCATGGTACCCATTACACGGGTCTCAACTCTCCAGGTTTAAGGTATTCTTCCTTCAGCTAAAACATGCATGTGGGACCCAGAGTATGATCAACCGTGTGAACGGGAGACGTGTTCAAATATGTCTCAGTTTTCCTCCCCTGGTACTCGGGTGCAACATTCCAGACGCTTTACTAACACCCTCCTGACTTGGAGAGTCAGTCCCTTTAACCTCCTGTTTGGCCCAGTTTGCAATTTCTGCGGAAGATGAACAGGAATAGCGAGAACCAATGAGAGACTAGCTGGAGGTGTCTGGACGGGCAAATTTAACTCTCATTTCCCACCAGGAAGAGGAATTAACCAAAGGCTCAGCGTGCCGTGCCGGAACCAGATTAAGGCCTGAAGCCATCTTGCGGTGCTGCGGCCAGCTCAAAAGAAAGCGAGTTGAAGAAAGGAGCTCAGGGGCACTGTAATTCACAAACCTGCAGAGTTATAAATGACAGCTATCGTCCAAAAATATACTGAAGTAAGGCTGCCAAGAGGACTTGAAAGCGGGGCAGAATTGCAGGAAACCGATTTCAGGAGGTAGACTGGAATTGCATTGAAAGCATAGGAAAAGAGGCAGAACGTCCACAATGATGCACTTGGCCAAAAAGGGCGTATGCGTTTTTTCCTGAATATATTCAGGAAAAAACGCATACGCCCTTTTTGGCCAACCAAGCAAGCTTGCAAAGGAAATCTGCACTACAATGAAGTCTCACTTCCCCCCGGTCAAAAGGGCCATCTGAAAAAAGTGTAAAATCCAGAAAGGCAGGACAGGCCATGGAGAACTGGGAGCCTTTTTATGCTGATGGGAGGGATGTAAATTGCCAACAGCCACTCGGGAGAAGTGTATGGTGTTTCCTGAAACATCTAAAAAACAAAGCAACAGAGCCTAGGGCACTTCCACTTATGGTCCTATAGCTTAGGGAAATTAAAATCAAAAAGACACAGCCACCCCAAAGTTTGGGACGCCTCTGTTTACAAGAACCTCATTTACCGTACAAGTTCAATATCACAGAAAGTGAAAAATGGATAAAGAAGTTGTGGTACTTACGTACAATGCAGTATCACTCAACAATGAAATCTATGTCATCAGGCCCGTAGCAGCATAATGAGTGGATTCAGGTACGATGATTCTAACTGAAATAAGTCACACAGAAAAAGAAACATCATAAGATATCACTAATACACAGAATGTAAACTTGGCTACACAGGAACTGAATTCCAAAACAGAACAGGGTCTCAAATTTAGAAAACCAACTTATGCTTGCTTAAGGGGAAAGGTGAGTTGGGGTGCTGCATAAAACCAGAGATTGAAATGAGCACAGATAAAGTTCCTTAAGCCAAATATGGAATAGACAAGAGCTACTCCTTCCTCAACGAAATGGACTCAACACCCCATATTAAACGCCTAAGAATGTACCTGATTAGTAAGTATCTTAAAACCTATGGATTGCTATGTCTCCAAAAGAAAATCAAGCATCTGTACAGGGGGATAAACGCAGCAGTGATAGGATTGGAGAAGTTCGGTGAGCAAATGAAGACCCTTTGAAGTCATATTGCATAGTACCCATTCCACGGGTTTCAACTACCCAGGTTTAAGGTATTCTACCTTCAGCGAAAACATGCATGTGGAAACTAGAGTATGATCAACCATGTGATCGGGAAACGTGTTCAAATATGTCTCAGTTTTCGTACCCTGGTACTCGGGTGCAACTTTCCAGACGCTTTACTAACACCCTCCCAACTTGGAGAGTCAGTCCCTTTAACCTCCTGTTTGGCCCAGTTTGCAATTTCTGCGGAAGATGAACAGGAATAGCGAGAACCAATGAGAGACTAGCTGGAGGTGTCTGGACGGGCAAATTTAACTCTCATTTCCCACCAGGAAGAGGAATTAACCAAAGGCTCAGCGTGCCATGCCGGAACCAGATTAGGGCCTGAAGCCATCCTGCGGTGTTGCGGCCAGGTCACAAGAAAGCGAGTTGAAGAAAGGAGCTCAGGGGCACTGTAATTCACAAACCTGCAGAGTTATAAATGACAGCTATCGTCCAAAAATATACTGAAGTAAGGCTGCCAAGAGGACTTGAAAGCGGGGCAGAATTGCAGGAAACCGATTTCAGGAGGTAGACTGGAATTGCATTGAAAGCATAGGAAAAGAGGCAGAACGTCCACAATGATGCACTTGGCCAAAAAGGGCGTATGCGTTTTTTCCTGAATATATTCAGGAAAAAACGCATACGCCCTTTTTGGCCAACCAAGCAAGCTTGCAAAGGAAATCTGCACTACAATGAAGTCTCACTTCCCCCCGGTCAAAAGGGCCATCTGAAAAAAGTGTAAAATCCAGAAAGGCAGGACAGGCCATGGAGAACTGGGAGCCTTGTTATGCTGATGGGCGGGATGTAAATTGCCAACAGACACTCGGGAGAAGTGTATGGTGTTTCCTGAAACATCTAAAAAACAAAGCAACAGAGCCTAGGGCACTTCCACTTATGGTCCTATAGCTTAGGGAAATTAAAATCAAAAAGACACAGCCACCCCAAAGTTTGGGACGCCTCTGTTTACAAGAACCTCGTTTACAGTACAAGTTCAACATCGCAGAAAGTGAAAAATGGATAAAGAAGTTGTGGTATTTACTTACAAAGCAATATCACTCAGCAATGAAATCTATGTCATCAGGCCATTAGCAGCACAATGAGTGGATTCAGGTATGATGATTCTAACTGAAATAAGTCACACAGAAAAAGAAACATCATAAGATATCACTAATACACAGAATGTAAACTTGGCTACACAGGAACTGAATTCCAAAACAGAACAGGGTCTCAAATTTAGAAAACCAACTTATGCTTGCTTAAGCGGAAAGGTGAGTTGGGGTGCTGCATAAAACCAGAGATTGAAATGAGCACAGATAAAGTTCCTTAAGCCAAATATGGAATAGACAAGAGCTACTCCTTGCTCAACGAAATGGACTCAACACCCCATATTAAATGCTTAAGAATGTACCTGACTAGTAAGTATCTTAAAACCTATGGATTGCTATGTCTCCAAAAGAGAATCAAGCGTCTGTACAGGGGGATAAATGCAGCAGTGATAGGATTGGAGAAGTTCGGTGAGCAAATGAAGACCCTTTGAAGTCATATTGCATGGTACCCATTACACGGGTCTCAACTCTCCAGGTTTAAGGTATTCTTCCTTCAGCTAAAACATGCATGTGGGACCCAGAGTATGATCAACCGTGTGAACGGGAGACGTGTTCAAATATGTCTCAGTTTTCCTCCCCTGGTACTCGGGTGCAACATTCCAGACGCTTTACTAACACCCTCCCGACTTGGAGAGTCAGTCCCTTTAACCTCCTGTTTGGCCCAGTTTGCAATTTCTGCGGAAGATGAACAGGAATAGCGAGAACCAATGAGAGACTAGCTGGAGGTGTCTGGACGGGCAAATTTAACTCTCATTTCCCACCAGGAAGAGGAATTAACCAAAGGCTCAGCGTGCCGTGCCGGAACCAGATTAAGGCCTGAAGCCATCTTGCGGTGCTGCGGCCAGCTCAAAAGAAAGCGAGTTGAAGAAAGGAGCTCAGGGGCACTGTAATTCACAAACCTGCAGAGTTATAAATGACAGCTATCGTCCAAAAATATACTGAAGTAAGGCTGCCAAGAGGACTTGAAAGCGGGGCAGAATTGCAGGAAACCGATTTCAGGAGGTAGACTGGAATTGCATTGAAAGCATAGGAAAAGAGGCAGAACGTCCACAATGATGCACTTGGCCAAAAAGGGCGTATGCGTTTTTTCCTGAATATATTCAGGAAAAAACGCATACGCCCTTTTTGGCCAACCAAGCAAGCTTGCAAAGGAAATCTGCACTACAATGAAGTCTCACTTCCCCCCGGTCAAAAGGGCCATCTGAAAAAAGTGTAAAATCCAGAAAGGCAGGACAGGCCATGGAGAACTGGGAGCCTTGTTATGCTGATGGGCGGGATGTAAATTGCCAACAGCCACTCGGGAGAAGTGTATGGTGTTTCCTGAAACATCTAAAAAACAAAGCAACAGAGCCTAGGGCACTTCCACTTATGGTCCTATAGCTTAGGGAAATTAAAATCAAAAAGACACAGCCACCCCAAAGTTTGGGACGCCTCTGTTTACAAGAACCTCGTTTACAGTACAAGTTCAACATCGCAGAAAGTGAAAAATGGATAAAGAAGTTGTGGTATTTACTTACAAAGCAATATCACTCAGCAATGAAATCTATGTCATCAGGCCCTTAGCAGCACAATGAGTGGATTCAGGTATGATGATTCTAACTGAAATAAGTCACACAGAAAAAGAAACATCATAAGATATCAGTAATACACGGAATGTAAACTTGGCTACACAGGAACTGAATTACAGAACAGAACAGGGTCTCAAATTTAGAAAACCAACTTATGCTTGCTTAAGGGGAAAGGTGAGTTGGGGTGCTGCATAAAACCAGAGATTGAAATGAGCACAGATAAAGTTCCTTAAGCCAAATATGGAATAGACAAGAGCTACTCCTTGCTCAACGAAATGGACTCAACACCGCATATTAAACGCCTAAGAATGTACCTGACTAGTAAGTATCTTAAAACCTATGGATTGCTATGTCTCCGAAAGAGAATCAAGCATGTGTACAGGGGCATAAACGCAGCAGTGATAGGATTGGAGAGGTTCGGTGAGCAAATGAAGACCCTTTGAAGTCATATTGCATAGTACCCATTCCACGGGTTTCAACTACCCAGGTTTAAGGTATTCTTCCTTCAGCTAAAACATGCATGTGGAACCTAGAGTACGATCAACCATGTGATCAGGAAACGTGTTCAAATATGTCTCAGTTTTCGTACCCTGGTACTCGGGTGCAACATTCCAGACGCTTTACTTACACCCTCCCGACTTGGAGAGTCAGTCCCTTTAACCTCCTGTTTGGCCCAGTTTGCAATTTCTGCGGAAGATGAACAGGAATAGCGAGAACCAATGAGAGACTAGCTGGAGGTGTCTGGACGGGCAAATTTAACTCTCATTTCCCACCAGGAAGAGGAATTAACCAAAGGCTCAGCGTGCCGTGCCAGAACCAGATTAGGGCCTGAAGCCATCCTGCGGTGTTGCGGCCAGGTCAAAAGAAAGCGAGTTGAAGAAAGGAGCTCAGGGGCACTGTAATTCACAATCCTGCAGAGTTATAAATGACAGCTATCGTCCAAAAATATACTGAAGTAAGGCTGCCAAGAGGACTTGAAAGCGGGGCAGAATTGCAGGAAACCGATTTCAGGAGGTAGACTGGAATTGCATTGAAAGCATAGGAAAAGAGGCAGAACGTCCACAATGATGCACTTGGCCAAAAAGGGCGTATGCGTTTTTTCCTGAATATATTCAGGAAAAAACGCATACGCCCTTTTTGGCCAACCAAGCAAGCTTGCAAAGGAAATCTGCACTACAATGAAGTCTCACTTCCCCCCGGTCAAAAGGGCCATCTGAAAAAAGTGTAAAATCCAGAAAGGCAGGACAGGCCATGGAGAACTGGGAGCCTTGTTATGCTGATGGGAGGGATGTAAATTGCCAACAGACACTCGGGAGAAGTGTATGGTGTTTCCTGAAACATCTAAAAAGCAAAGCAACAGAGCCTAGGGCACTTCCACTTATGGTCCTATAGCTTAGGGAAATTAAAATCAAAAAGACACAGCCACCCCAAAGTTTGGGACGCCTCTGTTTACAAGAACCTCATTTACCGTACAAGTTCAATATCACAGAAAGTGAAAAATGGATAAAGAAGTTGTGGTACTTACGTACAATGCAGTATCACTCAACAATGAAATCTATGTCATCAGGCCCGTAGCAGCATAATGAGTGGATTCAGGTACGATGATTCTAACTGAAATAAGTCACACAGAAAAAGAAACATCATAAGATATCACTAATACACAGAATGTAAACTTGGCTACACAGGAACTGAATTCCAAAACAGAACAGGGTCTCAAATTTAGAAAACCAACTTATGCTTGCTTAAGCGGAAAGGTGAGTTGGGGTGCTGCATAAAACCAGAGATTGAAATGAGCACAGATAAAGTTCCTTAAGCCAAATATGGAATAGACAAGAGCTACTCCTTGCTCAACGAAATGGACTCAACACCCCATATTAAATGCCTAAGAATGTACCTGACTAGTAAGTATCTTAAAACCTATGGATTGCTATGTCTCCAAAAGAGAATCAAGCGTCTGTACAGGAGGGATAAACGCAGCAGTGATAGGATTGGAGAAGTTCGGTGAGCAAATGAAGACCCTTTGAAGTCATATTGCATGGTACCCATTACACGGGTCTCAACTCTCCAGGTTTAAGGTATTCTTCCTTCAGCTAAAACATGCATGTGGGACCCAGAGTATGATCAACCGTGTGAACGGGAGACGTGTTCAAATATGTCTCAGTTTTCCTCCCCTGGTACTCGGGTGCAACATTCCAGACGCTTTACTAACACCCTCCTGACTTGGAGAGTCAGTCCCTTTAACCTCCTGTTTGGCCCAGTTTGCAATTTCTGCGGAAGATGAACAGGAATAGCGAGAACCAATGAGAGACTAGCTGGAGGTGTCTGGACGGGCAAATTTAACTCTCATTTCCCACCAGGAAGAGGAATTAACCAAAGGCTCAGCGTGCCGTGCCGGAACCAGATTAAGGCCTGAAGCCATCTTGCGGTGCTGCGGCCAGCTCAAAAGAAAGCGAGTTGAAGAAAGGAGCTCAGGGGCACTGTAATTCACAAACCTGCAGAGTTATAAATGACAGCTATCGTCCAAAAATATACTGAAGTAAGGCTGCCAAGAGGACTTGAAAGCGGGGCAGAATTGCAGGAAACCGATTTCAGGAGGTAGACTGGAATTGCATTGAAAGCATAGGAAAAGAGGCAGAACGTCCACAATGATGCACTTGGCCAAAAAGGGCGTATGCGTTTTTTCCTGAATATATTCAGGAAAAAACGCATACGCCCTTTTTGGCCAACCAAGCAAGCTTGCAAAGGAAATCTGCACTACAATGAAGTCTCACTTCCCCCCGGTCAAAAGGGCCATCTGAAAAAAGTGTAAAATCCAGAAAGGCAGGACAGGCCATGGAGAACTGGGAGCCTTTTTATGCTGATGGGAGGGATGTAAATTGCCAACAGCCACTCGGGAGAAGTGTATGGTGTTTCCTGAAACATCTAAAAAACAAAGCAACAGAGCCTAGGGCACTTCCACTTATGGTCCTATAGCTTAGGGAAATTAAAATCAAAAAGACACAGCCACCCCAAAGTTTGGGACGCCTCTGTTTACAAGAACCTCATTTACCGTACAAGTTCAATATCACAGAAAGTGAAAAATGGATAAAGAAGTTGTGGTACTTACGTACAATGCAGTATCACTCAACAATGAAATCTATGTCATCAGGCCCGTAGCAGCATAATGAGTGGATTCAGGTACGATGATTCTAACTGAAATAAGTCACACAGAAAAAGAAACATCATAAGATATCACTAATACACAGAATGTAAACTTGGCTACACAGGAACTGAATTCCAAAACAGAACAGGGTCTCAAATTTAGAAAACCAACTTATGCTTGCTTAAGGGGAAAGGTGAGTTGGGGTGCTGCATAAAACCAGAGATTGAAATGAGCACAGATAAAGTTCCTTAAGCCAAATATGGAATAGACAAGAGCTACTCCTTCCTCAACGAAATGGACTCAACACCCCATATTAAACGCCTAAGAATGTACCTGATTAGTAAGTATCTTAAAACCTATGGATTGCTATGTCTCCAAAAGAAAATCAAGCATCTGTACAGGGGGATAAACGCAGCAGTGATAGGATTGGAGAAGTTCGGTGAGCAAATGAAGACCCTTTGAAGTCATATTGCATAGTACCCATTCCACGGGTTTCAACTACCCAGGTTTAAGGTATTCTACCTTCAGCGAAAACATGCATGTGGAAACTAGAGTATGATCAACCATGTGATCGGGAAACGTGTTCAAATATGTCTCAGTTTTCGTACCCTGGTACTCGGGTGCAACTTTCCAGACGCTTTACTAACACCCTCCCAACTTGGAGAGTCAGTCCCTTTAACCTCCTGTTTGGCCCAGTTTGCAATTTCTGCGGAAGATGAACAGGAATAGCGAGAACCAATGAGAGACTAGCTGGAGGTGTCTGGACGGGCAAATTTAACTCTCATTTCCCACCAGGAAGAGGAATTAACCAAAGGCTCAGCGTGCCATGCCGGAACCAGATTAGGGCCTGAAGCCATCCTGCGGTGTTGCGGCCAGGTCACAAGAAAGCGAGTTGAAGAAAGGAGCTCAGGGGCACTGTAATTCACAAACCTGCAGAGTTATAAATGACAGCTATCGTCCAAAAATATACTGAAGTAAGGCTGCCAAGAGGACTTGAAAGCGGGGCAGAATTGCAGGAAACCGATTTCAGGAGGTAGACTGGAATTGCATTGAAAGCATAGGAAAAGAGGCAGAACGTCCACAATGATGCACTTGGCCAAAAAGGGCGTATGCGTTTTTTCCTGAATATATTCAGGAAAAAACGCATACGCCCTTTTTGGCCAACCAAGCAAGCTTGCAAAGGAAATCTGCACTACAATGAAGTCTCACTTCCCCCCGGTCAAAAGGGCCATCTGAAAAAAGTGTAAAATCCAGAAAGGCAGGACAGGCCATGGAGAACTGGGAGCCTTGTTATGCTGATGGGCGGGATGTAAATTGCCAACAGACACTCGGGAGAAGTGTATGGTGTTTCCTGAAACATCTAAAAAACAAAGCAACAGAGCCTAGGGCACTTCCACTTATGGTCCTATAGCTTAGGGAAATTAAAATCAAAAAGACACAGCCACCCCAAAGTTTGGGACGCCTCTGTTTACAAGAACCTCGTTTACAGTACAAGTTCAACATCGCAGAAAGTGAAAAATGGATAAAGAAGTTGTGGTATTTACTTACAAAGCAATATCACTCAGCAATGAAATCTATGTCATCAGGCCATTAGCAGCACAATGAGTGGATTCAGGTATGATGATTCTAACTGAAATAAGTCACACAGAAAAAGAAACATCATAAGATATCACTAATACACAGAATGTAAACTTGGCTACACAGGAACTGAATTCCAAAACAGAACAGGGTCTCAAATTTAGAAAACCAACTTATGCTTGCTTAAGCGGAAAGGTGAGTTGGGGTGCTGCATAAAACCAGAGATTGAAATGAGCACAGATAAAGTTCCTTAAGCCAAATATGGAATAGACAAGAGCTACTCCTTGCTCAACGAAATGGACTCAACACCCCATATTAAATGCTTAAGAATGTACCTGACTAGTAAGTATCTTAAAACCTATGGATTGCTATGTCTCCAAAAGAGAATCAAGCGTCTGTACAGGGGGATAAATGCAGCAGTGATAGGATTGGAGAAGTTCGGTGAGCAAATGAAGACCCTTTGAAGTCATATTGCATGGTACCCATTACACGGGTCTCAACTCTCCAGGTTTAAGGTATTCTTCCTTCAGCTAAAACATGCATGTGGGACCCAGAGTATGATCAACCGTGTGAACGGGAGACGTGTTCAAATATGTCTCAGTTTTCCTCCCCTGGTACTCGGGTGCAACATTCCAGACGCTTTACTAACACCCTCCCGACTTGGAGAGTCAGTCCCTTTAACCTCCTGTTTGGCCCAGTTTGCAATTTCTGCGGAAGATGAACAGGAATAGCGAGAACCAATGAGAGACTAGCTGGAGGTGTCTGGACGGGCAAATTTAACTCTCATTTCCCACCAGGAAGAGGAATTAACCAAAGGCTCAGCGTGCCGTGCCGGAACCAGATTAAGGCCTGAAGCCATCTTGCGGTGCTGCGGCCAGCTCAAAAGAAAGCGAGTTGAAGAAAGGAGCTCAGGGGCACTGTAATTCACAAACCTGCAGAGTTATAAATGACAGCTATCGTCCAAAAATATACTGAAGTAAGGCTGCCAAGAGGACTTGAAAGCGGGGCAGAATTGCAGGAAACCGATTTCAGGAGGTAGACTGGAATTGCATTGAAAGCATAGGAAAAGAGGCAGAACGTCCACAATGATGCACTTGGCCAAAAAGGGCGTATGCGTTTTTTCCTGAATATATTCAGGAAAAAACGCATACGCCCTTTTTGGCCAACCAAGCAAGCTTGCAAAGGAAATCTGCACTACAATGAAGTCTCACTTCCCCCCGGTCAAAAGGGCCATCTGAAAAAAGTGTAAAATCCAGAAAGGCAGGACAGGCCATGGAGAACTGGGAGCCTTGTTATGCTGATGGGCGGGATGTAAATTGCCAACAGACACTCGGGAGAAGTGTATGGTGTTTCCTGAAACATCTAAAAAACAAAGCAACAGAGCCTAGGGCACTTCCACTTATGGTCCTATAGCTTAGGGAAATTAAAATCAAAAAGACACAGCCACCCCAAAGTTTGGGACGCCTCTGTTTACAAGAACCTCATTTACCGTACAAGTTCAATATCACAGAAAGTGAAAAATGGATAAAGAAGTTGTGGTACTTACGTACAATGCAGTATCACTCAACAATGAAATCTATGTCATCAGGCCCGTAGCAGCATAATGAGTGGATTCACGTACGATGATTCTAACTGAAATAAGTCACACAGAAAAAGAAACATCATAAGATATCACTAATACACAGAATGTAAACTTGGCTACACAGGAACTGAATTCCAAAACAGAACAGGGTCTCAAATTTAGAAAACCAACTTATGCTTGCTTAAGGGTAAAGGTGACTTGGGGTGCTGCATAAAACCAGAGATTGAAATGAGCACAGATAAAGTTCCTTAAGCCAAATATGGAATAGACAAGAGCTACTCCTTGCTCAACGAAATGGACTCAACACCGCATATTAAATGCCTAAGAATGTACCTGACTAGTCAGTATCTTAAAACCTATGGATTGCTATGTCTCCGAAAGAGAATCAAGCATGTGTACAGGGGCATAAACGCAGCAGTGATAGGATTGGAGAGGTTCGGTGAGCAAATGAAGACCCTTTGAAGTCATATTGCATGGTACCCATTACACGAGTCTCAACTCTCCAGGTTTAAGGTATTCTTCCTTCAGCTAAAACATGCATGTGGAACCCAGAGTATGATCAACCGTGTGAACGGGAGACGTGTTCAAATATGTCTCAGTTTTCCTCCCCTGGTACTCGGGTGCAACATTCCAGACGCTTTACTAACACCCTCCCGACTTGGAGAGTCAGTCCCTTTAACCTCCTGTTTGGCCCAGTTTGCAATTTCTGCGGAAGATGAACAGGAATAGCGAGAACCAATGAGAGACTAGCTGGAGGTGTCTGGACGGGCAAATTTAACTCTCATTTCCCACCAGGAAGAGGAATTAACCAAAGGCTCAGCTTGCCGTGCCGGAACCAGATTAGGGCCTGAAGCCATCCTGCGGTGTTGCGGCCAGCTCAAAAGAAAGCGAGTTGAAGAAAGGAGCTCAGGGGCACTGTAATTCACAAACCTGCAGAGTTATAAATGACAGCTATCGTCCAAAAATATACTGAAGTAAGGCTGCCAAGAGGACTTGAAAGCGGGGCAGAATTGCAGGAAACCGATTTCAGGAGGTAGACTGGAATTGCATTGAAAGCATAGGAAAAGAGGCAGAACGTCCACAATGATGCACTTGGCCAAAAAGGGCGTATGCGTTTTTTCCTGAATATATTCAGGAAAAAACGCATACGCCCTTTTTGGCCAACCAAGCAAGCTTGCAAAGGAAATCTGCACTACAATGAAGTCTCACTTCCCCCCGGTCAAAAGGGCCATCTGAAAAAAGTGTAAAATCCAGAAAGGCAGGACAGGCCATGGAGAACTGGGAGCCTTGTTATGCTGATGGGCGGGATGTAAATTGCCAACAGACACTCGGGAGAAGTGTATGGTGTTTCCTGAAACATCTAAAAAACAAAGCAACAGAGCCTAGGGCACTTCCACTTATGGTCCTATAGCTTAGGGAAATTAAAATCAAAAAGACACAGCCACCCCAAAGTTTGGGACGCCTCTGTTTACAAGAACCTCATTTACAGTACAAGTTCAACATCGCAGAAAGTGAAAAATGGATAAAGAAGTTGTGGTATTTACTTACAAAGCAATATCACTCAGCAATGGAATGTATGTCATCAGGCCCTTAGCAGCACAATGAGTGGATTCAGGTATGATGATTCTAGCTGATATAAGTCACACAGAAAAAGAAACATCATAAGATATCAGTAATACACGGAATGTAAACTTGGCTACACAGGAACTGAATTACAGAACAGAACAGGGTCTCAAATTTAGAAAACCAACTTATGCTTGCTTAAGGGTAAAGGTGAGTTGGGGTGCTGCATAAAACCAGAGATTGAAATGAGCACAGATAAAGTTCCTTAAGCCAAATATGGAATAGACAAGAGCTACTCCTTGCTCAACGAAATGGACTCAACACCGCATATTAAACGCCTAAGAATGTACCTGACTAGTAAGTATCTTAAAACCTATGGATTGCTATGTCTCCAAAAGAGAATCAAGCGTCTGTACAGGGGGATAAACGCAGCAGTGATAGGATTGGAGAAGTTCGGTGAGCAAATGAAGACCCTTTGAAGTCATATTGCATGGTACCCATTACACGAGTCTCAACTCTCCAGGTTTAAGGTATTCTTCCTTCAGCTAAAACATGCATGTGGAACCCAGAGTATGATCAACCGTGTGAACGGGAGACGTGTTCAAATATGTCTCAGTTTTCCTCCCCTGGTACTCGGGTGCAACATTCCAGACGCTTTACTAACACCCTCCCGACTTGGAGAGTCAGTCCCTTTAACCTCCTGTTTGGCCCAGTTTGCAATTTCTGCGGAAGATGAACAGGAATAGCGAGAACCAATGAGAGACTAGCTGGAGGTGTCTGGACGGGCAAATTTAACTCTCATTTCCCACCAGGAAGAGGAATTAACCAAAGGCTCAGCTTGCCGTGCCGGAACCAGATTAGGGCCTGAAGCCATCCTGCGGTGTTGCGGCCAGCTCAAAAGAAAGCGAGTTGAAGAAAGGAGCTCAGGGGCACTGTAATTCACAAACCTGCAGAGTTATAAATGACAGCTATCGTCCAAAAATATACTGAAGTAAGGCTGCCAAGAGGACTTGAAAGCGGGGCAGAATTGCAGGAAACCGATTTCAGGAGGTAGACTGGAATTGCATTGAAAGCATAGGAAAAGAGGCAGAACGTCCACAATGATGCACTTGGCCAAAAAGGGCGTATGCGTTTTTTCCTGAATATATTCAGGAAAAAACTCATACGCCCTTTTTGGCCAACCAAGCAAGCTTGCAAAGGAAATCTGCACTACAATGAAGTCTCACTTCCCCCCGGTCAAAAGGGCCATCTGAAAAAAGTGTAAAATCCAGAAAGGCAGGACAGGCCATGGAGAACTGGGAGCCTTGTTATGCTGATGGGCGGGATGTAAATTGCCAACAGACACTCGGGAGAAGTGTATGGTGTTTCCTGAAACATCTAAAAAACAAAGCAACAGAGCCTAGGGCACTTCCACTTATGGTCCTATAGCTTAGGGAAATTAAAATCAAAAAGACACAGCCACCCCAAAGTTTGGGACGCCTCTGTTTACAAGAACCTCATTTACAGTACAAGTTCAACATCGCAGAAAGTGAAAAATGGATAAAGAAGTTGTGGTATTTACTTACAAAGCAATATCACTCAGCAATGGAATGTATGTCATCAGGCCCTTAGCAGCACAATGAGTGGATTCAGGTATGATGATTCTAGCTGATATAAGTCACACAGAAAAAGAAACATCATAAGATATCAGTAATACACGGAATGTAAACTTGGCTACACAGGAACTGAATTACAGAACAGAACAGGGTCTCAAATTTAGAAAACCAACTTATGCTTGCTTAAGGGTAAAGGTGAGTTGGGGTGCTGCATAAAACCAGAGATTGAAATGAGCACAGATAAAGTTCCTTAAGCCAAATATGGAATAGACAAGAGCTACTCCTTGCTCAACGAAATGGACTCAACACCGCATATTAAACGCCTAAGAATGTACCTGACTAGTAAGTATCTTAAAACCTATGGATTGCTATGTCTCCAAAAGAGAATCAAGCGTCTGTACAGGGGGATAAACGCAGCAGTGATAGGATTGGAGAAGTTCGGTGAGCAAATGAAGACCCTTTGAAGTCATATTGCATGGTACCCATTACACGAGTCTCAACTCTCCAGGTTTAAGGTATTCTTCCTTCAGCTAAAACATGCATGTGGAACCCAGAGTATGATCAACCGTGTGAACGGGAGACGTGTTCAAATATGTCTCAGTTTTCCTCCCCTGGTACTCGGGTGCAACATTCCAGACGCTTTACTAACACCCTCCCGACTTGGAGAGTCAGTCCCTTTAACCTCCTGTTTGGCCCAGTTTGCAATTTCTGCGGAAGATGAACAGGAATAGCGAGAACCAATGAGAGACTAGCTGGAGGTGTCTGGACGGGCAAATTTAACTCTCATTTCCCACCAGGAAGAGGAATTAACCAAAGGCTCAGCTTGCCGTGCCGGAACCAGATTAGGGCCTGAAGCCATCCTGCGGTGTTGCGGCCAGCTCAAAAGAAAGCGAGTTGAAGAAAGGAGCTCAGGGGCACTGTAATTCACAAACCTGCAGAGTTATAAATGACAGCTATCGTCCAAAAATATACTGAAGTAAGGCTGCCAAGAGGACTTGAAAGCAGGGCAGAATTGCAGGAAACCGATTTCAGGAGGCAGACTGGAATTGCATTGAAAGCATAGGAAAAGAGGCAGAACGTCCACAATGATGCACTTGGCCAAAAAGGGCGTATGCGTTTTTTCCTGAATATATTCAGGAAAAAACGCATACGCCCTTTTTGGCCAACCAAGCAAGCTTGCAAAGGAAATCTGCACTACAATGAAGTCTCACTTCCCCCTGGTCAAAAGGGCCATCTGAAAAAAGTGTAAAATCCAGAAAGGCAGGGCAGGCCATGGAGAACTGGGAGCCTTGTTATGCTGATGGGCGGGATGTAAATTGCCAACAGACACTCGGGAGAAGTGTATGGTGTTTCCTGAAACATCTAAAAAACAAAGCAACAGAGCCTAGGGCACTTCCACTTATGGTCCTATAGCTTAGGGAAATTAAAATCAAAAAGACACAGCCACCCCAAAGTTTGGGACGCCTCTGTTTACAAGAACCTCATTTACCGTACAAGTTCAATATCACAGAATGTGAAAAATGGATAAAGAAGTTGTGGTACTTACGTACAATGCAGTATCACTCAACAATGAAATCTATGTCATCAGGCCCGTAGCAGCATAATGAGTGGATTCAGGTACGATGATTCTAACTGAAATAAGTCACACAGAAAAAGAAACATCATAAGATATCACTAATACACAGAATGTAAACTTGGCTACACAGGAACTGAATTCCAAAACAGAACAGGGTCTCAAATTTAGAAAACCAACTTATGCTTGCTTAAGGGGAAAGGTGAGTTGGGGTGCTGCATAAAACCAGAGATTGAAATGAGCACAGATAAAGTTCCTTAAGCCAAATATGGAATAGACAAGAGCTACTCCTTGCTCAACGAAATGGACTCAACACCGCATATTAAACGCCTAAGAATGTACCTGACTAGTAAGTATCTTAAAACCTATGGATTGCTATGTCTCCGAAAGAGAATCAAGCATGTGTACAGGGGCATAAACGCAGCAGTGATAGGATTGGAGAGGTTCGAGGAGCAAATGAAGACCCTTTGAAGTCATATTGCATGGTACCCATTCCTCGGGTCTCAACTCTCCAGGTTTAAGGTATTCTTCCTTCAGCTAAAACATGCATGTTGAACCCAGAGTATGATCAACCGTGTGAACGGAGACGTGTTCAAATATGTCTCAGTTTTGGTCCCCTGGTACCCGGGTGCAACATTCCTGACACTTTACTAACACTCTCCCCACTTGGAGAGTCAGCGCCTTTAACCTCCTGTTTGGCCCAGTTTGCAATTTCTGCGGAAGATGAACAGGAATAGGGAGAACCAATGAGAGACTAGCTGGAGGTGTCTGGACGGGCAAATTTAACTCTCATTTCCCACCAGGAAGAGGAAATAACCAAAGGCTCAGCGTGCCGTGCCGGAACAAGATTAGGGCCTGAAGCCATCCTGCGGTGTTGCGGCCAGCTCAAAAGAAAGCGAGTTGAAGAAAGGAGCTCAGGGGTACTGTAATTCACAAACCTGCAGAGTTATAAATGACAGCTATCGTCCAAAAATATACTGAAGTAAGGCTGCCAAGAGGACTTGAAAGCGGGGCAGAATTGCAGGAAACCGATTTCAGGAGGTAGACTGGAATTGCATTGAAAGCATAGGAAAAGAGGCAGAACGTCCACAATGATGCACTTGGCCAAAAAGGGCGTATGCGTTTTTTCCTGAATATATTCAGGAAAAAACGCATACGCCCTTTTTGGCCAACCAAGCAAACTTGCAAAGGAAATCTGCACTACAATGAAGTCTCACTTCCCCCCGGTCAAAAGGGCCATCTGAAAAAAGTGTAAAATCCAGAAAGGCAGGACAGGCCATGGAGAACTGGGAGCCTTGTTATGCTGATGGGCGGGATGTAAATTGCCAACAGACACTCGGGAGAAGTGTATGGTGTTTCCTGAAACATCTAAAAAACAAAGCAACAGAGCCTAGGGCACTTCCACTTATGGTCCTATAGATTAGGGAAATTAAAATGAAAAAGACACAGCCACCCCAAAGTTTGGGACGCCTCTGTTTACAAGAACCTCGTTTACAGTACAAGTTCAACATCGCAGAAAGTGAAAAATGGATAAAGAAGTTGTGGTATTTACTTACAAAGCAATATCACTCAGCAATGAAATCTATGTCATCAGGCCCTTAGCAGCACAATGAGTGGATTCAGGTATGATGATTCTAACTGATATAAGTCACACAGAAAAAGAAACATCATAAGATATCAGTAATACACGGAATGTAAACTTGGCTACACAGGAACTGAATTACAGAACAGAACAGGGTCTCAAATTTAGAAAACCAACTTATGCTTGCTCAAGGGTAAAGGTGAGTTGGGGTGCTGCATAAAACCAGAGATTGAAATGAGCACAGATAAAGTTCCTTAAGCCAAATATGGAATAGACAAGAGCTACTCCTTGCTCAACGAAATGGACTCAACACCGCATATTAAACACCTAAGAATGTACCTGACTAGTAAGTATCTTAAAACCTATGGATTGCTATGTCTCCGAAAAAGAATCAAGCACGTGTACAGGGGCATAAACGCAGCAGTGATAGGATTGGAGAGGTTCGGTGAGCAAATGAAGACCCTTTGAAGTCATATTGCATGGTACCCATTCCACGGGTTTCAACTACCCAGGTTTAAGGTATTCTTCCTTCAGCTAAAACATGCATGTGGAACCTAGAGTATGATCAACCATGAGATCGGGAGACGTGTTCAAATATGTCTCAGTTTTCGTACCCTGGTACTCGGGTGCAACATTCCAGACGCTTTACTAACACTCTCCCGACTTGGAGAGTCAGTCCCTTTAACCTCCTGTTTGGCCCAGTTTGCAATTTCTGCGGAAGATGAACAGGAATAGCGAGAACCAATGAGAGACTAGCTGGAGGTGTCTGGACGGGCAAATTTAACTCTCATTTCCCACCAGGAAGAGGAATTAACCAAAGGCTCAGCGTGCCGTGCCGGAACCAGATTAGGGCCTGAAGCCATCCTGCGGTGTTGCGGCCAGCTCAAAAGAAAGCGAGTTGAAGAAAGGAGCTCAGGGGCACTGTAATTCACAAACCTGCAGAGTTATAAATGACAGCTATCGTCCAAAAATATACTGAAGTAAGGCTGCCAAGAGGACTTGAAAGCGGGGCAGAATTGCAGGAAACCGATTTCAGGAGGCAGACTGGAATTGCATTGAAAGCATAGGAAAAGAGGCAGAACGTCCACAATGATGCACTTGGCCAAAAAGGGCGTATGCGTTTTTTCCTGAATATATTCAGGAAAAAACGCATACGCCCTTTTTGGCCAACCAAGCAAGCTTGCAAAGGAAATCTGCACTACAATGAAGTCTCACTTCCCCCCGGTCAAAAGGGCCATCTGAAAAAAGTGTAAAATCCAGAAAGGCAGGACAGGCCATGGAGAACTGGGAGCCTTGTTATGCTGATGGGCGGGATGTAAATTGCCAACAGACACTCGGGAGAAGTGTATGGTGTTTCCTGAAACATCTAAAAAACAAAGCAACAGAGCCTAGGGCACTTCCACTTATGGTCCTATAGCTTAGGGAAATTAAAATCAAAAAGACACAGCCACCCCAAAGTTTGGGACGCCTCTGTTTACAAGAACCTCGTTTACAGTACAAGTTCAACATCGCAGAAAGTGAAAAATGGATAAAGAAGTTGTGGTATTTACTTACAAAGCAATATCACTCAGCAATGAAATCTATGTCATCAGGCCCTTAGCAGCACAATGAGTGGATTCAGGTATGATGATTCTAACTGAAATAAGTCACACAGAAAAAGAAACATCATAAGATATCAGTAATACACGGAATGTAAACTTGGCTACACAGGAACTGAATTACAGAACAGAACAGGGTCTCAAATTTAGAAAACCAACTTATGCTTGCTTAAGGGGAAAGGTGAGTTGGGGTGCTCCATAAAACCAGAGATTGAAATGAACACAGATAAAGTTCCTTAAGCCAAATATGGAATAGACAAGAGCTACTCCTTGCTCAACGAAAGGACCCAACACCGCATATTAAACGCCTAAGAATGTACCTGACTAGTAATTATCTTAAAACCTATGGATTGCTATGTCTCTGAAAGAGAATCAAGCATGTGTACAGGGGCATAAACGCAGCAGTGATAGGATTGGAGAGGTTCGGTGAGCAAATGAAGACCCTTTGAAGTCATATTGCATGGTACCCATTCCACGGGTTTCAACTACCCAGGTTTAAGGTATTCTTCCTTCAGCTAAAACATGCATGTGGAACCTAGAGTATGATCAACCATGAGATCGGGAGACGTGTTCAAATATGTCTCAGTTTTCGTACCCTGGTACTCGGGTGCAACATTCCAGACGCTTTACTAACACTCTCCCGACTTGGAGAGTCAGTCCCTTTAACCTCCTGTTTGGCCCAGTTTGCAATTTCTGCGGAAGATGAACAGGAATAGCGAGAACCAATGAGAGACTAGCTGGAGGTGTCTGGACGGGCAAATTTAACTCTCATTTCCCACCAGGAAGAGGAATTAACCAAAGGCTCAGCGTGCCGTGCCGGAACCAGATTAGGGCCTGAAGCCATCCTGCGGTGTTGCGGCCAGCTCAAAAGAAAGCGAGTTGAAGAAAGGAGCTCAGGGGCACTGTAATTCACAAACCTGCAGAGTTATAAATGACAGCTATCGTCCAAAAATATACTGAAGTAAGGCTGCCAAGAGGACTTGAAAGCGGGGCAGAATTGCAGGAAACCGATTTCAGGAGGCAGACTGGAATTGCATTGAAAGCATAGGAAAAGAGGCAGAACGTCCACAATGATGCACTTGGCCAAAAAGGGCATATGCGTTTTTTCCTGAATATATTCAGGAAAAAACGCATACGCCCTTTTTGGCCAACCAAGCAAGCTTGCAAAGGAAATCTGCACTACAATGAAGTCTCACTTCCCCCCGGTCAAAAGGGCCATCTGAAAAAAGTGTAAAATCCAGAAAGGCAGGACAGGCCATGGAGAACTGGGAGCCTTGTTATGCTGATGGGCGGGATGTAAATTGCCAACAGACACTCGGGAGAAGTGTATGGTGTTTCCTGAAACATCTAAAAAACAAAGCAACAGAGCCTAGGGCACTTCCACTTATGGTCCTATAGCTTAGGGAAATTAAAATGAAAAAGACACAGCCACCCCAAAGTTTGGGACGCCTCTGTTTACAAGAACCTCGTTTACAGTACAAGTTCAACATCGCAGAAAGTGAAAAATGGATAAAGAAGTTGTGGTATTTACTTACAAAGCAATATCACTCAGCAATGAAATCTATGTCATCAGGCCCTTAGCAGCACAATGAGTGGATTCAGGTATGATGATTCTAACTGAAATAAGTCACACAGAAAAAGAAACATCATAAGATATCAGTCATACACGGAATGTAAACTTGGCTACACAGGAACTGAATTACAGAACAGAACAGGGTCTCAAATTTAGAAAACCAACTTATGCTTGCTTAAGGGGAAAGGTGAGTTGGGGTGCTGCATAAAACCAGAGATTGAAATGAACACAGATAAAGTTCCTTAAGCCAAATATGGAATAGACAAGAGCTACTCCTTGCTCAACGAAATGGACTCAACACCGCATATTAAATGCCTAAGAATGTACCTGACTAGTAAATATCTTAAAACCTATGGATTGCTATGTCTCCAAAAGAGAATCAAGCATGTGTACAGGGGCATAAACGCAGCAGTGATAGGATTGGAGAGGTTCGGTGAGCAAATGAAGACCCTTTGAAGTCATATTGCATGGTACCCATTCCACGGGTTTCAACTACCCAGGTTTCAGGTATTCTTCCTTCAGCTAAAACATGCATGTGGAACCTAGAGTATGATCAACCATGTGATCGGGAGACATGTTCAAATATGTCTCAGTTTTTGTACCCTGGTACTCGGGTGCAACATTCCAGACGCTTTACTAACACCCTCCCGACTTGGAGAGTCAGTCCCTTTAACCTCCTGTTTGGCCCAGTTTGCAATTTCTGCGGAAGATGAACAGGAATAGCGAGAACCAATGAGAGACTAGCTGGAGGTGTCTGGACGGGCAAATTTAACTCTCATTTCCCACCAGGAAGAGGAATTAACCAAAGGCTCAGCGTGCCGTGCCGGAACCAGATTAGGGCCTGAAGCCATCCTGCGGTGTTGCGGCCAGGTCACAAGAAAGCGAGTTGAAGAAAGGAGCTCAGGGGCACTGTAATTCACAAACCTGCAGAGTTATAAATGACAGCTATCGTCCAAAAATATACTGAAGTAAGGCTGCCAAGAGGACTTGAAAGCGGGGCAGAATTGCAGGAAACCGATTTCAGGAGGTAGACTGGAATTGCATTGAAAGCATAGGAAAAGAGGCAGAACGTCCACAATGATGCACTTGGCCAAAAAGGGCGTATGTGTTTTTTCCTGAATATATTCAGGAAAAAACGCATACGCCCTTTTTGGCCAACCAAGCAAGCTTGCAAAGGAAATCTGCACTACAATGAAGTCTCACTTCCCCCCGGTCAAAAGGGCCATCTGAAAAAAGTGTAAAATCCAGAAAGACAGGACAGGCCATGGAGAACTGGGAGCCTTGTTATGCTGATGGGCGGGATGTAAATTGCCAACAGACACTCGGGAGAAGTGTATGGTGTTTCCTGAAGCATCTAAAAAACAAAGCAACAGAGCCTAGGGCACTTCCACTTATGGTCCTATAGCTTAGGGAAATTAAAATCAAAAAGACACAGCCACCCCAAAGTTTGGGACGCCTCTGTTTACAAGAACCTCGTTTACAGTACAAGTTCAACATCGCAGAAAGTGAAAAATGGATAAAGAAGTTGTGGTATTTACTTACAAAGCAATATCACTCAGCAATGAAATCTATGTCATCAGGCCCTTAGCAGCACAATGAGTGGATTCAGGTATGATGATTCTAACTGAAATAAGTCACACAGAAAAAGAAACATCATAAGATATCAGTAATACACGGAATGTAAACTTGGCTACACAGGAACTGAATTACAGAACAGAACAGGGTCTCAAATTTAGAAAACCAACTTATGCTTGCTTAAGGGGAAAGGTGAGTTGGGGTGCTCCATAAAACCAGAGATTGAAATGAACACAGATAAAGTTCCTTAAGCCAAATATGGAATAGACAAGAGCTACTCCTTGCTCAACGAAAGGACCCAACACCGCATATTAAACGCCTAAGAATGTACCTGACTAGTAATTATCTTAAAACCTATGGATTGCTATGTCTCTGAAAGAGAATCAAGCATGTGTACAGGGGCATAAACGCAGCAGTGATAGGATTGGAGAGGTTCGGTGAGCAAATGAAGACCCTTTGAAGTCATATTGCATGGTACCCATTCCACGGGTTTCAACTACCCAGGTTTCAGGTATTCTTCCTTCAGCTAAAACATGCATGTGGAACCTAGAGTATGATCAACCATGTGATCGGGAGACATGTTCAAATATGTCTCAGTTTTCGTACCCTGGTACTCGGGTGCAACATTCCAGACGCTTTACTAACACCCTCCCGACTTGGAGAGTCAGTCCCTTTAACCTCCTGTTTGGCCCAGTTTGCAATTTCTGCGGAAGATGAACAGGAATAGCGAGAACCAATGAGAGACTAGCTGGAGGTGTCTGGACGGGCAAATTTAACTCTCATTTCCCACCAGGAAGAGGAATTAACCAAAGGCTCAGCGTGCCGTGCCGGAACCAGATTAGGGCCTGAAGCCATCCTGCGGTGTTGCGGCCAGGTCACAAGAAAGCGAGTTGAAGAAAGGAGCTCAGGGGCACTGTAATTCACAAACCTGCAGAGTTATAAATGACAGCTATCGTCCAAAAATATACTGAAGTAAGGCTGCCAAGAGGACTTGAAAGCGGGGCAGAATTGCAGGAAACCGATTTCAGGAGGTAGACTGGAATTGCATTGAAAGCATAGGAAAAGAGGCAGAACGTCCACAATGATGCACTTGGCCAAAAAGGGCGTATGTGTTTTTTCCTGAATATATTCAGGAAAAAACGCATACGCCCTTTTTGGCCAACCAAGCAAGCTTGCAAAGGAAATCTGCACTACAATGAAGTCTCACTTCCCCCCGGTCAAAAGGGCCATCTGAAAAAAGTGTAAAATCCAGAAAGACAGGACAGGCCATGGAGAACTGGGAGCCTTGTTATGCTGATGGGCGGGATGTAAATTGCCAACAGACACTCGGGAGAAGTGTATGGTGTTTCCTGAAGCATCTAAGAAACAAAGCAACAGAGCCTAGGGCACTTCCACTTATGGTCCTATAGCTTAGGGAAATTAAAATCAAAAAGACACAGCCACCCCAAAGTTTGGGACGCCTCTGTTTACAAGAACCTCATTTACCGTACAAGTTCAATATCACAGAAAGTGAAAAATGGATAAAGAAGTTGTGGTACTTACGTACAATGCAGTATCACTCAACAATGAAATCTATGTCATCAGGCCCGTAGCAGCATAATGAGTGGATTCAGGTACGATGATTCTAACTGAAATAAGTCACACAGAAAAAGAAACATCATAAGATATCACTAATACACAGAATGTAAACTTGGCTACACAGGAACTGAATTCCAAAACAGAACAGGGTCTCAAATATAGAAAACCAACTTATGCTTGCTTAAGGGGAAAGGTGAGTTGGGGTGCTGCATAAAACCAGAGATTGAAATGAGCACAGATAAAGTTCCTTAAGCCAAATATGGAATAGACAAGAGCTACTCCTTGCTCAACGAAATGGACTCAACACCCCATATTAAATGCCTAAGAATGTACCTGACTAGTAAGTATCTTAAAACCTATGGATTGCTATGTCTCCAAAAGAGAATCAAGCGTCTGTACAGGGGGATAAACGCAGCAGTGATAGGATTGGAGAAGTTCGGTGAGCAAATGAAGACCCTTTGAAGTCATATTGCATGGTACCCATTACACGGGTCTCAACTCTCCAGGTTTAAGGTATTCTTCCTTCAGCTAAAACATGCATGTGGAACCCAGAGTATGATCAACCGTGTGAACGGGAGACGTGTTCAAATATGTCTCAGTTTTTGTACCCTGGTACTCGGGTGCAACATTCCAGACGCTTTACTAACACCCTCCCGACTTGGAGAGTCAGTCCCTTTAACCTCCTGTTTGGCCCAGTTTGCAATTTCTGCGGAAGATGAACAGGAATAGCGAGAACCAATGAGAGACTAGCTGGAGGTGTCTGGACGGGCAAATTTAACTCTCATTTCCCACCAGGAAGAGGAATTAACCAAAGGCTCAGCGTGCCGTGCCGGAACCAGATTAGGGCCTGAAGCCATCCTGCGGTGTTGCGGCCAGGTCACAAGAAAGCGAGTTGAAGAAAGGAGCTCAGGGGCACTGTAATTCACAAACCTGCAGAGTTATAAATGACAGCTATCGTCCAAAAATATACTGAAGTAAGGCTGCCAAGAGGACTTGAAAGCGGGGCAGAATTGCAGGAAACCGATTTCAGGAGGTAGACTGGAATTGCATTGAAAGCATAGGAAAAGAGGCAGAACGTCCACAATGATGCACTTGGCCAAAAAGGGCGTATGCGTTTTTTCCTGAATATATTCAGGAAAAAACGCATACGCCCTTTTTGGCCAACCAAGCAAGCTTGCAAAGGAAATCTGCACTACAATGAAGTCTCACTTCCCCCCGGTCAAAAGGGCCATCTGAAAAAAGTGTAAAATCCAGAAAGGCAGGACAGGCCATGGAGAACTGGGAGCCTTGTTATGCTGATGGGCGGGATGTAAATTGCCAACAGCCACTCGGGAGAAGTGTATGGTGTTTCCTGAAACATCTAAAAAACAAAGCAACAGAGCCTAGGGCACTTCCACTTATGGTCCTATAGCTTAGGGAAATTAAAATCAAAAAGACACAGCCACCCCAAAGTTTGGGACGCCTCTGTTTACAAGAACCTCATTTACCGTACAAGTTCAATATCACAGAAAGTGAAAAATGGATAAAGAAGTTGTGGTACTTACGTACAATGCAGTATCACTCAACAATGAAATCTATGTCATCAGGCCCGTAGCAGCATAATGAGTGGATTCAGGTACGATGATTCTAACTGAAATAAGTCACACAGAAAAAGAAACATCATAAGATATCACTAATACACAGAATGTAAACTTGGCTACACAGGAACTGAATTACAGAACAGAACAGGGTCTCAAATTTAGAAAACCAACTTATGCTTGCTTAAGGGTAAAGGTGACTTGGGGTGCTGCATAAAACCAGAGATTGAAATGAGCACAGATAAAGTTCCTTAAGCCAAATATGGAATAGACAAGAGCTACTCCTTGCTCAACGAAATGGACTCAACACCGCATATTAAATGCCTAAGAATGTACCTGACTAGTCAGTATCTTAAAACCTATGGATTGCTATGTCTCCGAAAGAGAATCAAGCATGTGTACAGGGGCATAAACGCAGCAGTGATAGGATTGGAGAGGTTCGGTGAGCAAATGAAGACCCTTTGAAGTCATATTGCATGGTACCCATTCCACGGGTTTCAACTACCAAGTTTTAAGTTATTCTTCCTTCAGCTAAAACATGCATGTGGAACCTAGAGTATGATCAACCATGTGATCGGGAGACGTGTTCAAATATGTCTCAGTTTTCGTACCCTGGTACTCGGGTGCAACATTCCAGACGCTTTACTAACACCCTCCCGACTTGGAGAGTCAGTCCCTTTAACCTCCTGTTTGGCCCAGTTTGCAATTTCTGCAGAAGATGAACAGGAATAGTGAGAACCAATGAGAGACTAGCTGGAGGTGTCTGGACGGGCAAATTTAACTCTCATTTCCCACCAGGAAGAGGAATTAACCAAAGGCTCAGCGTGCCGTGCCGGAACCAGATTAGGGCCTGAAGCCATCCTGCGGTGTTGCGGCCAGCTCAAAAGAAAGCGAGTTGAAGAAAGGAGCTCAGGGGCACTGTAATTCACAAACCTGCAGAGTTATAAATGACAGCTATCGTCCAAAAATATACTGAAGTAAGGCTGCCAAGAGGACTTGAAAGCGGGGCAGAATTGCAGGAAACCGATTTCAGGAGGTAGACTGGAATTGCATTGAAAGCATAGGAAAAGAGGCAGAACGTCCACAATGATGCACTTGGCCAAAAAGGGCGTACGCGTTTTTTCCTGAATATATTCAGGAAAAAACGCGTACGCCCTTTTTGGCCAACCAAACAAACTTGCAAAGGAAATCTGCACTACAATGAAGTCTCACTTCCCCCCGGTCAAAAGGGCCATCTGAAAAAAGTGTAAAATCCAGAAAGGCAGGACAGGCCATGGAGAACTGGGAGCCTTGTTATGCTGATGGGCGGGATGTAAATTGCCAACAGACACTCGGGAGAAGTGTATGGTGTTTCCTGAAACATCTAAAAAACAAAGCAACAGAGCCTAGGGCACTTCCACTTATGGTCCTATAGCTTAGGGAAATTAAAATCAAAAAGACACAGCCACCCCAAAGTTTGGGACGCCTCTGTTTACAAGAACCTCGTTTACCATACAAGTTCAATATCACAGAAAGTGAAAAATGGATAAAGAACTTGTGGTACTTACGTACAATGCAGTATCACTCAACAATGAAATCTATGTCATCAGGCCCGTAGCAGCATAATGAGTGGATTCAGGTACGATGATTCTAACTGAAATAAGTCTCACAGAAAAAGAAACATCATAAGATATCAGTAATACACGGAATGTAAACTTGGCTACACAGGAACTGAATTCCAAAACAGAAAAGGGTCTCAAAATTAGAAAACCAACTTATGCTTGCTTAAGGGTAAAGGTGAGTTGGGGTGCTGCATAAAACCAGACATTGAAATGAGCACAGATAAAGTTCCTTAAGCCAAATATGGAATAGCAAGAGCTACTCCTTGCTCAATGAAATGGACTCAACACCCCATATTAAACGCCTAAGAATGTACCTGACTAGTAAGTATCTTAAAACCTATGGATTGCTATGTCTCCAAAAGAGAATCAAGCATGTGTACAGGGGCATAAACGCAGCAGTGATAGGATTGGAGAGGTTCAGTGAGCAAATGAAGACCCTTTGAAGTCATATTGCATGGTACCCATTCCACGGGTCTCAACTCTCCAGGTTTAAGGTATTCTTCCTTCAGCTAAAACATGCATGTGGAAACTAGAGTATGATCAACCATGTGATCGGGATACGTGTTCAAATATGTCTCAGTTTTCGTACCCTGGTACTCGGGTGCAACATTCCAGACGCTTTACTAACACCCTCCCGACTTGGAGAGTCAGCGCCTTTAACCTCCTGTTTGGCCCAGTTTGCAATTTCTGTGGAAGATGAACAGGAATAGTGAGAACCAATGAGAGACTAGCTGGAGGTGTCTGGACGGGCAAATTTAACTCTCATTTTCCACCAGGAAGAGGAATTAACCAAAGGCTCAGCTTGCCGTGCCGGAACCAGATTAGGGCCTGAAGCCATCCTGCGGTGTTGCGGCCAGGTCACAAGAAAGCGAGTTGAAGAAAGGAGCTCAGGGGCACTGTAATTCACAAACCTGCAGAGTTATAAATGACAGCTATCGTCCAAAAATATACTGAAGTAAGGCTGCCAAGAGGACTTGAAAGCGGGGCAGAATTGCAGGAAACCGATTTCAGGAGGTAGACTGGAATTGCATTGAAAGCATAGGAAAAGAGGCAGAACGTCCACAATGATGCACTTGGCCAAAAAGGGCGTATGCGTTTTTTCCTGAATATATTCAGGAAAAAACGCATACGCCCTTTTTGGCCAACCAAGCAAGCTTGCAAAGGAAATCTGCACTACAATGAAGTCTCACTTCCCCCCGGTCAAAAGGGCCATCTGAAAAAAGTGTAAAATCCAGAAAGGGAGGACAGGCCATGGAGAATTGGGAGCCTTGTTATGCTGATGGGCGGGATGTAAATTGCCAACAGACACTCGGGAGAAGTGTATGGTGTTTCCTGAAACATCTAAAAAACAAAGCAACAGAGCCTAGGGCACTTCCACTTATGGTCCTATAGCTTAGGGAAATTAAAATCAAAAAGACACAGCCACCCCAAAGTTTGGGACGCCTCTGTTTACAAGAACCTCGTTTACAGTACAAGTTCAACATCGCAGAAAGTGAAAAATGGATAAAGAAGTTGTGGTATTTACTTACAAAGCAATATCACTCAGCAATGAAATCTATGTCATCAGGCCCTTAGCAGCACATTGAGTGGATTCAGGTATGATGATTCTAACTGAAATAAGTCACACAGAAAAAGAAACATCATAAGATATCAGTAATACACGGAATGTAAACTTGGCTACACAGGAACTGAATTACAGAACAGAACAGGGTCTCAAATTTAGAAAACCAACTTATGCTTGCTTAAGGGTAAAGGTGAGTTGGGGTGCTGCATAAAACCAAAGATTGAAATGAGCACAGATAAAGTTCCTTAAGCCAAATATGGAATAGACAAGAGCTACTCCTTGCTCAACGAAATGGACTCAACACCGCATATTAAACGCCTAAGAATGTACCTGACTAGTAAGTATCTTAAAACCTATGGATTGCTATGTCTCCGAAAGAGAATCAAGCATGTGTACAGGGGCATAAACGCAGCAGTGATAGGATTGGAGAGGTTCAGTGAGCAAATGAAGACCCTTTGAAGTCATATTGCATGGTACCCATTCCACGGGTTTCAACTACCCAGGTTTAAGGTATTCTACCTTCAGCTAAAACATGCATGTGGAAACTAGAGTATGATCAACCATGTGATCGGGAAACGTGTTCAAATATGTCTCAGTTTTCGTACCCTGGTACTCGGGTGCAACATTCCAGACGCTTTACTAACACTCTCCCCACTTGGAGAGTCAGCGCCTTTAACCTCCTGTTTGGCCCAGTTTGCAATTTCTGCGGAAGATGAACAGGAATAGGGAGAACCAATGAGAGACTAGCTGGAGGTGTCTGGACGGGCAAATTTAACTCTCATTTCCCACCAGGAGGAGGAAATAACCAAAGGCTCAGCGTGCCATGCCGGAACCAGATTAGGGCCTGAAGCCATCCTGCGGTGTTGCGGCCAGCTCAAAAGAAAGTGAGTTGAAGAAAGGAGCTCAGGGGCACTGTAATTCACAGTCCTGCAGAGTTATAAATGACAGCTATCGTCCAAAAATATACTGAAGTAAGGCTGCCAAGAGGACTTGAAAGCGGGGCAGAATTGCAGGAAACCGATTTCAGGAGGTAGACTGGAATTGCATTGAAAGCATAGGAAAAGAGGCAGAACGTCCACAATGATGCACTTGGCCAAAAAGGGCGTATGCGTTTTTTCCTGAATATATTCAGGAAAAAACGCATACGCCCTTTTTGGCCAACCAAGCAAGCTTGCAAAGGAAATCTGCACTACAATGAAGTCTCACTTCCCCCCGGTCAAAAGGGCCATCTGAAAAAAGTGTAAAATCCAGAAAGGCAGGACAGGCCATGGAGAACTGGGAGCCTTGTTATGCTGATGGGCGGGATGTAAATTGCCAACAGACACTCGGGAGAAGTGTATGGTGTTTCCTGAAACATCTAAAAAACAAAGCAACAGAGCCTAGGGCACTTCCACTTATGGTCCTATAGCTTAGGGAAATTAAAATCAAAAAGACACAGCCACCCCAAAGTTTGGGACGCCTCTGTTTACAAGAACCTCATTTACCGTACAAGTTCAATATCACAGAAAGTGAAAAATGGATAAAGAAGTTGTGGTACTTACGTACAATGCAGTATCACTCAACAATGAAATCTATGTCATCAGGCCCGTAGCAGCATAATGAGTGGATTCAGGTACGATGATTCTAACTGAAATAAGTCACACAGAAAAAGAAACATCATAAGATATCACTAATACACAGAATGTAAACTTGGCTACACAGGAACTGAATTCCAAAACAGAACAGGGTCTCAAATATAGAAAACCAACTTATGCTTGCTTAAGGGGAAAGGTGAGTTGGGGTGCTGCATAAAACCAGAGATTGAAATGAGCACAGATAAAGTTCCTTAAGCCAAATATGGAATAGACAAGAGCTACTCCTTGCTCAACGAAATGGACTCAGCACCCCATATTAAATGCCTAAGAATGTACCTGACTAGTAAGTATCTTAAAACCTATGGATTGCTATGTCTCCAAAAGAGAATCAAGCGTCTGTACAGGGGGATAAACGCAGCAGTGATAGGATTGGAGAAGTTTGGTGAGCAAATGAAGACCCTTTGAAGTCATATTGCATGGTACCCATTACACGGGTCTCAACTCTCCAGGTTTAAGGTATTCTTCCTTCAGCTAAAACATGCATGTGGAACCCAGAGTATGATCAACCGTGTGAACGGGAGACGTGTTCAAATATGTCTCAGTTTTCCTCCCCTGGTACTCGGGTGCAACATTCCAGACGCTTTACTAACACCCTCCCGACTTGGAGAGTCAGTCCCTTTAACCTCCTGTTTGGCCCAGTTTGCAATTTCTGCGGAAGATGAACAGGAATAGCGAGAACCAATGAGAGACTAGCTGGAGGTGTCTGGACGGGCAAATTTAACTCTCATTTCCCACCAGGAAGAGGAATTAACCAAAGGCTCAGCGTGCCGTGCCGGAACCAGATTAAGGCCTGAAGCCATCCTGCGGTGCTGCGGCCAGCTCAAAAGAAAGCGAGTTGAAGAAAGGAGCTCAGGGGCACTGTAATTCACAAACCTGCAGAGTTATAAATGACAGCTATCGTCCAAAAATATACTGAAGTAAGGCTGCCAAGAGGACTTGAAAGCGGGGCAGAATTGCAGGAAACCGATTTCAGGAGGTAGACTGGAATTGCATTGAAAGCATAGGAAAAGAGGCAGAACGTCCACAATGATGCACTTGGCCAAAAAGGGCGTATGCGTTTTTTCCTGAATATATTCAGGAAAAAACGCATACGCCCTTTTTGGCCAACCAAGCAAGCTTGCAAAGGAAATCTGCACTACAATGAAGTCTCACTTCCCCCCGGTCAAAAGGGCCATCTGAAAAAAGTGTAAAATCCAGAAAGGCAGGACAGGCCATGGAGAACTGGGAGCCTTTTTATGCTGATGGGAGGGATGTAAATTGCCAACAGCCACTCGGGAGAAGTGTATGGTGTTTCCTGAAACATCTAAAAAACAAAGCAACAGAGCCTAGGGCACTTCCACTTATGGTCCTATAGCTTAGGGAAATTAAAATCAAAAAGACACAGCCACCCCAAAGTTTGGGACGCCTCTGTTTACAAGAACCTCATTTACCGTACAAGTTCAATATCACAGAAAGTGAAAAATGGATAAAGAAGTTGTGGTACTTACGTACAATGCAGTATCACTCAACAATGAAATCTATGTCATCAGGCCCGTAGCAGCATAATGAGTGGATTCAGGTACGATGATTCTAACTGAAATAAGTCACACAGAAAAAGAAACATCATAAGATATCACTAATACACAGAATGTAAACTTGGCTACACAGGAACTGAATTCCAAAACAGAACAGGGTCTCAAATTTAGAAAACCAACTTATGCTTGCTTAAGGGTAAAGGTGAGTTGGGGTGCTGCATAAAACCAGAGATTGAAATGAGCACAGATAAAGTTCCTTAAGCCAAATATGGAATAGACAAGAGCTACTCCTTGCTCAACGAAATGGACTCAACACTGCATATTAAACGCTTAAGAATGTACCTGACTAGTAAGTATCTTAAAACCTATGGATTGCTATGTCTCCAAAAGAAAATCAAGCGTCTGTACAGGGGGATAAACGCAGCAGTGATAGGATTGGAGAAGTTCGGTGAGCAAATGAAGACCCTTTGAAGTCATATTGCATAGTACCCATTCCACGGGTTTCAACTACCCAGGTTTAAGGTATTCTACCTTCAGCGAAAACATGCATGTGGAAACTAGAGTATGATCAACCATGTGATCGGGAAACGTGTTCAAATATGTCTCAGTTTTCGTACCCTGGTACTCGGGTGCAACTTTCCAGACGCTTTACTAACACCCTCCCGACTTGGAGAGTCAGTCCCTTTAACCTCCTGTTTGGCCCAGTTTGCAATTTCTGCGGAAGATGAACAGGAATAGCGAGAACCAATGAGAGACTAGCTGGAGGTGTCTGGACGGGCAAATTTAACTCTCATTTCCCACCAGGAAGAGGAATTAACCAAAGGCTCAGTGTGCCGTGCCGGAACCAGATTAGGGCCTGAAGCCATCCTGCGGTGTTGCGGCCAGCTCAAAAGAAAGCGAGTTGAAGAAAGGAGCTCAGGGGCACTGTAATTCACAAACCTGCAGAGTTATAAATGACAGCTATCGTCCAAAAATATACTGAAGTAAGGCTGCCAAGAGGACTTGAAAGCGGGGCAGAATTGCAGGAAACCGATTTCAGGAGGTAGACTGGAATTGCATTGAAAGCATAGGAAAAGAGGCAGAACGTCCACAATGATGCACTTGGCCAAAAAGGGCGTATGCGTTTTTTCCTGAATATATTCAGGAAAAAACGCATACGCACTTTTTGGCCAACCAAGCAAGCTTGCAAAGGAAATCTGCACTACAATGAAGTCTCACTTCCCCCCGGTCAAAAGGGCCATCTGAAAAAAGTGTAAAATCCAGAAAGGCAGGACAGGCCATGGAGAACTGGGAGCCTTGTTATGCTGATGGGCGGGATGTAAATTGCCAACAGACACTCGGGAGAAGTGTATGGTGTTTCCTGAAACATCTAAAAAACAAAGCAACAGAGCCTAGGGCACTTCCACTTATGGTCCTATAGCTTAGGGAAATTAAAATCAAAAAGACACAGCCACCCCAAAGTTTGGGACGCCTCTGTTTACAAGAACCTCGTTTACAGTACAAGTTCAACATCGCAGAAAGTGAAAAATGGATAAAGAAATTGTGGTATTTACTTACAAAGCAATATCACTCAGCAATGAAATCCATGTCATCAGGCCATTAGCAGCACAATGAGTGGATTCAGGTATGATGATTCTAACTGAAATAAGTCACACAGAAAAAGAAACATCATAAGATATCAGTAATACACGGAATGTAAACTTGGCTACACAGGAACTGAATTACAGAACAGAACAGGGTCTCAAATTTAGAAAACCAACTTATGCTTGCTTAAGGGGAAAGGTGAGTTGGGGTGCTGCATAAAACCAGAGATTGAAATGAGCACAGATAAAGTTCCTTAAGCCAAATATGGAATAGATAAGAGCTACTCCTTGCTCAACGAAATGGACTCAACACCGCATATTAAACGCCTAAGAATGTACCTGACTAGTAAGTATCTTAAAACCTATGGATTGCTATGTCTCCGAAAGAGAATCAAGCATGTGTACAGGGGCATAAACGCAGCAGTGATAGGATTGGAGAGGTTCAGTGAGCAAATGAAGACCCTTTGAAGTCATATTGCATGGTACCCATTCCACGGGTTTCAACTACCCAGGTTTAAGGTATTCTACCTTCAGCTAAAACATGCATGTGGAAACTAGAGTATGATCAACCATGTGATCGGAAAACGTGTTCAAATATGTCTCAGTTTTCGTACCCTGGTACTCGGGTGCAACATTCCAGACGCTTTACTAACACCCTCCCGACTTGGAGAGTCAGTCCCTTTAACCTCCTGTTTGGCCCAGTTTGCAATTTCTGTGGAAGATGAACAGGAATAGCGAGAACCAATGAGAGACTAGCTGGAGGTGTCTGGACGGGCAAATTTAACTCTCATTTCCCACCAGGAAGAGGAATTAACCAAAGGCTCAGCTTGCCGTGCCGGAACCAGATTAGGGCCTGAAGCCATCCTGCGGTGTTGCGGCCAGCTCAAAAGAAAGCGAGTTGAAGAAAGGAGCTCAGGGGCACTGTAATTCACAAACCTGCAGAGTTATAAATGACAGCTATCGTCCAAAAATATACTGAAGTAAGGCTGCCAAGAGGACTTGAAAGCGGGGCAGAATTGCAGGAAACCGATTTCAGGAGGTAGACTGGAATTGCATTGAAAGCATAGGAAAAGAGGCAGAACGTCCACAATGATGCACTTGGCCAAAAAGGGCGTATGCGTTTTTTCCTGAATATATTCAGGAAAAAACGCATACGCCCTTTTTGGCCAACCAAGCAAGCTTGCAAAGGAAATCTGCACTACAATGAAGTCTCACTTCCCCCCGGTCAAAAGGGCCATCTGAAAAAAGTGTAAAATCCAGAAAGGCAGGACAGGCCATGGAGAACTGGGAGCCTTGTTATGCTGATGGGCGGGATGTAAATTGCCAACAGACACTCGGGAGAAGTGTATGGTGTTTCCTGAAACATCTAAAAAACAAAGCAACAGAGCCTAGGGCACTTCCACTTATGGTCCTATAGCTTAGGGAAATTAAAATCAAAAAGACACAGCCACCCCAAAGTTTGGGACGCCTCTGTTTACAAGAACCTCATTTACCGTACAAGTTCAATATCACAGAAAGTGAAAAATGGATAAAGAAGTTGTGGTACTTACGTACAATGCAGTATCACTCAACAATGAAATCTATGTCATCAGGCCCGTAGCAGCATAATGAGTGGATTCAGGTACGATGATTCTAACTGAAATAAGTCACACAGAAAAAGAAACATCATAAGATATCACTAATACACAGAATGTAAACTTGGCTACACAGGAACTGAATTCCAAAACAGAACAGGGTCTCAAATTTAGAAAACCAACTTATGCTTGCTTAAGGGGAAAGGTGAGTTGGGGTGCTGCATAAAACCAGAGATTGAAATGAGCACAGATAAAGTTCCTTAAGCCAAATATGGAATAGACAAGAGCTACTCCTTGCTCAACGAAATGGACTCAACACCCCATATTAAATGCCTAAGAATGTACCTGACTAGTAAGTATCTTAAAACCTATGGATTGCTATGTCTCCAAAAGAGAATCAAGCGTCTGTACAGGGGGATAAACGCAGCAGTGATAGGATTGGAGAAGTTCGGTGAGCAAATGAAGACCCTTTGAAGTCATATTGCATGGTACCCATTACACGGGTCTCAACTCTCCAGGTTTAAGGTATTCTTCCTTCAGCTAAAACATGCATGTGGAACCCAGAGTATGATCAACCGTGTGAACGGGAGACGTGTTCAAATATGTCTCAGTTTTTGTACCCTGGTACTCGGGTGCAACATTCCAGACGCTTTACTAACACCCTCCCGACTTGGAGAGTCAGTCCCTTTAACCTCCTGTTTGGCCCAGTTTGCAATTTCTGCGGAAGATGAACAGGAATAGCGAGAACCAATGAGAGACTAGCTGGAGGTGTCTGGACGGGCAAATTTAACTCTCATTTCCCACCAGGAAGAGGAATTAACCAAAGGCTCAGCGTGCCGTGCCGGAACCAGATTAGGGCCTGAAGCCATCCTGCGGTGTTGCGGCCAGGTCACAAGAAAGCGAGTTGAAGAAAGGAGCTCAGGGGCACTGTAATTCACAAACCTGCAGAGTTATAAATGACAGCTATCGTCCAAAAATATACTGAAGTAAGGCTGCCAAGAGGACTTGAAAGCGGGGCAGAATTGCAGGAAACCGATTTCAGGAGGTAGACTGGAATTGCATTGAAAGCATAGGAAAAGAGGCAGAACGTCCACAATGATGCACTTGGCCAAAAAGGGCGTATGCGTTTTTTCCTGAATATATTCAGGAAAAAACGCATACGCCCTTTTTGGCCAACCAAGCAAGCTTGCAAAGGAAATCTGCACTACAATGAAGTCTCACTTCCCCCCGGTCAAAAGGGCCATCTGAAAAAAGTGTAAAATCCAGAAAGGCAGGACAGGCCATGGAGAACTGGGAGCCTTTTTATGCTGATGGGAGGGATGTAAATTGCCAACAGCCACTCGGGAGAAGTGTATGGTGTTTCCTGAAACATCTAAAAAACAAAGCAACAGAGCCTAGGGCACTTCCACTTATGGTCCTATAGCTTAGGGAAATTAAAATCAAAAAGACACAGCCACCCCAAAGTTTGGGACGCCTCTGTTTACAAGAACCTCATTTACCGTACAAGTTCAATATCACAGAAAGTGAAAAATGGATAAAGAAGTTGTGGTACTTACGTACAATGCAGTATCACTCAACAATGAAATCTATGTCATCAGGCCCGTAGCAGCATAATGAGTGGATTCAGGTACGATGATTCTAACTGAAATAAGTCACACAGAAAAAGAAACATCATAAGATATCACTAATACACAGAATGTAAACTTGGCTACACAGGAACTGAATTCCAAAACAGAACAGGGTCTCAAATTTAGAAAACCAACTTATGCTTGCTTAAGGGTAAAGGTGAGTTGGGGTGCTGCATAAAACCAGAGATTGAAATGAGCACAGATAAAGTTCCTTAAGCCAAATATGGAATAGACAAGAGCTACTCCTTCCTCAACGAAATGGACTCAACACCCCATATTAAACGCCTAAGAATGTACCTGACTAGTAAGTATCTTAAAACCTATGGATTGCTATGTCTCCAAAAGAAAATCAAGCGTCTGTACAGGGGGATAAACGCAGCAGTGATAGGATTGGAGAAGTTCGGTGAGCAAATGAAGACCCTTTGAAGTCATATTGCATGGTACCCATTCCACGGGTTTCAACTACCCAGGTTTAAGGTATTCTACCTTCAGCTAAAACATGCATGTGGAAACTAGAGTATGATCAACCATGTGATCGGGAAACGTGTTCAAATATGTCTCAGTTTTCGTACCCTGGTACTCGGGTGCAACATTCCAGACGCTTTACTAACACCCTCCCGACTTGGAGAGTCAGTCCCTTTAACCTCCTCTTTGGCCCAGTTTGCAATTTCTGCGGAAGATGAACAGGAATAGCGAGAACCAATGAGAGACTAGCTGGAGGTGTCTGGACGGGCAAATTTAACTCTCATTTCCCACCAGGAAGAGGAATTAACCAAAGGCTCAGCGTGCCGTGCCGGAACCAGATTAGGGCCTGAAGCCATCCTGCGGTGTTGCGGCCAGCTCAAAAGAAAGCGAGTTGAAGAAAGGAGCTCAGGGGCACTGTAATTCACAAACCTGCAGAGTTATAAATGACAGCTATCGTCCAAAAATATACTGAAGTAAGGCTGCCAAGAGGACTTGAAAGCGGGGCAGAATTGCAGGAAACCGATTTCAGGAGGTAGACTGGAATTGCATTGAAAGCATAGGAAAAGAGGCAGAACGTCCACAATGATGCACTTGGCCAAAAAGGGCGTATGCGTTTTTTCCTGAATATATTCAGGAAAAAACGCATACGCCCTTTTTGGCCAACCAAGCAAGCTTGCAAAGGAAATCTGCACTACAATGAAGTCTCACTTCCCCCCGGTCAAAAGGGCCATCTGAAAAAAGTGTAAAATCCAGAAAGGCAGGACAGGCCATGGAGAACTGGGAGCCTTGTTATGCTGATGGGCGGGATGTAAATTGCCAACAGACACTCGGGAGAAGTGTATGGTGTTTCCTGAAACATCTAAAAAACAAAGCAACAGAGCCTAGGGCACTTCCACTTATGGTCCTATAGCTTAGGGAAATTAAAATCAAAAAGACACAGCCACCCCAAAGTTTGGGACGCCTCTGTTTACAAGAACCTCATTTACCGTACAAGTTCAATATCACAGAAAGTGAAAAATGGATAAAGAAGTTGTGGTACTTACGTACAATGCAGTATCACTCAACAATGAAATCTATGTCATCAGGCCCGTAGCAGCATAATGAGTGGATTCAGGTACGATGATTCTAACTGAAATAAGTCACACAGAAAAAGAAACATCATAAGATATCACTAATACACAGAATGTAAACTTGGCTACACAGGAACTGAATTCCAAAACAGAACAGGGTCTCAAATTTAGAAAACCAACTTATGCTTGCTTAAGGGGAAAGGTGAGTTGGGGTGCTGCATAAAACCAGAGATTGAAATGAGCACAGATAAAGTTCCTTAAGCCAAATATGGAATAGACAAGAGCTACTCCTTGCTCAACGAAATGGACTCAACACCCCATATTAAATGCCTAAGAATGTACCTGACTAGTAAGTATCTTAAAACCTATGGATTGCTATGTCTCCAAAAGAGAATCAAGCGTCTGTACAGGGGGATAAACGCAGCAGTGATAGGATTGGAGAAGTTCGGTGAGCAAATGAAGACCCTTTGAAGTCATATTGCATGGTACCCATTACACGGGTCTCAACTCTCCAGGTTTAAGGTATTCTTCCTTCAGCTAAAACATGCATGTGGAACCCAGAGTATGATCAACCGTGTGAACGGGAGACGTGTTCAAATATGTCTCAGTTTTTGTACCCTGGTACTCGGGTGCAACATTCCAGACGCTTTACTAACACCCTCCCGACTTGGAGAGTCAGTCCCTTTAACCTCCTGTTTGGCCCAGTTTGCAATTTCTGCGGAAGATGAACAGGAATAGCGAGAACCAATGAGAGACTAGCTGGAGGTGTCTGGACGGGCAAATTTAACTCTCATTTCCCACCAGGAAGAGGAATTAACCAAAGGCTCAGCGTGCCGTGCCGGAACCAGATTAGGGCCTGAAGCCATCCTGCGGTGTTGCGGCCAGGTCACAAGAAAGCGAGTTGAAGAAAGGAGCTCAGGGGCACTGTAATTCACAAACCTGCAGAGTTATAAATGACAGCTATCGTCCAAAAATATACTGAAGTAAGGCTGCCAAGAGGACTTGAAAGCGGGGCAGAATTGCAGGAAACCGATTTCAGGAGGTAGACTGGAATTGCATTGAAAGCATAGGAAAAGAGGCAGAACGTCCACAATGATGCACTTGGCCAAAAAGGGCGTATGCGTTTTTTCCTGAATATATTCAGGAAAAAACGCATACGCCCTTTTTGGCCAACCAAGCAAGCTTGCAAAGGAAATCTGCACTACAATGAAGTCTCACTTCCCCCCGGTCAAAAGGGCCATCTGAAAAAAGTGTAAAATCCAGAAAGGCAGGACAGGCCATGGAGAACTGGGAGCCTTGTTATGCTGATGGGCGGGATGTAAATTGCCAACAGACACTCGGGAGAAGTGTATGGTGTTTCCTGAAACATCTAAAAAACAAAGCAACAGAGCCTAGGGCACTTCCACTTATGGTCCTATAGCTTAGGGAAATTAAAATCAAAAAGACACAGCCACCCCAAAGTTTGGGACGCCTCTGTTTACAAGAACCTCGTTTACAGTACAAGTTCAACATCGCAGAAAGTGAAAAATGGATAAAGAAGTTGTGGTATTTACTTACAAAGCAATATCACTCAGCAATGAAATCTATGTCATCAGGCCCTTAGCAGCACAATGAGTGGATTCAGGTATGATGATTCTAACTGAAATAAGTCACACAGAAAAAGAAACATCATAAGATATCAGTAATACACGGAATGTAAACTTGGCTACACAGGAACTGAATTACAGAACAGAACAGGGTCTCAAATTTAGAAAACCAACTTATGCTTTCTTAAGGGTAAAGGTGAGTTGGGGTGCTGCATAAAACCAGAGATTGAAATGAGCACAGATAAAGTTCCTTAAGCCAAATATGGAATAGACAAGAGCTACCTCTTGCTCAACGAAATGGACTCAACACCGCATATTAAATGCCTAAGAATGTACCTGACTAGTAAGTATCTTAAAACCTATGGATTGCTATGTCTCCGAAAGAGAATCAAGCATGTGTACACGGGCATAAACGCAGCAGTGATAGGATTGGAGAGGTTCGGTGAGCAAATGAAGACCCTTTGAAGTCATATTGCATGGTACCCATTCCACGGGTTTCAACTACCCAGGTTTAAGGTATTCTTCCTTCAGCTAAAACATGCATGTGGAACCTAGAGTATGATCAACCATGTGATCGGGAGACGTGTTCAAATATGTCTCAGTTTTCGTACCCTGGTACTCGGGTGCAACATTCCAGACGCTTTACTAACACCCTCCCGACTTGGAGAGTCAGTCCCTTTAACCTCCTGTTTGGCCCAGTTTGCAATTTCTGCGGAAGATGAACAGGAATAGCGAGAACCAATGAGAGACTAGCTGGAGGTGTCTGGACGGGCAAATTTAACTCTCATTTTCCACCAGGAAGAGGAATTAACCAAAGGCTCAGCTTGCCGTGCCGGAACCAGATTAGGGCCTGAAGCCATCCTGCGGTGTTGCGGCCAGCTCAAAAGAAAGCGAGTTGAAGAAAGGAGCTCAGGGGCACTGTAATTCACAAACCTGCAGAGTTATAAATGACAGCTATCGTCCAAAAATATACTGAAGTAAGGCTGCCAAGAGGACTTGAAAGCGGGGCAGAATTGCAGGAAACCGATTTCAGGAGGTAGACTGGAATTGCATTGAAAGCATAGGAAAAGAGGCAGAACGTCCACAATGATGCACTTGGCCAAAAAGGGCGTATGCGTTTTTTCCTGAATATATTCAGGAAAAAACGCATACGCCCTTTTTGGCCAACCAAGCAAGCTTGCAAAGGAAATCTGCACTACAATGAAGTCTCACTTCCCCCCGGTCAAAAGGGCCATCTGAAAAAAGTGTAAAATCCAGAAAGGCAGGACAGGCCATGGAGAACTGGGAGCCTTGTTATGCTGATGGGAGGGATGTAAATTGCAAACAGACACTCCGGAGAAGTGTATGGTGTTTCCTGAAACATCTAAAAAACAAAGCAACAGAGCCTAGGGCACTTCCACTTATGGTCCTATAGCTTAGGGAAATTAAAATCAAAAAGACACAGCCACCCCAAAGTTTGGGACGCCTCTGTTTACAAGAACCTCGTTTACAGTACAAGTTCAACATCGCAGAAAGTGAAAAATGGATAAAGAAGTTGTGGTATTTACTTACAAAGCAATATCACTCAGCAATGAAATCTATGTCATCAGGCCATTAGCAGCACAATGAGTGGATTCAGGTATGATGATTCTAACTGAAATAAGTCACACAGAAAAAGAAACATCATAAGATATCACTAATACACAGAATGTAAACTTGGCTACACAGGAACTGAATTCCAAAACAGAACAGGGTCTCAAATTTAGAAAACCAACTTATGCTTGCTTAAGGGGAAAGGTGAGTTGGGGTGCTGCATAAAACCAGAGATTGAAATGAGCACAGATAAAGTTCCTTAAGCCAAATATGGAATAGACAAGAGCTACTCCTTGCTCAACGAAATGGACTCAACACCCCATATTAAACGCCTAAGAATGTACCTGACTAGTAAGTATCTTAAAACCTATGGATTGCTATGTCTCCAAAAGAGAATCAAGCATGTGTACAGGGGCATAAACGCAGCAGTGATAGGATTGGAGAGGTTCGGTGAGCAAATGAAGACCCTTTGAAGTCATATTGCATGGTACCCATTCCACGGGTTTCAACTACCCAGGTTTAAGGTATTCTTCCTTCAGCTAAAACATGCATGTGGAACCCAGTGTATGATCAACCGTTTGAACGGGAGACGTGTTCAAATATGTCTCAGTTTTCCTCCCCTGGTACTCGGGTGCAACATTCCAGATGCTTTACTAACACCCTCCCGACTTGCAGAGTCAGTCCCTTTAACCTCCTGTTTGGCCCAGTTTGCAATTTCTGCAGAAGATGAACAGGAATAGCGAGAACCAATGAGAGACTAGCTGTAGGTGTCTGGACGGGCAAATTTAACTCTCATTTCCCACCAGGAAGAGGAATTAACCAAAGGCTCAGCGTGCCGTGCCGGAACCAGATTAGGGCCTGAAGCCATCCTGCGGTGTTGCGGCCAGCTCAAAAGAAAGCGAGTTGAAGAAAGGAGCTCAGGGGCACTGTAATTCACAAACCTGCAGAGTTATAAATGACAGCTATCGTCCAAAAATATACTGAAGTAAGGCTGCCAAGAGGACTTGAAAGCGGGGCAGAATTGCAGGAAACCGATTTCAGGAGGTAGACTGGAATTGCATTGAAAGCATAGGAAAAGAGGCAGAACGTCCACAATGATGCACTTGGCCAAAAAGGGCGTATGCGTTTTTTCCTGAATATATTCAGGAAAAAACGCATACGCCCTTTTTGGCCAACCAAGCAAGCTTGCAAAGGAAATCTGCACTACAATGAAGTCTCACTTCCCCCCGGTCAAAAGGGCCATCTGAAAAAAGTGTAAAATCCAGAAAGGCAGGACAGGCCATGGAGAACTGGGAGCCTTGTTATGCTGATGGGCGGGATGTAAATTGCCAACAGACACTCGGGAGAAGTGTATGGTGTTTCCTGAAACATCTAAAAAACAAAGCAACAGAGCCTAGGGCACTTCCACTTATGGTCCTATAGCTTAGGGAAATTAAATTCAAAAAGACACAGCCACCCCAAAGTTTGGGACGCCTCTGTTTACAAGAACCTCGTTTACAGTACAAGTTCAACATCGCAGAAAGTGAAAAATGGATAAAGAAGTTGTGGTATTTACTTACAAAGCAATATCACTCAGCAATGGAATCTATGTCATCAGGCCCTTAGCAGCACAATGAGTGGATTCAGGTATGATGATTCTAACTGATATAAGTCAAACAGAAAAAGAAACATCATAAGATATCAGTAATACACGGAATGTAAACTTGGCTACACAGGAACTGAATTACAGAACAGAACAGGGTCTCAAATTTAGAAAACCAACTTATGCTTGCTTAAGGGGAAAGGTGAGTTGGGGTGCTGCATAAAACCAGAGATTGAAATGAGCACAGATAAAGTTCCTTAAGCCAAATATGGAATAGACAAGAGCTACTCCTTGCTCAACGAAATGGACTCAACACCGCATATTAAACGCCTAAGAATGTACCTGACTAGTAAGTATCTTAAAACCTATGGATTGCTATGTCTCCGAAAGAGAATCAAGCATGTGTACAGGGGCATAAACGCAACAGTGATAGGATTGGAGAGGTTCGGTGAGCAAATGAAGACCCTTTGAAGTCATATTGCATAGTACCCATTCCACGGGTTTCAACTACCCAGGTTTAAGGTATTCTTCCTTCAGCTAAAACATGCATGTGGAACCTAGAGTATGATCAACCATGTGATCGGGAAATGTGTTCAAATATGTCTCAGTTTTCGTACCCTGGTACTCGGGTGCAACATTCCAGACGCTTTACTAACACCCTCCCGACTTGGAGAGTCAGTCCCTTTAACCTCCTGTTTGGCCCAGTTTGCAATTTCTGCGGAAGATGAACAGGAATAGCGAGAACCAATGAGAGACTAGCTGGAGGTGTCTGGACGGGCAAATTTAACTCTCATTTCCCACCAGGAAGAGGAATTAACCAAAGGCTCAGCGTGCCGTGCCGGAACCAGATTAGGGCCTGAAGCCATCCTGCGGTGTTGCGGCCAGGTCACAAGAAAGCGAGTTGAAGAAAGGAGCTCAGGGGCACTGTAATTCACAAACCTGCAGAGTTATAAATGACAGCTATCGTCCAAAAATATACTGAAGTAAGGCTGCCAAGAGGACTTGAAAGCGGGGCAGAATTGCAGGAAACCGATTTCAGGAGGTAGACTGGAATTGCATTGAAAGCATAGGAAAAGAGGCAGAACGTCCACAATGATGCACTTGGCCAAAAAGGGCGTATGCGTTTTTTCCTGAATATATTCAGGAAAAAACGCATACGCCCTTTTTGGCCAACCAAGCAAGCTTGCAAAGGAAATCTGCACTACAATGAAGTCTCACTTCCCCCCGGTCAAAAGGGCCATCTGAAAAAAGTGTAAAATCCAGAAAGGCAGGACAGGCCATGGAGAACTGGGAGCCTTGTTATGCTGATGGGCGGCATGAAAATTGCCAACAGCCACTCGGGAGAAGTGTATAGTGTTTCCTGAAACATCTAAAAAACAAAGCAACAGAGCCTAGGGCACTTCCACTTATGGTCCTATAGCTTAGGGAAATTAAAATCAAAAAGACACAGCCACCCCAAAGTTTGGGACGCCTCTGTTTACAAGAACCTCATTTACCGTACAAGTTCAATATCACAGAAAGTGAAAAATGGATAAAGAAGTTGTGGTACTTACGTACAATGCAGTATCACTCAACAATGAAATCTATGTCATCAGGCCCGTAGCAGCATAATGAGTGGATTCAGGTACGATGATTCTAACTGAAATAAGTCACACAGAAAAAGAAACATCATAAGATATCACTAATACACAGAATGTAAACTTGGCTACACAGGAACTGAATTCCAAAACAGAACAGGGTCTCAAATTTAGAAAACCAACTTATGCTTGCTTAAGGGGAAAGGTGAGTTGGGGTGCTGCATAAAACCAGAGATTGAAATGAGCACAGATAAAGTTCCTTAAGCCAAATATGGAATAGACAAGAGCTACTCCTTGCTCAACGAAATGGACTCAACACCGCATATTAAACGCCTAAGAATGTACCTGACTAGTAAGTATCTTAAAACCTATGGATTGCTATGTCTCCGAAAGAGAATCAAGCATGTGTACAGGGGCATAAACGCAGCAGTGATAGGATTGGAGAGGTTCGGTGAGCAAATGAAGACCCTTTGAAGTCATATTGCATTGTACCCATTACACGGGTCTCAACTCTCCAGGTTTAAGGTATTCTTCCTTCAGCTAAAACATGAATGTGGAACCCAGAGTATGATCAACCGTTTGAACGGGAGACGTGTTCAAATATGTCTCAGTTTTCCTCCCCTGGTACTCGGGTGCAACATTCCAGATGCTTTACTAACACCCTCCCGACTTGGAGAGTCAGTCCCTTTAACCTCCTGTTTGGTCCAGTTTGCAATTTCTGCAGAAGATGAACAGGAATAGCGAGAACCAATGAGAGACTAGCTGGAGGTGTCTGGACGGGCAAATTTAACTCTCATTTCCCACCAGGAAGAGGAATTAACCAAAGGCTCAGCGTGCCGTGCCGGAACCAGATTAGGGCCTGAAGCCATCCTGCGGTGTTGCGGCCAGCTCAAAAGAAAGCGAGTTGAAGAAAGGAGCTCAGGGGCACTGTAATTCACAAACCTGCAGAGTTATAAATGACAGCTATCGTCCAAAAATATACTGAAGTAAGGCTGCCAAGAGGACTTGAAAGCGGGGCAGAATTGCAGGAAACCGATTTCAGGAGGTAGACTGGAATTGCATTGAAAGCATAGGAAAAGAGGCAGAACGTCCACAATGATGCACTTGGCCAAAAAGGGCGTATGCGTTTTTTCCTGAATATATTCAGGAAAAAACGCATACGCCCTTTTTGGCCAACCAAGCAAGCTTGCAAAGGAAATCTGCACTACAATGAAGTCTCACTTCCCCCCGGTCAAAAGGGCCATCTGAAAAAAGTGTAAAATCCAGAAAGGCAGGACAGGCCATGGAGAACTGGGAGCCTTGTTATGCTGATGGGCGGGATGTAAATTGCCAACAGACACTCGGGAGAAGTGTATGGTGTTTCCTGAAACATCTAAAAAACAAAGCAACAGAGCCTAGGGCACTTCCACTTATGGTCCTATAGCTTAGGGAAATTAAAATCAAAAAGACACAGCCACCCCAAAGTTTGGGACGCCTCTGTTTACAAGAACCTCGTTTACAGTACAAGTTCAACATCGCAGAAAGTGAAAAATGGATAAAGAAGTTGTGGGATTTACTTACAAAGCAATATCACTCAGCAATGGAATCTATGTCATCAGGCCCTTAGCAGCACAATGAGTGGATTCAGGTATGATGATTCTAACTGATATAAGTCAAACAGAAAAAGAAACATCATAAGATATCAGTAATACACGGAATGTAAACTTGGCTACACAGGAACTGAATTACAGAACAGAACAGGGTCTCAAATTTAGAAAACCAACTTATGCTTGCTTAAGGGGAAAGGTGAGTTGGGGTGCTGCATAAAACCAGAGATTGAAATGAGCACAGATAAAGTTCCTTAAGCCAAATATGGAATAGACAAGAGCTACTCCTTGCTCAACGAAATGGACTCAACACCGCATATTAAACGCCTAAGAATGTACCTGACTAGTAAGTATCTTAAAACCTATGGATTGCTATGTCTCCGAAAGAGAATCAAGCATGTGTACAGGGGCATAAACGCAACAGTGATAGGATTGGAGAGGTTCGGTGAGCAAATGAAGACCCTTTGAAGTCATATTGCATAGTACCCATTCCACGGGTTTCAACTACCCAGGTTTAAGGTATTCTTCCTTCAGCTAAAACATGCATGTGGAACCTAGAGTATGATCAACCATGTGATCGGGAAATGTGTTCAAATATGTCTCAGTTTTCGTACCCTGGTACTCGGGTGCAACATTCCAGACGCTTTACTAACACCCTCCCGACTTGGAGAGTCAGTCCCTTTAACCTCCTGTTTGGCCCAGTTTGCAATTTCTGCGGAAGATGAACAGGAATAGCGAGAACCAATGAGAGACTAGCTGGAGGTGTCTGGACGGGCAAATTTAACTCTCATTTCCCACCAGGAAGAGGAATTAACCAAAGGCTCAGCGTGCCGTGCCGGAACCAGATTAGGGCCTGAAGCCATCCTGCGGTGTTGCGGCCAGGTCACAAGAAAGCGAGTTGAAGAAAGGAGCTCAGGGGCACTGTAATTCACAAACCTGCAGAGTTATAAATGACAGCTATCGTCCAAAAATATACTGAAGTAAGGCTGCCAAGAGGACTTGAAAGCGGGGCAGAATTGCAGGAAACCGATTTCAGGAGGTAGACTGGAATTGCATTGAAAGCATAGGAAAAGAGGCAGAACGTCCACAATGATGCACTTGGCCAAAAAGGGCGTATGCGTTTTTTCCTGAATATATTCAGGAAAAAACGCATACGCCCTTTTTGGCCAACCAAGCAAGCTTGCAAAGGAAATCTGCACTACAATGAAGTCTCACTTCCCCCCGGTCAAAAGGGCCATCTGAAAAAAGTGTAAAATCCAGAAAGGCAGGACAGGCCATGGAGAACTGGGAGCCTTGTTATGCTGATGGGCGGCATGAAAATTGCCAACAGCCACTCGGGAGAAGTGTATAGTGTTTCCTGAAACATCTAAAAAACAAAGCAACAGAGCCTAGGGCACTTCCACTTATGGTCCTATAGCTTAGGGAAATTAAAATCAAAAAGACACAGCCACCCCAAAGTTTGGGACGCCTCTGTTTACAAGAACCTCATTTACCGTACAAGTTCAATATCACAGAAAGTGAAAAATGGATAAAGAAGTTGTGGTACTTACGTACAATGCAGTATCACTCAACAATGAAATCTATGTCATCAGGCCCGTAGCAGCATAATGAGTGGATTCAGGTACGATGATTCTAACTGAAATAAGTCACACAGAAAAAGAAACATCATAAGATATCACTAATACACAGAATGTAAACTTGGCTACACAGGAACTGAATTCCAAAACAGAACAGGGTCTCAAATTTAGAAAACCAACTTATGCTTGCTTAAGGGGAAAGGTGAGTTGGGGTGCTGCATAAAACCAGAGATTGAAATGAGCACAGATAAAGTTCCTTAAGCCAAATATGGAATAGACAAGAGCTACTCCTTGCTCAACGAAATGGACTCAACACCGCATATTAAACGCCTAAGAATGTACCTGACTAGTAAGTATCTTAAAACCTATGGATTGCTATGTCTCCGAAAGAGAATCAAGCATGTGTACAGGGGCATAAACGCAGCAGTGATAGGATTGGAGAGGTTCGGTGAGCAAATGAAGACCCTTTGAAGTCATATTGCATTGTACCCATTACACGGGTCTCAACTCTCCAGGTTTAAGGTATTCTTCCTTCAGCTAAAACATGAATGTGGAACCCAGAGTATGATCAACCGTTTGAACGGGAGACGTGTTCAAATATGTCTCAGTTTTCCTCCCCTGGTACTCGGGTGCAACATTCCAGATGCTTTACTAACACCCTCCCGACTTGGAGAGTCAGTCCCTTTAACCTCCTGTTTGGTCCAGTTTGCAATTTCTGCAGAAGATGAACAGGAATAGCGAGAACCAATGAGAGACTAGCTGGAGGTGTCTGGACGGGCAAATTTAACTCTCATTTCCCACCAGGAAGAGGAATTAACCAAAGGCTCAGCGTGCCGTGCCGGAACCAGATTAGGGCCTGAAGCCATCCTGCGGTGTTGCGGCCAGCTCAAAAGAAAGCGAGTTGAAGAAAGGAGCTCAGGGGCACTGTAATTCACAAACCTGCAGAGTTATAAATGACAGCTATCGTCCAAAAATATACTGAAGTAAGGCTGCCAAGAGGACTTGAAAGCGGGGCAGAATTGCAGGAAACCGATTTCAGGAGGTAGACTGGAATTGCATTGAAAGCATAGGAAAAGAGGCAGAACGTCCACAATGATGCACTTGGCCAAAAAGGGCGTATGCGTTTTTTCCTGAATATATTCAGGAAAAAACGCATACGCCCTTTTTGGCCAACCAAGCAAGCTTGCAAAGGAAATCTGCACTACAATGAAGTCTCACTTCCCCCCGGTCAAAAGGGCCATCTGAAAAAAGTGTAAAATCCAGAAAGGCAGGACAGGCCATGGAGAACTGGGAGCCTTGTTATGCTGATGGGCGGGATGTAAATTGCCAACAGACACTCGGGAGAAGTGTATGGTGTTTCCTGAAACATCTAAAAAACAAAGCAACAGAGCCTAGGGCACTTCCACTTATGGTCCTATAGCTTAGGGAAATTAAAATCAAAAAGACACAGCCACCCCAAAGTTTGGGACGCCTCTGTTTACAAGAACCTCGTTTACAGTACAAGTTCAACATCGCAGAAAGTGAAAAATGGATAAAGAAGTTGTGGGATTTACTTACAAAGCAATATCACTCAGCAATGGAATCTATGTCATCAGGCCCTTAGCAGCACAATGAGTGGATTTAGGTATGATGATTCTAACTGATATAAGTCACACAGAAAAAGAAACATCCTAAGATATCAGTAATACACGGAATGTAAACTTGGCTACACAGGAACTGAATTACAGAACAGAACAGGGTCTCAAATTTAGAAAACCAACTTATGCTTGCTTAAGCGGAAAGGTGAGTTGGAGTGCTGCATAAAACCAGAGATTGAAATGAGCACAGGTAAAGTTCCTTAAGCCAAATATGGAATAGACAAGAGCTACTCCTTGCTCAACGAAATGGACTCAACACCGCATATTAAACGCCTAAGAATGTACCTGACTAGTAAGTATCTTAAAACCTATGGATTGCTATGTCTCCGAAAGAGAATCAAGCATGTGTACAGGGGCATAAACGCAGCAGTGATAGGATTGGAGAGGTTCGGTGAGCAAATGAAGACCCTTTGAAGTCATATTGCATGGTACCCATTCCACGGGTTTCAACTACCCAGGTTTAAGGTATTCTACCTTCAGCTAAAACATGCATGTGGAAACTAGAGTATGATCAACCATGTGATCGGAAAACGTGTTCAAATATGTCTCAGTTTTCGTACCCTGGTACTCGGGTGCAACATTCCAGACGCTTTACTAACACCCTCCCGACTTGGAGAGTCAGTCCCTTTAACCTCCTGTTTGGCCCAGTTTGCAATTTCTGCGGAAGATGAACAGGAATAGCGAGAACCAATGAGAGACTAGCTGGAGGTGTCTGGACGGGCAAATTTAACTCTCATTTCCCACCAGGAAGAGGAATTAACCAAAGGCTCAGCTTGCCGTGCCGGAACCAGATTAGGGCCTGAAGCCATCCTGCGGTGTTGCGGCCAGCTCAAAAGAAAGCGAGTTGAAGAAAGGAGCTCAGGGGCACTGTAATTCACAAACCTGCAGAGTTATAAATGACAGCTATCGTCCAAAAATATACTGAAGTAAGGCTGCCAAGAGGACTTGAAAGCGGGGCAGAATTGCAGGAAACCGATTTCAGGAGGTAGACTGGAATTGCATTGAAAGCATAGGAAAAGAGGCAGAACGTCCACAATGATGCACTTGGCCAAAAAGGGCGTATGCGTTTTTTCCTGAATATATTCAGGAAAAAACGCATACGCCCTTTTTGGCCAACCAAGCAAGCTTGCAAAGGAAATCTGCACTACAATGAAGTCTCACTTCCCCCCGGTCAAAAGGGCCATCTGAAAAAAGTGTAAAATCCAGAAAGGCAGGACAGGCCATGGAGAACTGGGAGCCTTGTTATGCTGATGGGCGGGATGTAAATTGCCAACAGCCACTCGGGAGAAGTGTATGGTGTTTCCTGAAACATCTAAAAAACAAAGCAACAGAGCCTAGGGCACTTCCACTTATGGTCCTATAGCTTAGGGAAATTAAAATCAAAAAGACACAGCCACCCTAATGTTTGGGACGCCTCTGTTTACAAGAACCTCATTTACCGTACAAGTTCAATATCACAGAAAGTGAAAAATGGATAAAGAAGTTGTGGTACTTACGTACAATGCAGTATCACTCAACAATGAAATCTATGTCATCAGGCCCGTAGCAGCATAATGAGTGGATTCAGGTACGATGATTCTAACTGAAATAAGTCACACAGAAAAAGAAACATCATAAGATATCACTAATACACAGAATGTAAACTTGGCTACACAGGAACTGAATTCCAAAACAGAACAGGGTCTCAAATTTAGAAAACCAACTTATGCTTGCTTAAGGGGAAAGGTGAGTTGGGGTGCTGCATAAAACCAGAGATTGAAATGAGCACAGATAAAGTTCCTTAAGCCAAATATGGAATAGACAAGAGCTACTCCTTGCTCAACGAAATGGACTCAACACCCCATATTAAATGCCTAAGAATGTACCTGACTAGTAAGTATCTTAAAACCTATGGATTGCTATGTCTCCAAAAGAGAATCAAGCGTCTGTACAGGGGGATAAACGCAGCAGTGATAGGATTGGAGAAGTTCGGTGAGCAAATGAAGACCCTTTGAAGTCATATTGCATGGTACCCATTACACGGGTCTCAACTCTCCAGGTTTAATGTATTCTTCCTTCAGCTAAAACATGCATGTGGAACCCAGAGTATGATCAACCGTGTGAACGGGAGACGTGTTCAAATATGTCTCAGTTTTCCTCCCCTGGTACTCGGGTGCAACATTCCAGACGCTTTACTAACACCCTCCCGACTTGGAGAGTCAGTCCCTTTAACCTCCTGTTTGGCCCAGTTTGCAATTTCTGCGGAAGATGAACAGGAATAGCGAGAACCAATGAGAGACTAGCTGGAGGTGTCTGGACGGGCAAATTTAACTCTCATTTCCCACCAGGAAGAGGAATTAACCAAAGGCTCAGCGTGCCGTGCCGGAACCAGATTAGGGCCTGAAGCCATCCTGCGGTGTTGCGGCCAGCTCAAAAGAAAGCGAGTTGAAGAAAGGAGCTCAGGGGCACTGTAATTCACAAACCTGCAGAGTTATAAATGACAGCTATCGTCCAAAAATATACTGAAGTAAGGCTGCCAAGAGGACTTGAAAGCGGGGCAGAATTGCAGGAAACCGATTTCAGGAGGTAGACTGGAATTGCATTGAAAGCATAGGAAAAGAGGCAGAACGTCCACAATGATGCACTTGGCCAAAAAGGGCATATGCGTTTTTTCCTGAATATATTCAGGAAAAAACGCATACGCCCTTTTTGGCCAACCAAGCAAACTTGCAAAGGAAATCTGCACTACAATGAAGTCTCACTTCCCCCCGGTCAAAAGGGCCATCTGAAAAAAGTGTAAAATCCAGAAAGGCAGGACAGGCCATGGAGAACTGGGAGCCTTGTTATGCTGATGGGCGGGATGTAAATTGCCAACAGCCACTCGGGAGAAGTGTATGGTGTTTCCTGAAACATCTAAAAAACAAAGCAACAGAGCCTAGGGCACTTCCACTTATGGTCCTATAACTTAGGGAAATTAAAATCAAAAAGACACAGCCACCCCAAAGTTTGGGACGCCTCTGTTTACAAGAACCTCGTTTACAGTACAAGTTCAACATCGCAGAAAGTGAAAAATGGATAAAGAAGTTGTGGTATTTACTTACAAAGCAATATCACTCAGCAATGGAATCTATGTCATCAGGCCCTTAGCAGCACAATGAGTGGATTCAGGTATGATGATTCTAACTGAAATAAGTCACACAGAAAAAGAAACATCATAAGATATCAGTAATACACGGAATGTAAACTTGGCTACACAGGAACTGAATTACAGAACAGAACAAGGTCTCAAATTTAGAAAACCAACTTATGCTTGCTTAAGGGTAAAGGTGAGTTGGGGTGCTGCATAAAACCAGAGATTGAAATGAGCACAGATAAAGTTCCTTAAGCCAAATATGGAATAGACAAGAGCTACTCCTTGCTCAACGAAATGGACTCAACACCGCATATTAAACGCCTAAGAATGTACCTGACTAGTAAGTATCTTAAAACCTATGGATTGCTATGTCTCCGAAAGAGAATCAAGCATGTGTACAGGGGCATAAACGCAGCAGTGATAGGATTGGAGAGGTTCGGTGAGCAAATGAAGACCCTTTGAAGTCATATTGCATGGTACCCATTCCACGGGTCTCAACTCTCCAGGTTTAAGGTATTCTTCCTTCAGCTAAAACATGCATGTGGAACCCAGAGTATGATCAACCGTGTGAACGGAGACGTGTTCAAATATGTCTCAGTTTTTGTCCCCTGATACTCGGGTGCAACATTTCTGACACTTTACTAACACTCTCCCCACTTGGAGAGTCAGCGCCTTTAACCTCCTGTTTGGCCCAGTTTGCAATTTCTGCGGAAGATGAACAGGAATAGGGAGAACCAATGAGAGACTAGCTGGAGGTGTCTAGACGGGCAAATTTAACTCTCATTTCCCACCAGGAAGAGGAAATAACCAAAGGCTCAGCGTGCCGTGCCGGAACAAGATTAGGGCCTGAAGCCATCCTGCGGTGTTGCGGCCAGCTCAAAAGAAAGCAAGTTGAAGAAAGGAGCTCAGGGGCACTGTAATTCACAAACCTGCAGAGTTATAAATGACAGCTATCGTCCAAAAATATACTGAAGTAAGGCTGCCAAGAGGACTTGAAAGCGGGGCAGAATTGCAGGAAACCGATTTCAGGAGGTAGACTGGAATTGCATTGAAAGCATAGGAAAAGAGGCAGAACGTCCACAATGATGCACTTGGCCAAAAAGGGCGTATGCGTTTTTTCCTGAATATATTCAGGAAAAAACGCATACGCCCTTTTTGGCCAACCAAGCAAGCTTGCAAAGGAAATCTGCACTACAATGAAGTCTCACTTCCCCCCGGTCAAAAGGGCCATCTGAAAAAAGTGTAAAATCCAGAAAGGCAGGACAGGCCATGGAGAACTGGGAGCCCTTTTATGCTGATGGGAGGGACGTAAATTGCCAACAGCCACTCGGGAGAAGTGTATGGTGTTTCCTGAAACATCTAAAAAACAAAGCAACAGAGCCTAGGGCACTTCCACTTATGGTCCTATAGCTTAGGGAAATTAAAATCAAAAAGACACAGCCACCCCAAAGTTTGGGACGCCTCTGTTTACAAGAACCTCATTTACCGTACAAGTTCAATATCACAGAAAGTGAAAAATGGATAAAGAAGTTGTGGTACTTACGTACAATGCAGTATCACTCAACAATGAAATCTATGTCATCAGGCCCGTAGCAGCATAATGAGTGGATTCAGGTACGATGATTCTAACTGAAATAAGTCACACAGAAAAAGAAACATCATAAGATATCACTAATACACAGAATGTAAACTTGGCTACACAGGAACTGAATTCCAAAACAGAACAGGGTCTCAAATTTAGAAAACCAACTTATGCTTGCTTAAGGGGAAAGGTGAGTTGGGGTGCTGCATAAAACCAGAGATTGAAATGAGCACAGATAAAGTTCCTTAAGCCAAATATGGAATAGACAAGAGCTACTCCTTGCTCAACGAAATGGACTCAACACCCCATATTAAATGCCTAAGAATGTACCTGACTAGTAAGTATCTTAAAACCTATGGATTGCTATGTCTCCAAAAGAGAATCAAGCATCTGTACAGGGGGATAAACGCAGCAGTGATAGGATTGGAGAAGTTCGGTGAGCAAATGAAGACCCTTTGAAGTCATATTGCATGGTACCCATTACACGGGTCTCAACTCTCCAGGTTTAAGGTATTCTTCCTTCAGCTAAAACATGCATGTGGAACCCAGAGTATGATCAACCGTGTGAACAGGAGACGTGTTCAAATATGTCTCAGTTTTCCTCCCCTGGTACTCGGGTGCAACATTCCAGACGCTTTACTAACACCCTCCCGACTTGGAGAGTCAGTCCCTTTAACCTCCTGTTTGGCCCAGTTTGCAATTTCTGCGGAAGATGAACAGGAATAGCGAGAACCAATGAGAGACTAGCTGGAGGTGTCTGGACGGGCAAATTTAACTCTCATTTCCCACCAGGAAGAGGAATTAACCAAAGGCTCAGCTTACCGTGCCGGAACCAGATTAGGGCCTGAAGCCATCCTGCGGTGTTGCGGCCAGCTCAAAAGAAAGCGAGTTGAAGAAAGGAGCTCAGGGGCACTGTAATTCACAAACCAGCAGAGTTATAAATGACAGCTATCGTCCAAAAATATACTGAAGTAAGGCTGCCAAGAGGACTTGAAAGCGGGGCAGAATTGCAGGAAACCGATTTCAGGAGGTAGACTGGAATTGCATTGAAAGCATAGGAAAAGAGGCAGAACGTCCACAATGATGCACTTGGCCAAAAAGTGCATATGCGTTTTTTCCTGAATATATTCAGGAAAAAACGCATACGCCCTTTTTGGCCAACCAAGCAAGCTTGCAAAGGAAATCTGCACTACAATGAAGTCTCACTTCCCCCCGGTCAAAAGGGCCATCTGAAAAAAGTGTAAAATCCAGAAAGGCAGGACAGGCCATGGAGAAATGGGAGCCTTGTTATGCTGATGGGCGGCATGTAAATTGCCAACAGCCACTCGGGAGAAGTGTATGGTGTTTCCTGAAACATCTAAAAAACAAAGCAACAGAGCCTAGGGCACTTCCACTTATGGTCCTATAGCTTAGGGAAATTAAAATCAAAAAGACACAGCCACCCCAAAGTTTGGGACGCCTCTGTTTACAAGAACCTCGTTTACAGTACAAGTTCAACATCGCAGAAAGTGAAAAATGGATAAAGAAGTTGTGGTATTTACTTACAAAGCAATATCACTCAGCAATGAAATCTATGTCATCAGGCCCTTAGCAGCACAATGAGTGGATTCAGGTATGATGATTCTAACTGATATAAGTCACACAGAAAAAGAAACATCATAAGATATCAGTAATACACGGAATGTAAACTTGGCTACACAGGAACTGAATTACAGAACAGAACAGGGTCTCAAATTTAGAAAACCAACTTATGCTTGCTTAAGGGGAAAGGTGAGTTGGGGTGCTGCATAAAACCAGAGATTGAAATGAGCACAGATAAAGTTCCTTAAGCCAAATATGGAATAGACAAGAGCTACTCCTTGCTCAACGAAATGGACTCAACACCGCATATTAAACGCCTAAGAATGTACCTGACTAGTAAGTATCTTAAAACCTATGGATTGCTATGTCTCCGAAAGAGAATCAAGCATGTGTACAGGGGCATATACGCAGCAGTGATAGGATTGGAGAGGTTCAGTGAGCAAATGAAGACCCTTTGAAGTCATATTGCATGGTACCCATTCCACGGGTTTCAACTACCCAGGTTTAAGGTATTCTACCTTCAGCTAAAACATGCATGTGGAAACTAGAGTATGATCAACCATGTGATCGGGAAACGTGTTCAAATATGTCTCAGTTTTCGTACCCTGGTACTCGGGTGCAACATTCCAGATGCTTTACTAACACCCTCCCGACTTGGAGAGTCAGTCCCTTTAACCTCCTGTTTGGCCCAGTTTGCAATTTCTGTGGAAGATGAACAGGAATAGCGAGAACCAATGAGAGACTAGCTGGAGGTGTCTAGACGGGCAAATTTAACTCTCATTTCCCACCAGGAAGAGGAATTAACCAAAGGCTCAGCTTGCCGTGCCGGAACCAGATTAGGGCCTGAAGCCATCCTGCGGTGTTGCGGCCAGCTCAAAAGAAAGCGAGTTGAAGAAAGGAGCTCAGGGGCACTGTAATTCACAAACCTGCAGAGTTATAAATGACAGCTATCGTCCAAAAATATACTGAAGTAAGGCTGCCAAGAGGACTTGAAAGCGGGGCAGAATTGCAGGAAACCGATTTCAGGAGGTAGACTGGAATTGCATTGAAAGCATAGGAAAAGAGGCAGAACGTCCACAATGATGCACTTGGCCAAAAAGTGCATATGCGTTTTTTCCTGAATATATTCAGGAAAAAACGCATACGCCCTTTTTGGCCAACCAAGCAAGCTTGCAAAGGAAATCTGCACTACAATGAAGTCTCACTTCCCCCCGGTCAAAAGGGCCATCTGAAAAAAGTGTAAAATCCAGAAAGGCAGGACAGGCCATGGAGAACTGGGAGCCTTGTTATGCTGATGGGCGGGATGTAAATTGCCAACAGCCACTCGGGAGAAGTGTATGGTGTTTCCTGAAACATCTAAAAAACAAAGCAACAGAGCCTAGGGCACTTCCACTTATGGTCCTATAGCTTAGGGAAATTAAAATCAAAAAGACACAGCCACCCCAAAGTTTGGGACGCCTCTGTTTACAAGAACCTCATTTACCGTACAAGTTCAATATCACAGAAAGTGAAAAATGGATAAAGAAGTTGTGGTACTTACGTACAATGCAGTATCACTCAACAATGAAATCTATGTCATCAGGCCCGCAGCAGCATAATGAGTGGATTCAGGTACGATGATTCTAACTGAAATAAGTCACACAGAAAAAGAAACATCATAAGATATCACTAATACACAGAATGTAAACTTGGCTACACAGGAACTGAATTCCAAAACAGAACAGGGTCCCAAATTTAGAAAACCAACTTATGCTTGCTTAAGGGGAAAGGTGAGTTGGGGTGCTGCATAAAACCAGAGATTGAAATGAGCACAGATAAAGTTCCTTAAGCCAAATATGGAATAGACAAGAGCTACTCCTTGCTCAACGAAATGGACTCAACACCCCATATTAAATGCCTAAGAATGTACCTGACTAGTAAGTATCTTAAAACCTATGGATTGCTATGTCTCCAAAAGAGAATCAAGCGTCTGTACAGGGGGATAAACGCAGCAGTGATAGGATTGGAGAAGTTCGGTGAGCAAATGAAGACCCTTTGAAGTCATATTGCATGGTACCCATTACACGGGTCTCAACTCTACAGGTTTAAGGTATTCTTCCTTCAGCTAAAACATGCATGTGGAACCCAGAGTATGATCAACCGTGTGAACAGGAGACGTGTTCAAATATGTCTCAGTATTCCTCCCCTGGTACTCGGGTGCAACATTCCAGATGCTTTACTAACACCCTCCCGACTTGGAGAGTCAGTCCCTTTAACCTCCTGTTTGGCCCAGTTTGCAATTTCTGCGGAAGATGAACAGGAATAGCGAGAACCAATGAGAGACTAGCTGGAGGTGTCTGAACGGGCAAATTTAACTCTCATTTCCCACCAGGAAGAGGAATTAACCAAAGGCTCAGCGTGCCGTGCCGGAACCAGATTAGGGCCTGAAGCCATCCTTCGGTGTTGTGGCCAGCTCAAAAGAAAGTGATTTGAAGAAAGGAGCTCAGGGGCACTGTAATTCACAAACCTGCAGAGTTATAAATGACAGCTATCGTCCAAAAATATACTGAAGTAAGGCTGCCAAGAGGACTTGAAAGCGGGGCAGAATTGCAGGAAACCGATTTCAGGAGGTAGACTGGAATTGCATTGAAAGCATAGGAAAAGAGGCAGAACGTCCACAATGATGCACTTGGCCAAAAAGGGCGTATGCGTTTTTTCCTGAATATATTCAGGAAAAAACGCATACGCCCTTTTTGGCCAACCAAGCAAGCTTGCAAAGGAAATCTGCACTACAATGAAGTCTCACTTCCCCCCGGTCAAAAGGGCCATCTGAAAAAAGTGTAAAATCCAGAAAGGCAGGACAGGCCATGGAGAACTGGGAGCCTTGTTATGCTGATGGGCGGGATGTAAATTGCCAACAGCCACTCGGGAGAAGTGTATGGTGTTTCCTGAAACATCTAAAAAACAAAGCAACAGAGCCTAGGGCACTTCCACTTATGGTCCTATAGCTTAGGGAAATTAAAATCAAAAAGACACAGCCACCCCAAAGTTTGGGACGCCTCTGTTTACAAGAACCTCATTTACAGTACAAGTTCAACATCGCAGAAAGTGAAAAATGGATAAAGAAGTTGTGGTATTTACTTACAAAGCAATATCACTCAGCAATGAAATCTATGTCATCAGGCCCTTAGCAGCACAATGAGTGGATTCAGGTATGATGATTCTAACTGATATAAGTCACACAGAAAAAGAAACATCATAAGATATCAGTAATACACGGAATGTAAACTTGGCTACACAGGAACTGAATTACAGAACAGAACAGGGTCTCAAATTTAGAAAACCAACTTATGCTTGCTTAAGGGGAAAGGTGAGTTGGGGTGCTGCATAAAACCAGAGATTGAAATGAGCACAGATAAAGTTCCTTAAGCCAAATATGGAATAGACAAGAGCTACTCCTTGCTCAACGAAATGGACTCAACACCGCATATTAAACGCCTAAGAATGTACCTGACTAGTAAGTATCTTAAAACCTATGGATTGCTATGTCTCCGAAAGAGAATCAAGCATGTGTACAGGGGCATAAACGCAGCAGTGATAGGATTGGAGAGGTTCGGTGAGCAAATGAAGACCCTTTGAAGTCATATTGCATGGTACCCATTCCACGGGTTTCAACTACCCAGGTTTAAGGTATTCTTCCTTCAGCTAAAACATGCATGTGGAAACTAGAGTATGATGAACCATGTGATCGGGAAAGTGTTCAAATATGTCTCAGTTTTCGTCCCCTGGTACTCGGGTGCAACATTCCAGACGCTTAACTAACACCCTCCCAACTTGGAGAGTCAGTCCCTTTAACCTCCTCTTTGGCCCAGTTTGCAATTTCTGTGGAAGATGAACAGGAATAGCGAGAACCAATGAGAGACTAGCTGGAGGTGTCTGGACGGGCAAATTTAACTCTCATTTCCCACCAGGAAGAGGAATTAACCAAAGGCTCAGCTTGCCGTGCCGGAACCAGATTAGGGCCTGAAGCCATCCTGCTGTGTTGCGGCCAGCTCACAAGAAAGCGAGTTGAAGAAAGGAGCTCAGGGGCACTGTAATTCACAAACCTGCAGAGTTATAAATGACAGCTATCATCCAAAAATATACTGAAGTAAGGCTGCCAAGAGGACTTGAAAGCGGGGCAGAATTGCAGGAAACCGATTTCAGGAGGTAGACTGGAATTGCATTGAAAGCATAGGAAAAGAGGCAGAACGTCCACAATGATGCACTTGGCCAAAAAGGGCGTATGCGTTTTTTCCTGAATATATTCAGGAAAAAACGCATACGCCCTTTTTGGCCAACCAAGCAAGCTTGCAAAGGAAATCTGCACTACAATGAAGTCTCACTTCCCCCCGGTCAAAAGGGCCATCTGAATAAAGTGTAAAATCCAGAAAGGCAGGACAGGCCATGGAGAACTGGGAGCCTTGTTATGCTGATGGGCGGGATGTAAATTGCCAACAGCCACTCGGGAGAAGTGTATGGTGTTTCCTGAAACATCTAAAAAACAAAGCAACAGAGCCTAGGGCACTTCCACTTATGGTCCTATAGCTTAGGGAAATTAAAATCAAAAAGACACAGCCACCCCAAAGTTTGGGACGCCTCTGTTTACAAGAACCTCCTTTACCGTACAAGTTCAATATCACAGAAAGTGAAAAATGGATAAAGAAGTTGTGGTACTTACGTACAATGCAGTATCACTCAACAATGAAATCTATGTCATCAGGCCCGTAGCAGCATAATGAGTGGATTCAGGTACGATGATTCTAACTGAAATAAGTCACACAGAAAAAGAAACATCATAAGATATCACTAATACACAGAATGTAAACTTGGCTACACAGGAACTGAATTCCAAAACAGAACAGGGTCTCAAATTTAGAAAACCAACTTATGCTTGCTTAAGCGGAAAGGTGAGTTGGGGTGCTGCATAAAACCAGAGATTGAAATGAGCACAGATAAAGTTCCTTAAGCCAAATATGGAATAGATAAGAGCTACTCCTTGCTCAACGAAATGGACTCAACACCCCATATTAAATGCCTAAGAATGTACCTGACTAGTAAGTATCTTAAAACCTATGGATTGCTATGTCTCCAAAAGAGAATCAAGCGTCTGTACAGGGGGATAAACGCAGCAGTGATAGGATTGGAGAAGTTCGGTGAGCAAATGAAGACCCTTTGAAGTCATATTGCATGGTACCCATTACACGGGTCTCAACTCTCCAGGTTTAAGGTATTCTTCCTTCAGCTAAAACATGCATGTGGAACCCAGAGTATGATCAACCGTGTGAACGGGAGACGTGTTCAAATATGTCTCAGTTTTCCTCCCCTGGTACTCGGGTGCAACATTCCAGACGCTTTACTAACACCCTCCCGACTTGGAGAGTCAGTCCCTTTAACCTCCTGTTTGGCCCAGTTTGCAATTTCTGTGGAAGATGAACAGGAATAGCGAGAACCAATGAGAGACTAGCTGGAGGTGTCTGGACGGGCAAATTTAACTCTCATTTCCCACCAGGAAGAGGAATTAACCAAAGGCTCAGCGTGCCGTGCCGGAACCAGATTAGGGCCTGAAGCCATCCTGCGGTGTTGCGGCCAGCTCAACAGAAAGCGAGTTGAAGAAAGGAGCTCAGGGGCACTGTAATTCACAAACCTGCAGAGTTATAAATGACAGCTATCGTCCAAAAATATACTGAAGTAAGGCTGCCAAGAGGACTTGAAAGCGGGGCAGAATTGCAGGAAACCGATTTCAGGAGGTAGACTGGAATTGCATTGAAAGCATAGGAAAAGAGGCAGAACGTCCACAATGATGCACTTGGCCAAAAAGGGCGTATGCGTTTTTTCCTGAATATATTCAGGAAAAAACGCATACGCCCTTTTTGGCCAACCAAGCAAGCTTGCAAAGGAAATCTGCACTACAATGAAGTCTCACTTCCCCCCGGTCAAAAGGGCCATCTGAAAAAAGTGTAAAATCCAGAAAGGCAGGACAGGCCATGGAGAACTGGGAGCCTTGTTATGCTGATGGGCGGGATGTAAATTGCCAACAGACACTCGGGAGAAGTGTATGGTGTTTCCTGAAACATCTAAAAAACAAAGCAACAGAGCCTAGGGCACTTCCACTTATGGTCCTATAGCTTAGGGAAATTAAAATCAAAAAGACACAGCCACCCCAAAGTTTGGGACGCCTCTGTTTACAAGAACCTCATTTACAGTACAAGTTCAACATCGCAGAAAGTGAAAAATGGATAAAGAAGTTGTGGTATTTACTTACAAAGCAATATCACTCAGCAATGAAATCTATGTCATCAGGCCCTTAGCAGCACAATGAGTGGATTCAGGTATGATGATTCTAACTGATATAAGTCACACAGAAAAAGAAACATCATAAGATATCAGTAATACACGGAATGTAAACTTGGCTACACAGGAACTGAATTACAGAACAGAACAGGGTCTCAAATTTAGAAAACCAACTTATGCTTGCTTAAGGGGAAAGGTGAGTTGGGGTGCTGCATAAAACCAGAGATTGAAATGAGCACAGATAAAGTTCCTTAAGCCAAATATGGAATAGACAAGAGCTACTCCTTGCTCAACGAAATGGACTCAACACCGCATATTAAACGCCTAAGAATGTACCTGACTAGTAAGTATCTTAAAACCTATGGATTGCTATGTCTCCGAAAGAGAATCAAGCATGTGTACAGGGGCATAAACGCAGCAGTGATAGGATTGGAGAGGTTCGGTGAGCAAATGAAGACCCTTTGAAGTCATATTGCATGGTACCCATTCCACGGGTTTCAACTACCCAGGTTTAAGGTATTCTTCCTTCAGCTAAAACATGCATGTGGAAACTAGAGTATGATGAACCATGTGATCGGGAAAGTGTTCAAATATGTCTCAGTTTTCGTCCCCTGGTACTCGGGTGCAACATTCCAGACGCTTTACTAACACCCTCCCAACTTGGAGAGTCAGTCCCTTTAACCTCCTCTTTGGCCCAGTTTGCAATTTCTGTGGAAGATGAACAGGAATAGCGAGAACCAATGAGAGACTAGCTGGAGGTGTCTGGACGGGCAAATTTAACTCTCATTTCCCACCAGGAAGAGGAATTAACCAAAGGCTCAGCTTGCCGTGCCGGAACCAGATTAGGGCCTGAAGCCATCCTGCTGTGTTGCGGCCAGCTCACAAGAAAGCGAGTTGAAGAAAGGAGCTCAGGGGCACTGTAATTCACAAACCTGCAGAGTTATAAATGACAGCTATCGTCCAAAAATATACTGAAGTAAGGCTGCCAAGAGGACTTGAAAGCGGGGCAGAATTGCAGGAAACCGATTTCAGGAGGTAGACTGGAATTGCATTGAAAGCATAGGAAAAGAGGCAGAACGTCCACAATGATGCACTTGGCCAAAAAGGGCGTATGCGTTTTTTCCTGAATATATTCAGGAAAAAACGCATACGCCCTTTTTGGCCAACCAAGCAAGCTTGCAAAGGAAATCTGCACTACAATGAAGTCTCACTTCCCCCCGGTCAAAAGGGCCATCTGAATAAAGTGTAAAATCCAGAAAGGCAGGACAGGCCATGGAGAACTGGGAGCCTTGTTATGCTGATGGGCGGGATGTAAATTGCCAACAGCCACTCGGGAGAAGTGTATGGTGTTTCCTGAAACATCTAAAAAACAAAGCAACAGAGCCTAGGGCACTTCCACTTATGGTCCTATAGCTTAGGGAAATTAAAATCAAAAAGACACAGCCACCCCAAAGTTTGGGACGCCTCTGTTTACAAGAACCTCATTTACCGTACAAGTTCAATATCACAGAAAGTGAAAAATGGATAAAGAAGTTGTGGTACTTACGTACAATGCAGTATCACTCAACAATGAAATCTATGTCATCAGGCCCGTAGCAGCATAATGAGTGGATTCAGGTACGATGATTCTAACTGAAATAAGTCACACAGAAAAAGAAACATCATAAGATATCACTAATACACAGAATGTAAACTTGGCTACACAGGAACTGAATTCCAAAACAGAACAGGGTCTCAAATTTAGAAAACCAACTTATGCTTGCTTAAGCGGAAAGGTGAGTTGGGGTGCTGCATAAAACCAGAGATTGAAATGAGCACAGATAAAGTTCCTTAAGCCAAATATGGAATAGATAAGAGCTACTCCTTGCTCAACGAAATGGACTCAACACCCCATATTAAATGCCTAAGAATGTACCTGACTAGTAAGTATCTTAAAACCTATGGATTGCTATGTCTCCAAAAGAGAATCAAGCGTCTGTACAGGGGGATAAACGCAGCAGTGATAGGATTGGAGAAGTTCGGTGAGCAAATGAAGACCCTTTGAAGTCATATTGCATGGTACCCATTACACGGGTCTCAACTCTCCAGGTTTAAGGTATTCTTCCTTCAGCTAAAACATGCATGTGGAACCCAGAGTATGATCAACCGTGTGAACGGGAGACGTGTTCAAATATGTCTCAGTTTTCCTCCCCTGGTACTCGGGTGCAACATTCCAGACGCTTTACTAACACCCTCCCGACTTGGAGAGTCAGTCCCTTTAACCTCCTGTTTGGCCCAGTTTGCAATTTCTGTGGAAGATGAACAGGAATAGCGAGAACCAATGAGAGACTAGCTGGAGGTGTCTGGACGGGCAAATTTAACTCTCATTTCCCACCAGGAAGAGGAATTAACCAAAGGCTCAGCGTGCCGTGCCGGAACCAGATTAGGGCCTGAAGCCATCCTGCGGTGTTGCGGCCAGCTCAACAGAAAGCGAGTTGAAGAAAGGAGCTCAGGGGCACTGTAATTCACAAACCTGCAGAGTTATAAATGACAGCTATCGTCCAAAAATATACTGAAGTAAGGCTGCCAAGAGGACTTGAAAGCGGGGCAGAATTGCAGGAAACCGATTTCAGGAGGTAGACTGGAATTGCATTGAAAGCATAGGAAAAGAGGCAGAACGTCCACAATGATGCACTTGGCCAAAAAGGGCGTATGCGTTTTTTCCTGAATATATTCAGGAAAAAACGCATACGCCCTTTTTGGCCAACCAAGCAAGCTTGCAAAGGAAATCTGCACTACAATGAAGTCTCACTTCCCCCCGGTCAAAAGGGCCATCTGAAAAAAGTGTAAAATCCAGAAAGGCAGGACAGGCCATGGAGAACTGGGAGCCTTGTTATGCTGATGGGCGGGATGTAAATTGCCAACAGCCACTCGGGAGAAGTGTATGGTGTTTCCTGAAACATCTAAAAAACAAAGCAACAGAGCCTAGGGCACTTCCACTTATGGTCCTATAGCTTAGGGAAATTAAAATCAAAAAGACACAGCCACCCCAAAGTTTGGGACGCCTCTGTTTACAAGAACCTCATTTACAGTACAAGTTCAACATCGCAGAAAGTGAAAAATGGATAAAGAAGTTGTGGTATTTACTTACAAAGCAATATCACTCAGCAATGAAATCTATGTCATCAGGCCCTTAGCAGCACAATGAGTGGATTCAGGTATGATGATTCTAACTGAAATAAGTCACACAGAAAAAGAAACATCATAAGATATCAGTAATACACGGAATGTAAACTTGGCTACACAGGAACTGAATTACAGAACAGAACAGGGTCTCAAATTTAGAAAACCAACTTATGCTTGCTTAAGGGGAAAGGTGAGTTGGGGTGCTGCATAAAACCAGAGATTGAAATGAGCACAGATAAAGTTCCTTAAGCCAAATATGGAATAGACAAGAGCTACTCCTTGCTCAACGAAATGGACTCAACACCGCATATTAAACGCCTAAGCATGTACCTGACTAGTAAGTATCTTAAAACCTATGGATTGCTATGTCTCCGAAAGAGAATCAAGCATGTGTACAGGGGCATAAACGCAGCAGTGATAGGATTGGAGAGGTTCGGTGAGCAAATGAAGACCCTTTGAAATCATATTGCATGGTACCCATTCCACGGGTTTCAACTACCCAGGTTTAAGGTATTCTTCCTTCAGCTAAAACATGCATGTGGAACCTAGAGTATGATCAACCATGTGATCGGGAGACATGTTCAAATATGTCTCACTTTTCGTACCCTGGTACTCGGGTTCAACATTCCAGACGCTTTACCAACTCTCTCCCGACTTGGAGAGTCAGTCCCTTTAACCTCCTGTTTGGCCCAGTTTGCAATTTCTGCGGAAGATGAACAGGAATAGCGAGAACCAATGAGAGACTAGCTGGAGGTGTCTGGACGGGCAAATTTAACTCTCATTTCCCACCAGGAAGAGGAATTAACCAAAGGCTCAGCGTGCCGTGCCGGAACCAGATTAGGGCCTGAAGCCATCCTGCGGTGTTGCGGCCAGCTCAAAAGAAAGCGAGTTGAAGAAAGGAGCTCAGGGGCACTGTAATTCACAAACCTGCAGAGTTATAAATGACAGCTATCGTCCAAAAATATACTGAAGTAAGGCTGCCAAGAGGACTTGAAAGCGGGGCAGAATTGCAGGAAACCGATTTCAGGAGGTAGACTGGAATTGCATTGAAAGCATAGGAAAAGAGGCAGAACATCCACAATGATGCACTTGGCCAAAAAGGGCGTATGCGTTTTTTCCTGAATATATTCAGGAAAAAACGCATACGCCCTTTTTGGCCAACCAAGCAAGCTTGCAAAGGAAATCTGCACTACAATGAAGTCTCACTTCCCCCCGGTCAAAAGGGCCATCTGAAAAAAGTGTAAAATCCAGAAAGGCAGGACAGGCCATGGAGAACTGGGAGCCTTCTTATGCTGATGGGCGGGATGTAAATTGCCAACAGACACTCGGGAGAAGTGTATGGTGTTTCCTGAAACACGTAAAAAACAAAGCAACAGAGCCTAGGGCACTTCCACTTATGGTCCTATAGCTTAGGGAAATTAAAATCAAAAAGACACAGCCACCCCAAAGTTTGGGACGCCTCTGTTTACAAGAATCTCGTTTACAGTACAAGTTCAACATCGCAGAAAGTGAAAAATGGATAAAGAAGTTGTGGTATTTACTTACAAAGCAATATCACTCAGCAATGAAATCTATGTCATCAGGCCCTTAGCAGCACAATGAGTTGATACAGGTATGATGATTCTAACTGAAATAAGTCACACAGAAATAGAAACATCATAAGATATCAGTAATACACGGAATGTAAACTTGGCTACACAGGAACTGAATTACAGAACAGAACAGGGTCTCAAATTTAGAAAACCAACTTATGCTTGCTTAAGGGGAAAGGTGAGTTGGGGTGCTGCATAAAACCAGAGATTGAAATGAGCACAGATAAAGTTCCTTAAGCCAAATATGGAATAGACAAGAGCTACTCCTTGCTCAACGAAATGAACTCAACACCCCATATTAAACGCCTAAGAATGTACCTGACTAGTAAGTATCTTAAAACCTATGGATTGCTATGTCTCCGAAAGAGAATCAAGCGTGTGTACAGGGGCATAAACACAGAAGTGATAGGATTGGAGAGGTTCGGTGAGCAAATGAAGACCCTTTGAAGTCATATTGCATGGTACCCATTCCACGGGTCTCAACTCTCCAGGTTTAAGGTATTCTTCCTTCAGCTAAAACATGCATGTGGAACCCAGAATATGATCAACCATGTGAAAGGGAGACGTGTTCAAATATGTCTCAGTTTTCCTCCCCTGGTACTCGGGTGCAACATTCCAGACGCTTTACTAACACTCTCCCCACTTGGAGAGTCAGCGCCTTTAACCTCCTGTTTGGCCCAGTTTGCAATTTCTGCGGAAGATGAACAGGAATAGGGAGAACCAATGAGAGACTAGCTGGAGGTGTCTGGACGGGCAAATTTAACTCTCATTTCCCACCAGGAGGAGGAAATAACCAAAGGCTCAGCGTGCCGTGCCGGAACCAGATTAGGGCCTGAAGCCATCCTGCGGTGTTGCGGCCAGGTCACAAGAAAGCGAGTTGAAGAAAGGAGCTCAGGGGCACTGTAATTCACAAACCTGCAGAGTTATAAATGACAGCTATCGTCCAAAAATATACTGAAGTAAGGCTGCCAAGAGGACTTGAAAGCGGGGCAGAATTGCAGGAAACCGATTTCAGGAGGTAGATTGGAATTGCATTGAAAGCATAGGAAAAGAGGCAGAACGTCCACAATGATGCACTTGGCCATAAAGGGCGTATGCGTTTTTTCCTGAATATATTCAGGAAGAAACGCATACGCCCGTTTTGGCCAACCAAGCAAGCTTGCAAAGGAAATCTGCACTACAATGAAGTCTCACTTCCCCGGTCAAAAGGGCCATCTGAAAAAAGTGTAAAATCCAGAAAGGCAGGACAGGCCATGGAGAACTGGGAGCCTTGTTATGCTGATGGGCGGGATGTAAATTGCCAACAGACACTCGGGAGAAGTGTATGGTGTTTCCTGAAACATCTAAAAAACAAAGCAACAGAGCCTAGGGCACTTCCACTTATGGTCCTATAGATTAGGGAAATTAAAATCAAAAAGACACAGCCACCCCAAAGTTTGGGACGCCTCTGTTTACAAGAACCTCATTTACAGTACAAGTTCAACATCGCAGAAAGTGAAAAATGGATAAAGAAGTTGTGGTATTTACTTACAAAGCAATATCACTCAGCAATGAAATCGATGTCATCAGGCCCTTAGCAGCACAATGAGTGGATTCAGGTATGATGATTCTAACTGAAATAAGTCACACAGAAAAAGAAACATCATAAGATATCAGTAATACACGGAATGTAAACTTGGCTACACAGGAACTGAATTACAGAACAGAACAGGGTCTCAAATTTAGAAAACCAACTTATGCTTGCTTAAGGGTAAAGGTGAGTTGGGGTGCTGCATAAAACCAGAGATTGAAATGAGCACAGATAAAGTTCCTTAAGCCAAATATGGAATAGACAAGAGCTACACCTTGCTCAACGAAATGGACTCAACACCGCATATTAAACGCCTAAGCATGTACCTGACTAGTAAGTATCTTAAAACCTATGGATTGCTATGTCTCCGAAAGAGAATCAAGCATGTGTACAGGGGCATAAACGCAGCAGTGATAGGATTGGAGAGGTTCGGTGAGCAAATGAAGACCCTTTGAAATCATATTGCATGGTACCCATTCCACGGGTTTCAACTACCCAGGTTTAAGGTATTCTTCCTTCAGCTAAAACATGCATGTGGAACCTAGAGTATGATCAACCATGTGATCGGGAGACGTGCTCAAATATGTCTCACTTTTCGTACCCTGGTACTCGGGTTCAACATTCCAGACGCTTTACCAACACTCTCCCGACTTGGAGAGTCAGTCCCTTTAACCTCCTGTTTGGCCCAGTTTGCAATTTCTGCGGAAGATGAACAGGAATAGCGAGAACCAATGAGAGACTAGCTGGAGGTGTCTGGACGGGCAAATTTAACTCTCATTTCCCACCAGGAAGAGGAATTAACCAAAGGCTCAGCGTGCCGTGCCGGAACCAGATTAGGGCCTGAAGCCATCCTGCGGTGTTGCGGCCAGCTCAAAAGAAAGCGAGTTGAAGAAAGGAGCTCAGGGGCACTGTAATTCACAAACCTGCAGAGTTATAAATGACAGCTATCGTCCAAAAATATACTGAAGTAAGGCTGCCAAGAGGACTTGAAAGCGGGGCAGAATTGCAGGAAACCGATTTCAGGAGGTAGACTGGAATTGCATTGAAAGCATAGGAAAAGAGGCAGAACATCCACAATGATGCACTTGGCCAAAAAGGGCGTATGCGTTTTTTCCTGAATATATTCAGGAAAAAACGCATACGCACTTTTTGGCCAACCAAGCAAGCTTGCAAAGGAAATCTGCACTACAATGAAGTCTCACTTCCCCCCGGTCAAAAGGGCCATCTGAAAAAAGTGTAAAATCCAGAAAGGCAGGACAGGCCATGGAGAACTGGGAGCCTTCTTATGCTGATGGGCGGGATGTAAATTGCCAACAGACACTCGGGAGAAGTGTATGGTGTTTCCTGAAACACGTAAAAAACAAAGCAACAGAGCCTAGGGCACTTCCACTTATGGTCCTATAGCTTAGGGAAATTAAAATCAAAAAGACACAGCCACCCCAAAGTTTGGGACGCCTCTGTTTACAAGAACCTCGTTTACAGTACAAGTTCAACATCGCAGAAAGTGAAAAATGGATAAAGAAGTTGTGGTATTTACTTACAAAGCAATATCACTCAGCAATGAAATCTATGTCATCAGGCCCTTAGCAGCACAATGAGTTGATACAGGTATGATGATTCTAACTGAAATAAGTCACACAGAAATAGAAACATCATAAGATATCAGTAATGCACGGAATGTAAACTTGGCTACACAGGAACTGAATTACAGAACAGAACAGGGTCTCAAATTTAGAAAACCAACTTATGCTTGCTTAAGGGGAAAGGTGAGTTGGGGTGCTGCATAAAACCAGAGATTGAAATGAGCACAGATAAAGTTCCTTAAGCCAAATATGGAATAGACAAGAGCTACTCCTTGCTCAACGAAATGAACTCAACACACCATATTAAACGCCTAAGAATGTACCTGACTAGTAAGTATCTTAAAACCTATGGATTGCTATGTCTCCGAAAGAGAATCAAGCGTGTGTACAGGGGCATAAACGCAGCAGTGATAGGATTGGAGAGGTTCGGTGAGCAAATGAAGACCCTTTGAAGTCATATTGCATAGTACCCATTCCACGGGTTTCAACTACCCAGGTTTAAGGTATTCTTCCTTCAGCTAAAACATGCATGTGGAACCTAGAGTACGATCAACCATGTGATCGGGAAACGTGTTCAAATATGTCTCAGTTTTCGTACCCTGGTACTCGGGTGCAACATTCCAGATGCTTTACTAACACCCTCCCGACTTGGAGAGTCAGTCCCTTTAACCTCCTGTTTGGCCCAGTTTGCAATTTCTGTGGAAGATGAACAGGAATAGCGAGAACCAATGAGAGACTAGCTGGAGGTGTCTGGACGGGCAAATTTAACTCTCATTTCCCACCAGGAAGAGGAATTAACCAAAGGCTCAGCGTGCCGTGCCGGAACCAGATTAGGGCCTGAAGCCATCCTGCGGTGTTGCGGCCAGGTCACAAGAAAGCGAGTTGAAGAAAGGAGCTCAGGGGCACTGTAATTCACAAACCTGCAGAGTTATAAATGACAGCTATCGTCCAAAAATATACTGAAGTAAGGCTGCCAAGAGGACTTGAAAGCGGGGCAGAATTGCAGGAAACCGATTTCAGGAGGTAGACTGGAATTGCATTGAAAGCATAGGAAAAGAGGCAGAACGTCCACAATGATGCACTTGGCCAAAAAGGGCGTATGCGTTTTTTCCTGAATATATTCAGGAAAAAACGCATACGCCCTTTTTGGCCAACCAAGCAAGCTTGCAAAGGAAATCTGCACTACAATGAAGTCTCACTTCCCCCAGGTCAAAAGGGACATCTGAAAAAAGTGTAAAATCCAGAAAGGCAGGACAGGCCATGGAGAACTGTGAGCCTTTTTATGCTGATGGGAGGGATGTAAATTGCCAACAGCCACTCGGGAGAAGTGTATAGTGTTTCCTGAAACATCTAAAAAACAAAGCAACAGAGCCTAGGGCACTTCCACTTATGGTCCTATAGCTTAGGGAAATTAAAATCAAAAAGACACAGCCACCCCAAAGTTTGGGACGCCTCTGTTTACAAGAACCTCATTTACCGTACAAGTTCAATATCACAGAAAGTGAAAAATGGATAAAGAAGTTTTGGTACTTACGTACAATGCAGTATCACTCAACAATGAAATCTATGTCATCAGGCCCATAGCAGCATAATGAGTGGATTCAGGTACGATGATTCTAACTGAAATAAGTCACACAGAAAAAGAAACATCATAAGATATCACTAATACACAGAATGTAAACTTGGCTACACAGGAACTGAATTCCAAAACAGAACAGGGTCTCAAATTTAGAAAACCAACTTATGCTTGCTTAAGCGGAAAGGTGAGTTGGGGTGCTGCATAAAACCAGAGATTGAAATGAGCACAGATAAAGTTCCTTAAGCCAAATATGGAATAGACAAGAGCTACTCCTTGCTCAACGAAATGGACTCAACACCCCATATTAAATGCCTAAGAATGTACCTGACTAGTAAGTATCTTAAAACCTATGGATTGCTATGTCTCCAAAAGAGAATCAAGCGTCTGTACAGGGGTATAAACGCAGCAGTGATAGGATTGGAGAAGTTCGGTGAGCAAATGAAGACCCTTTGAAGTCATATTGCATGGTACCCATTCCACGGGTCTCAACTCTCCAGGTTTAAGGTATTCTTCCTTCAGCTAAAACATGCATGTGGAACCCGAGTATGATCAACCGTGTGATCGCGAGACGTGTTCAAATATGTCTCAGTTTTCCTCCCCTGGTACTCGGGTGCAACATTCCAGACGCTTTACTAACACCCTCCCGACTTGGAGAGTCAGTCCCTTTAACCTCCTGTTTGGCCCAGTTTGCAATTTCTGCGGAAGATGAACAGGAATAGCGAGAACCAATGAGAGACTAGCTGGAGGTGTCTGGACGGGCAAATTTAACTCTCATTTCCCACCAGGAAGTGGAATTAACCAAAGGCTCAGCGTGCCGTGCCGGAACCAGATTAGGGCCTGAAGCCATCCTGCGGTGTTGCGGCCAGGTCACAAGAAAGCGAGTTGAAGAAAGGAGCTCAGGGGCACTGTAATTCACAAACCTGCAGAGTTATAAATGACAGCTATCGTCCAAAAATATACTGAAGTAAGGCTGCCAAGAGGACTTGAAAGCGGGGCAGAATTGCAGGAAACCGATTTCAGGAGGTAGACTGGAATTGCATTGAAAGCATAGGAAAAGAGGCAGAACGTCCACAATGATGCACTTGGCCAAAAAGGGCGTATGCGTTTTTTCCTGAATATATTCAGGAAAAAACGCATACGCCCTTTTTGGCCAACCAAGCAAGCTTGCAAAGGAAATCTGCACTACAATGAAGTCTCACTTCCCCCCGGTCAAAAGGGCCATCTGAAAAAAGTGTAAAATCCAGAAAGGCAGGACAGGCCATGGAGAACTGGGAGCCTTTTTATGCTGATGGGCGGGATGTAAATTGCCAACAGCCACTCGGGAGAAGTGTATGGTGTTTCCTGAAACATCTAAAAAACAAAGCAACAGAGCCTAGGGCACTTCCACTTATGGTCCTATAGCTTAGGGAAATTAAAATCAAAAAGACACAGCCACCCCAAAGTTTGGGACGCCTCTGTTTACAAGAACCTCATTTACCGTACAAGTTCAATATCACAGAAAGTGAAAAATGGATAAAGAAGTTGTGGTACTTACGTACAATGCAGTATCACTCAACAATGAAATCTATGTCATCAGGCCCGTAGCAGCATAATGAGTGGATTCAGGTACGATGATTCTAACTGAAATAAGTCACACAGAAAAAGAAACATCATAAGATATCACTAATACACAGAATGTAAACTTGGCTACACAGGAACTGAATTCCAAAACAGAACAGGGTCTCAAATTTAGAAAACCAACTTATGCTTGCTTAAGCGGAAAGGTGAGTTGGGGTGCTGCATAAAACCAGAGATTGAAATGAGCACAGATAAAGTTCCTTAAGCCAAATATGGAATAGACAAGAGCTACTACTTGCTCAACGAAATGGACTCAACACCCCATATTAAATGCCTAAGAATGTACCTGACTAGTAAGTATCTTAAAACCTATGGATTGCTATGTCTCCAAAAGAGAATCAAGCGTCTGTACAGGGGTATAAACGCAGCAGTGATAGGATTGGAGAAGTTCGGTGAGCAAATGAAGACCCTTTGAAGTCATATTGCATGGTACCCATTACACGGGTCTCAACTCTCCAGGTTTAAGGTATTCTTCCTTCAGCTAAAACATGCATGTGGAACCCAGAGTATGATCAACCGTGTGAACGGGAGACGTGTTCAAATATGTCTCAGTTTTCCTCCCCTGGTACTCGGGTGCAACATTCCAGACGCTTTACTAACACCCTCCCGACTTGGAGAGTCAGTCCCTTTAACCTCCTGTTTGGCCCAGTTTGCAATTTCTGCGGAAGATGAACAGGAATAGCGAGAACCAATGAGAGACTAGCTGGAGGTGTCTGGACGGGCAAATTTAACTCTCATTTCCCACCAGGAAGAGGAATTAACCAAAGGCTCAGCTTGCCGTGCCGGAACCAGATTAGGGCCTGAAGCCATCCTGCGGTGTTGCGGCCAGCTCAAAAGAAAGCGAGTTGAAGAAAGGAGCTCAGGGGCACTGTAATTCACAAACCTGCAGAGTTATAAATGACAGCTATCGTCCAAAAATATACTGAAGTAAGGCTGCCAAGAGGACTTGAAAGCGGGGCAGAATTGCAGGAAACCGATTTCAGGAGGTAGACTGGAATTGCATTGAAAGCATAGGAAAAGAGGCAGAACGTCCACAATGATGCACTTGGCCAAAAAGGGCGTATGCGTTTTTTCCTGAATATATTCAGGAAAAAACGCATACGACCTTTTTGGCCAACCAAGCAAGCTTGCAAAGGAAATCTGCACTACAATGAAGTCTCACTTCCCCCCGGTCAAAAGGGCCATCTGAAAAAAGTGTAAAATCCAGAAAGGCAGGACAGGCCATGGAGAACTGGAAGCCTTGTTATGCTGATGGGCGGGATGTAAACTGCCAACAGACACTCGGGAGAAGTGTATGGTGTTTCCTGAAACATCTAAAAAACAAAGCAACAGAGCCTAGGGCACTTCCACTTATGGTCCTATAGCTTAGGGAAATTAAAATCAAAAAGACACAGCCACCCCAAAGTTTGGGACGCCTCTGTTTACAAGAACCTCGTTTACAGTACAAGTTCAACATCGCAGAAAGTGAAAAATGGATAAAGAAGTTGTGGTATTTACTTACAAAGCAATATCACTCAGCAATGAAATCTATGTCATCAGGCCCTTAGCAGCACAATGAGTGGATTCAGGTATGATGATTCTAACTGAAATAAGTCACACAGAAAAAGAAACATCATAAGATATCAGTAATACACGGAATGTAAACTTGGCTACACAGGAACTGAATTACAGAACAGAACAGGGTCTCAAATTTAGAAAACCAACTTATGCTTGCTTAAGGGTAAAGGTGAGTTGGGGTGCTGCATAAAACCAGAGATTGAAATGAGCACAGATAAAGTTCCTTAAGCCAAATATGGAATAGACAAGAGGTACTCCTTGCTCAACGAAATGGACTCAACACCGCATATTAAACGCCTAAGCATGTACCTGACTAGTAAGTATCTTAAAACCTATGGATTGCTATGTCTCCAAAAGAGAATCAAGCATGTGTACAGGGGCATAAACGCAGCAGTGATAGGATTGGAGAGGTTCGGTGAGCAAATGAAGACCCTTTGAAGTCATATTGCATAGTACCCATTCCACGGGTTTCAACTACCCAGGTTTAAGGTATTCTTCCTTCAGCTAAAACATGCATGTGGAACCTAGAGTACGATCAACCATGTGATCGGGAAACGTGTTCAAATATGTCTCAGTTTTCGTACCCTGGTACTCGGGTGCAACATTCCAGACGCTTTACTAACACCCTCCCGACTTGGAGAGTCAGTCCCTTTAACCTCCTGTTTGGCCCAGTTTGCAATTTCTGTGGAAGATGAACAGGAATAGTGAGAACCAATGAGAGACTAGCTGGAGGTGTCTGGACGGGCAAATTTAACTCTCATTTCCCACCAGGAAGAGGAATTAACCAAAGGCTCAGCGTGCCGTGCCGGAACCAGATTAGGGCCTGAAGCCATCCTGCGGTGTTGCGGCCAGGTCACAAGAAAGCGAGTTGAAGAAAGGAACTCAGGGGCACTGTAATTCACAAACCTGCAGAGTTATAAATGACAGCTATCGTCCAAAAATATACTGAAGTAAGGCTGCCAAGAGGACTTGAAAGCGGGGCAGAATTGCAGGAAACCGATTTCAGGAGGTAGACTGGAATTGCATTGAAAGCATAGGAAAAGAGGCAGAACGTCCACAATGATGCACTTGGCCAAAAAGGGCGTATGCGTTTTTTCCTGAATATATTCAGGAAAAAACGCATACGCCCTTTTTGGCCAACCAAGCAAGCTTGCAAAGGAAATCTGCACTACAATGAAGTCTCACTTCCCCCCGGTCAAAAGGGCCATCTGAAAAAAGTGTAAAATCCAGAAAGGCAGGACAGGCCATGGAGAACTGGGAGCCTTTTTATGCTGATGGGAGGGATGTAAATTGCCAACAGCCACTCGGGAGAAGTGTATGGTGTTTCCTGAAACATCTAAAAAACAAAGCAACAGAGCCTAGGGCACTTCCACTTATGGTCCTATAGCTTAGGGAAATTAAAATCAAAAAGACACAGCCACCCCAAAGTTTGGGACGCCTCTGTTTACAAGAACCTCATTTACCGTACAAGTTCAATATCACAGAAAGTGAAAAATGGATAAAGAAGTTGTGGTACTTACGTACAATGCAGTATCACTCAACAATGAAATCTATGTCATCAGGCCCGTAGCAGCATAATGAGTGGATTCAGGTACGATGATTCTAACTGAAATAAGTCACACAGAAAAAGAAACATCATAAGATATCACTAATACACAGAATGTAAACTTGGCTACACAGGAACTGAATTCCAAAACAGAACAGGGTCTCAAATTTAGAAAACCAACTTATGCTTGCTTAAGCGGAAAGGTGAGTTGGGGTGCTGCATAAAACCAGAGATTGAAATGAGCACAGATAAAGTTCCTTAAGCCAAATATGGAATAGACAAGAGCTACTCCTTGCTCAACGAAATGGACTCAACACCCCATATTAAATGCCTAAGAATGTACCTGACTAGTAAGTATCTTAAAACCTATGGATTGCTATGTCTCCAAACGAGAATCAAGCGTCTGTACAGGGGTATAAACGCAGCAGTGATAGGATTGGAGAAGTTCGGTGAACAAATGAAGACCCTTTGAAGTCATATTGCATGGTACCCATTCCACGGGTCTCAACTCTCCAGGTTTAAGGTATTCTTCCTTCAGCTAAAACATGCATGTGGAACCCAGAGTATGATCAACCGTGTGATCGTGAGACGTGTTCAAATATGTCTCAGTTTTCCTCCCCTGGTACTCGGGTGCAACATTCCAGACGCTTTACTAACACCCTCCCGACTTGGAGAGTCAGTCCCTTTAACCTCCTGTTTGGCCCAGTTTGCAATTTCTGCGGAAGATGAACAGGAATAGCGAGAACCAATGAGAGACTAGCTGGAGGTGTCTGGACGGGCAAATTTAACTCTCATTTCCCACCAGGAAGTGGAATTAACCAAAGGCTCAGCGTGCCGTGCCGGAACCAGATTAGGGCCTGAAGCCATCCTGCGGTGTTGCGGCCAGGTCACATGAAAGCGAGTTGAAGAAAGGAGCTCAGGGGCACTGTAATTCACAAACCTGCAGAGTTATAAATGACAGCTATCGTCCAAAAATATACTGAAGTAAGGCTGCCAAGAGGACTTGAAAGCGGGGCAGAATTGCAGGAAACCGATTTCAGGAGGTAGACTGGAATTGCATTGAAAGCATAGGAAAAGAGGCAGAACGTCCACAATGATGCACTTGGCCAAAAAGGGCGTATGCGTTTTTTCCTGAATATATTCAGGAAAAAACGCATACGCCCTTTTTGGCCAACCAAGCAAGCTTGCAAAGGAAATCTGCACTACAATGAAGTCTCACTTCCCCCCGGTCAAAAGGGCCATCTGAAAAAAGTGTAAAATCCAGAAAGGCAGGACAGGCCATGGAGAACTGGAAGCCTTGTTATGCTGATGGGCGGGATGTAAATTGCCAACAGCCACTCGGGAGAAGTGTATGGTGTTTCCTGAAACATCTAAAAAACAAAGCAACAGAGCCTAGGGCACTTCCACTTATGGTCCTATAGCTTAGGGAAATTAAAATCAAAAAGACACAGCCACCCCAAAGTTTGGGACGCCTCTGTTTACAAGAACCTTGTTTACAGTACAAGTTCAACATCGCAGAAAGTGAAAAATGGATAAAGAAGTTGTGGTATTTACTTACAAAGCAATATCACTCAGCAATGAAATCTATGTCATCAGGCCCTTAGCAGCACAATGAGTGGATTCAGGTATGATGATTCTAACTGAAATAAGTCACACAGAAAAAGAAACATCATAAGATATCAGTAATACACGGAATGTAAACTTGGCTACACAGGAACTGAATTACAGAACAGAACAGGGTCTCAAATTTAGAAAACCAACTTATGCTTGCTTAAGGGTAAAGGTGAGTTGGGGTGCTGCATAAAACCAGAGATTGAAATGAGCACAGATAAAGTTCCTTAAGCCAAATATGGAATAGACAAGAGGTACTCCTTGCTCAACGAAATGGACTCAACACCGCATATTAAACGCCTAAGCATGTACCTGACTAGTAAGTATCTTAAAACCTATGGATTGCTATGTCTCCAAAAGAGAATCAAGCATGTGTACAGGGGCATAAACGCAGCAGTGATAGGATTGGAGAGGTTCGGTGAGCAAATGAAGACCCTTTGAAGTCATATTGCATAGTACCCATTCCACGGGTTTCAACTACCCAGGTTTAAGGTATTCTTCCTTCAGCTAAAACATGCATGTGGAACCTAGAGTACGATCAACCATGTGATCGGGAAACGTGTTCAAATATGTCTCAGTTTTCGTACCCTGGTACTCGGGTGCAACATTCCAGACGCTTTACTAACACCCTCCCGACTTGGAGAGTCAGTCCCTTTAACCTCCTGTTTGGCCCAGTTTGCAATTTCTGTGGAAGATGAACAGGAATAGCGAGAACCAATGAGAGACTAGCTGGAGGTGTCTGGACGGGCAAATTTAACTCTCATTTCCCACGAGGAAGAGGAATTAACCAAAGGCTCAGCGTGCCGTGCCGGAACCAGATTAGGGCCTGAAGCCATCCTGCGGTGTTGCGGCCAGGTCACAAGAAAGCGAGTTGAAGAAAGGAGCTCAGGGGCACTGTAATTCACAAACCTGCAGAGTTATAAATGACAACTATCGTCCAAAAATATACTGAAGTAAGGCTGCCAAGAGGACTTGAAAGCGGGGCAGAATTGCAGGAAACCGATTTCAGGAGGTAGACTGGAATTGCATTGAAAGCATAGGAAAAGAGGCAGAACGTCCACAATGATGCACTTGGCCAAAAAGGGCGTATGCGTTTTTTCCTGAATATATTCAGGAAAAAACGCATACGCCCTTTTTGGCCAACCAAGCAAGCTTGCAAAGGAAATCTGCACTACAATGAAGTCTCACTTCCCCCCGGTCAAAAGGGCCATCTGAAAAAAGTGTAAAATCCAGAAAGGCAGGACAGGCCATGGAGAACTGGGAGCCTTTTTATGCTGATGGGAGGGATGTAAATTGCCAACAGCCACTCGGGAGAAGTGTATAGTGTTTCCTGAAACATCTAAAAAACAAAGCAACAGAGCCTAGGGCACTTCCACTTATGGTCCTATAGCTTAGGGAAATTAAAATCAAAAAGACACAGCCACCCCAAAGTTTGGGACGGCTCTGTTTACAAGAACCTCATTTACCGTACAAGTTCAATATCACAGAAAGTGAAAAATGGATAAAGAAGTTGTGGTACTTACGTACAATGCAGTATCACTCAACAATGAAATCTATGTCATCAGGCCCGTAGCAGCATAATGAGTGGATTCAGGTACGATGATTCTAACTGAAATAAGTCACACAGAAAAAGAAACATCATAAGATATCACTAATACACAGAATGTAAACTTGGCTACACAGGAACTGAATTCCAAAACAGAACAGGGTCTCAAATTTAGAAAACCAACTTATGCTTGCTTAAGCGGAAAGGTGAGTTGGGGTGCTGCATAAAACCAGAGATTGAAATGAGCACAGATAAAGTTCCTTAAGCCAAATATGGAATAGACAAGAGCTACTCCTTGCTCAACGAAATGGACTCAACACCCCATATTAAATGCCTAAGAATGTACCTGACTAGTAAGTATCTTAAAACCTATGGATTGCTATGTCTCCAAAAGAGAATCAAGCGTCTGTACAGGGGTATAAACGCAGCAGTGATAGGATTGGAGAAGTTCGGTGAGCAAATGAAGACCCTTTGTAGTCATATTGCATGGTACCCATTCCACGGGTCTCAACTCTCCAGGTTTAAGGTATTCTTCCTTCAGCTAAAACATGCATGTGGAACCCAGAGTATGATCAACCGTGTGATCGCGAGACGTGTTCAAATATGTCTCAGTTTTCCTCCCCTGGTACTCGGGTGCAACATTCCAGACGCTTTACTAACACCCTCCCGACTTGGAGAGTCAGTCCCTTTAACCTCCTGTTTGGCCCAGTTTGCAATTTCTGCGGAAGATGAACAGGAATAGCGAGAACCAATGAGAGACTAGCTGGAGGTGTCTGGACGGGCAAATTTAACTCTCATTTCCCACCAGGAAGTGGAATTAACCAAAGGCTCAGCGTGCCGTGCCGGAACCAGATTAGGGCCTGAAGCCATCCTGCGGTGTTGCGGCCAGGTCACAAGAAAGCGAGTTGAAGAAAGGAGCTCAGGGGCACTGTAATTCACAAACCTGCAGAGTTATAAATGACAGCTATCGTCCAAAAATATACTGAAGTAAGGCTGCCAAGAGGACTTGAAAGCGGGGCAGAATTGCAGGAAACCGATTTCAGGAGGTAGACTGGAATTGCATTGAAAGCATAGGAAAAGAGGCAGAACGTCCACAATGATGCACTTGGCCAAAAAGGGCGTATGCGTTTTTTCCTGAATATATTCAGGAAAAAACGCATACGCCCTTTTTGGCCAACCAAGCAAGCTTGCAAAGGAAATCTGCACTACAATGAAGTCTCACTTCCCCCCGGTCAAAAGGGCCATCTGAAAAAAGTGTAAAATCCAGAAAGGCAGGACAGGCCATGGAGAACTGGGAGCCTTTTTATGCTGATGGGCGGGATGTAAATTGCCAACAGCCACTCGGGAGAAGTGTATGGTGTTTCCTGAAACATCTAAAAAACAAAGCAACAGAGCCTAGGGCACTTCCACTTATGGTCCTATAGCTTAGGGAAATTAAAATCAAAAAGACACAGCCACCCCAAAGTTTGGGACGCCTCTGTTTACAAGAACCTCATTTACTGTACAAGTTCAATATCACAGAAAGTGAAAAATGGATAAAGAAGTTGTGGTACTTACGTACAATGCAGTATCACTCAACAATGAAATCTATGTCATCAGGCCCGTAGCAGCATAATGAGTGGATTCAGGTACGATGATTCTAACTGAAATAAGTCACACAGAAAAAGAAACATCATAAGATATCACTAATACACAGAATGTAAACTTGGCTACACAGGAACTGAATTCCAAAACAGAACAGGGTCTCAAATTTAGAAAACCAACTTATGCTTGCTTAAGCGGAAAGGTGAGTTGGGGTGCTGCATAAAACCAGAGATTGAAATGAGCACAGATAAAGTTCCTTAAGCCAAATATGGAATAGACAAGAGCTACTACTTGCTCAACGAAATGGACTCAACACCCCATATTAAATGCCTAAGAATGTACCTGACTAGTAAGTATCTTAAAACCTATGGATTGCTATGTCTCCAAAAGAGAATCAAGCGTCTGTACAGGGGGATAAACGCAGCAGTGATAGGATTGGAGAAGTTCGGTGAGCAAATGAAGACCCTTTGAAGTCATATTGCATGGTACCCATTACACGGGTCTCAACTCTCCAGGTTTAAGGTATTCTTCCTTCAGCTAAAACATGCATGTGGAACCCAGAGTATGATCAACCGTGTGAACGGGAGACGTGTTCAAATATGTCTCAGTTTTCCTCCCCTGGTACTCGGGTGCAACATTCCAGACGCTTTACTAACACTCTCCCGACTTGGAGAGTCAGTCCCTTTAACCTCCTGTTTGGCCCAGTTTGCAATTTCTGCGGAAGATGAACAGGAATAGCGAGAACCAATGAGAGACTAGCTGGAGGTGTCTGGACGGGCAAATTTAACTCTCATTTCCCACCAGGAAGAGGAATTAACCAAAGGCTCAGCTTGCCGTGCCGGAACCAGATTAGGGCCTGAAGCCATCCTGCGGTGTTGCGGCCAGGTCACAAGAAAGCGAGTTGAAGAAAGGAGCTCAGGGGCACTGTAATTCACAAACCTGCAGAGTTATAAATGACAGCTATCGTCCAAAAATATACTGAAGTAAGGCTGCCAAGAGGACTTGAAAGCGGGGCAGAATTGCAGGAAACCGATTTCAGGAGGTAGACTGGAATTGCATTGAAAGCATAGGAAAAGAGGCAGAACGTCCACAATGATGCACTTGGCCAAAAAGGGCGTATGCGTTTTTTCCTGAATATATTCAGGAAAAAACGCATACGCCCTTTTTGGCCAACCAAGCAAGCTTGCAAAGGAAATCTGCACTACAATGAAGTCTCACTTCCCCCCGGTCAAAAGGGCCATCTGAAAAAAGTGTAAAATCCAGAAAGGCAGGACAGGCCATGGAGAACTGGAAGCCTTGTTATGCTGATGGGCGGGATGTAAATTGCCAACAGCCACTTGGGAGAAGTGTATGGTGTTTCCTGAAACATCTAAAAAACAAAGCAACAGAGCCTAGGGCACTTCCACTTATGGTCCTATAGCTTAGGGAAATTAAAATCAAAAAGACACAGCCACCCCAAAGTTTGGGACGCCTCTGTTTACAAGAACCTTGTTTACAGTACAAGTTCAACATCGCAGAAAGTGAAAAATGGATAAAGAAGTTGTGGTATTTACTTACAAAGCAATATCACTCAGCAATGAAATCTATGTCATCAGGCCCTTAGCAGCACAATGAGTGGATTCAGGTATGATGATTCTAACTGAAATAAGTCACACAGAAAAAGAAACATCATAAGATATCAGTAATACACGGAATGTAAACTTGGCTACACAGGAACTGAATTACAGAACAGAACAGGGTCTCAAATTTAGAAAACCAACTTATGCTTGCTTAAGGGTAAAGGTGAGTTGGGGTGCTGCATAAAACCAGAGATTGAAATGAGCACAGATAAAGTTCCTTAAGCCAAATATGGAATAGACAAGAGGTACTCCTTGCTCAACGAAATGGACTCAACACCGCATATTAAACGCCTAAGCATGTACCTGACTAGTAAGTATCTTAAAACCTATGGATTGCTATGTCTCCAAAAGAGAATCAAGCATGTGTACAGGGGCATAAACGCAGCAGTGATAGGATTGGAGAGGTTCGGTGAGCAAATGAAGACCCTTTGAAGTCATATTGCATAGTACCCATTCCACGGGTTTCAACTACCCAGGTTTAAGGTATTCTTCCTTCAGCTAAAACATGCATGTGGAACCTAGAGTACGATCAACCATGTGATCGGGAAACGTGTTCAAATATGTCTCAGTTTTCGTACCCTGGTACTCGGGTGCAACATTCCAGACGCTTTACTAACACCCTCCCGACTTGGAGAGTCAGTCCCTTTAACCTCCTGTTTGGCCCAGTTTGCAATTTCTGTGGAAGATGAACAGGAATAGCGAGAACCAATGAGAGACTAGCTGGAGGTGTCTGGACGGGCAAATTTAACTCTCATTTCCCACCAGGAAGAGGAATTAACCAAAGGCTCAGCGTGCCGTGCCGGAACCAGATTAGGGCCTGAAGCCATCCTGCGGTGTTGCGGCCAGGTCACAAGAAAGCGAGTTGAAGAAAGGAGCTCAGGGGCACTGTAATTCACAAACCTGCAGAGTTATAAATGACAGCTATCGTCCAAAAATATACTGAAGTAAGGCTGCCAAGAGGACTTGAAAGCGGGGCAGAATTGCAGGAAACCGATTTCAGGAGGTAGACTGGAATTGCATTGAAAGCATAGGAAAAGAGGCAGAACGTCCACAATGATGCACTTGGCCAAAAAGGGCGTATGCGTTTTTTCCTGAATATATTCAGGAAAAAACGCATACGCCCTTTTTGGCCAACCAAGCAAGCTTGCAAAGGAAATCTGCACTACAATGAAGTCTCACTTCCCCCCGGTCAAAAGGGCCATCTGAAAAAAGTGTAAAATCCAGAAAGGCAGGACAGGCCATGGAGAACTGTGAGCCTTTTTATGCTGATGGGAGGGATGTAAAATGCCAACAGCCACTCGGGAGAAGTGTATAGTGTTTCCTGAAACATCGAAAAAACAAAGCAACAGAGCCTAGGGCACTTCCACTTATGGTCCTATAGCTTAGGGAAATTAAAATCAAAAAGACACAGCCACCCCAAAGTTTGGGACGCCTCTGTTTACAAGAACCTCATTTACCGTACAAGTTCAATATCACAGAAAGTGAAAAATGGATAAAGAAGTTGTGGTACTTACGTACAATGCAGTATCACTCAACAATGAAATCTATGTCATCAGGCCCGTAGCAGCACAATGAGTGGATTCAGGTACGATGATTCTAACTGAAATAAGTCACACAGAAAAAGAAACATCATAAGATATCAGTAATACACGGAATGTAAACTTGGCTACACAGAAACTGAATTCCAAAACAGAACAGCGTCTCAAATTTAGAAAACCAACTTATGCTTGCTTAAGGGTAAAGGTGAGTTGGGGTGCTGCATAAAACCAGAGATTGAAATGAGCACAGATAAAGTTCCTTAAGCCAAATATGGAATAGACAAGAGCTACTCCTTGCTCAACGAAATGGACTCAACACCGCATATTAAACGCCTAAGAATGTACCTGACTAGTAAGTATCTTAAAACCTATGGATTGCTATGTCTCCGAAAGAGAATCAAGCATGTGTACAGGGGCATAAACGCAGCAGTGATAGGATTGGAGAGGTTCGGTGAGCAAATGAAGACCCTTTGAAGTCATATTGCATAGTACCCATTCCACGGGTTTCAACTACCCAGGTTTAAGGTATTCTTCCTTCAGCTAAAACATGCATGTGGAACCTAGAGTACGATCAACCATGTGATCGGGAAACGTGTTCAAATATGTCTCAGTTTTCGTACCCTGGTACTCGGGTGCAACATTCCAGACGCTTTACTAACACCCTCCCGACTTGGAGAGTCAGTCCCTTTAACCTCCTGTTTGGCCCAGTTTGCAATTTCTGTGGAAGATGAACAGGAATAGCGAGAACCAATGAGAGACTAGCTGGAGGTGTCTGGACGGGCAAATTTAACTCTCATTTCCCACCAGGAAGAGGAATTAACCAAAGGCTCAGCGTGCCGTGCCGGAACCAGATTAGGGCCTGAAGCCATCCTGCGGTGTTGCGGCCAGGTCACAAGAAAGCGAGTTGAAGAAAGGAGCTCAGGGGCACTGTAATTCACAAACCTGCAGAGTTATCAATGACAGCTATCGTCCAAAAATATACTGAAGTAAGGCTGCCAAGAGGACTTGAAAGCGGGGCAGAATTGCAGGAAACCGATTTCAGGAGGTAGACTGGAATTGCACTGAAAGCATAGGAAAAGAGGCAGAACGTCCACAATGATGCACTTGGCCAAAAAGGGCGTATGCGTTTTTTCCTGAATATATTCAGGAAAAAACGCATACGCCCTTTTTGGCCAACCAAGCAAGCTTGCAAAGGAAATCTGCACTACAATGAAGTCTCACTTCCCCCCGGTCAAAAGGGCCATCTGAAAAAAGTGTAAAATCCAGAAAGGCAGGACAGGCCATGGAGAACTGGGAGCCTTGTTATGCTGATGGGCGGGATGTAAATTGCCAACAGCCACTCGGGAGAAGTGTATGGTGTTTCCTGAAACATCTAAAAAACAAAGCAACAGAGCCTAGGGCACTTCCACTTATGGTCCTATAGCTTAGGGAAATTAAAATCAAAAAGACACAGCCACCCCAAAGTTTGGGACGCCTCTTTTTACAAGAACCTCATTTACCGTACAAGTTCAATATCACAGAAAGTGAAAAATGGATAAAGAAGTTGTGGTACTTACGTACAATGCAGTATCACTCAACAATGAAATCTATGTCATCAGGCCCGTAGCAGCACAATGAGTGGATTCAGGTACGATGATTCTAACTGAAATAAGTCACACAGAAAAAGAAACATCATAAGATATCACTAATACACAGAATGTAAACTTGGTTACACAGGAACTGAATTCCAAAACAGAACAGGGTCTCAAATTTAGAAAACCAACTTATGCCTGCTTAAGGGTAAAGGTGAGTTGGGGTGCTGCATAAAACCAGAGATTGAAATGAGCACAGATAAAGTTCCTTAAGCCAAATATGGAATAGACAAGAGCTACTCCTTGCTCAACGAAATGGACTCAACACCCCATATTAAATGCCTAAGAATGTACCTGACTAGTAAGTATCTTAAAACCTATGGATTGCTATGTCTCCAAAAGAGAATCAAGCGTCTGTACAGGGGGATAAACGCAGCAGTGATAGGATTGGAGAAGTTCGGTGAGCCAATGAAGACCCTTTGAAGTCATATTGCATGGTACCCATTCCACGGGTCTCAACTCTCCAGGTTTAAGGTATTCTTCCTTCAGCTAAAACATGCATGTGGAACCCAGAGTATGATCAACCGTGTGAACGGGAGACGTGTTCAAATATGTCTCAGTTTTCCTGCCCTGGTACTCGGGTGCAACATTCCACACGGTTTACTAACACCCTCCCGACTTGGAGAGTCAGTCCCTTTAACCTCCTGTTTGGCCCAGTTTGCAATTTCTGCGGAAGATGAACAGGAATAGCGAGAACCAATGAGAGACTAGCTGGAGGTGTCTGGACGGGCAAATTTAACTCTCATTTCCCACCAGGAAGAGGAATTAACCAAAGGCTCAGCTTGCCGTGCCGGAACCAGATTAGGGCCTGAAGCCATCCTGCGGTGTTGCGGCCAGCTCAAAAGAAAGCGAGTTGAAGAAAGGAGCTCAGGGGCACTGTAATTCACAATCCTGAAGAGTTATAAATGACAGCTATCGTCCAAAAATATACTGAAGTAAGGCTGCCAAGAGGACTTGAAAGCGGGGCAGAATTGCAGGAAACAGATTTCAGGAGGTAGACTGGAATTGCATTGAAAGCATAGGAAAAGAGGCAGAACGTCCACAATGATGCACTTGGCCAAAAAGGGCGTATGCGTTTTTTCCTGAATATATTCAGGAAAAAACGCATACGCCCTTTTTGGCCAACCAAGCAAGCTTGCAAAGGAAATCTGCACTACAATGAAGTCTCACTTCCCCCCGGTCAAAAGGGCCATCTGAAAAAAGTGTAAAATCCAGAAAGGCAGGACAGGCCATGGAGAACTGGGAGCCTTGTTATGCTGTTGGGCGGGATGTAAATTGCCAACAGACACTCGGGAGAAGTGTATGGTGTTTCCTGAAACATCTAAAAAACAAAGCAACAGAGCCTAGGGCACTTCCACTTATGGTCCTATAGCTTAGGGAAATTAAAATCAAAAAGACACAGCCACCCCAAAGTTTGGGACGCCTCTGTTTACAAGAACCTCGTTTACAGTACAAGTTCAACATCGCAGAAAGTGAAAAATGGATAAAGAAGTTGTGGTATTTACTTACAAAGCAATATCACTCAGCAATGAAATCTATGTCATCAGGCCCTTAGCAGCACAATGAGTGGATTCAGGTATGATGATTCTAACTGATATAAGTCACACAGAAAAAGAAACATCATAAGATATCAGTAATACACGGAATGTAAACTTGGCTACACAGGAACTGAATTACAGAACAGAACAGGGTCTCAAATTTAGAAAACCAACTTATGCTTGCTTAAGGGTAAAGGTGAGTTGGGGTGCTGCATAAAACCAGAGATTGAAATGAGCACAGATAAAGTTCCTTAAGCCAAATATGGAATAGACAAGAGCTACTCCTTGCTCAACGAAATGGACTCAACACCCCATATTAAACGCCTAAGAATGTACCTGACTAGTAAGTATCTTAAAACCTATGGATTGCTATGTCTCCGAAAGAGAATCAAGCATGTGTACAGGGGCATAAACGCAGCAGTGATAGGATTGGAGAAGTTCGGTGAGCAAATGAAGACCCTTTGAAGTCATATTGCATGGTACCCATTCCACGGGTCTCAACTCTCCAGGTTTAAGGTATTCTTCCTTCAGCTAAAACATGCATGTGGAACCCAGAGTATGATCAACCGTGTGAACGGGAGACGTGTTCAAATATGTCTCAGTTTTCCTGCCCTGGTACTCGGGTGCAACATTCCACACGGTTTACTAACACCCTCCCGACTTGGAGAGTCAGTCCCTTTAACCTCCTGTTTGGCCCAGTTTGCAATTTCTGCGGAAGATGAACAGGAATAGCGAGAACCAATGAGAGACTAGCTGGAGGTGTCTGGACGGGCAAATTTAACTCTCATTTCCCACCAGGAAGAGGAATTAACCAAAGGCTCAGCTTGCCGTGCCGGAACCAGATTAGGGCCTGAAGCCATCCTGCGGTGTTGCGGCCAGCTCAAAAGAAAGCGAGTTGAAGAAAGGAGCTCAGGGGCACTGTAATTCACAAACCTGCAGAGTTATAAATGACAGCTATCGTCCAAAAATATACTGAAGTAAGGCTGCCAAGAGGACTTGAAATTGGGGCAGAATTGCAGGAAACAGATTTCAGGAGGTAGACTGGAATTGCATTGAAAGCATAGGAAAAGAGGCAGAACGTCCACAATGATGCACTTGGCCAAAAAGGGCGTATGCGTTTTTTCCTGAATATATTCAGGAAAAAACGCATACGCCCTTTTTGGCCAACCAAGCAAGCTTGCAAAGGAAATCTGCACTACAATGAAGTCTCACTTCCCCCCGGTCAAAAGGGCCATCTGAAAAAAGTGTAAAATCCAGAAAGGCAGGACAGGCCATGGAGAACTGGGAGCCTTGTTATGCTGATGGGCGGGATGTAAATTGCCAACAGACACTCGGGAGAAGTGTATGGTGTTTCCTGAAACATCTAAAAAACAAAGCAACAGAGCCTAGGGCACTTCCACTTATGGTCCTATAGCTTAGGGAAATTAAAATCAAAAAGACACAGCCACCCCAAAGTTTGGGACGCCTCTGTTTACAAGAACCTCGTTTACAGTACAAGTTCAACATCGCAGAAAGTGAAAAATGGATAAAGAAGTTGTGGTATTTACTTACAAAGCAATATCACTCAGCAATGAAATCTATGTCATCAGGCCCTTAGCAGCACAATGAGTGGATTCAGGTATGATGATTCTAACTGAAATAAGTCACACAGAAAAAGAAACATCATAAGATATCAGTAATACACGGAATGTAAACTTGGCTACACAGGAACTGAATTACAGAACAGAACAGGGTCTCAAATTTAGAAAACCAACTTATGCCTGCTTAAGGGTAAAGGTGAGTTGGGGTGCTGCATAAAACCAGAGATTGAAATGAGCACAGATAAAGTTCCTTAAGCCAAATATGGAATAGACAAGAGCTACTCCTTGCTCAACGAAATGGACTCAACACCCCATATTAAATGCCTAAGAATGTACCTGACTAGTAAGTATCTTAAAACCTATGGATTGCTATGTCTCCAAAAGAGAATCAAGCGTCTGTACAGGGGGATAAACGCAGCAGTGATAGGATTGGAGAAGTTCGGTGAGCAAATGAAGACCCTTTGAAGTCATATTGCATGGTACCCATTACACGGGTCTCAACTCTCCAGGTTTAAGGTATTCTTCCTTCAGCTAAAACATGCATGTGGAACCCAGAGTATGATCAACCGTGTGAACGGGAGACGTGTCAAAATATGTCTCAGTTTTCCTCCCCTGGTACTCGGGTGCAACATTCCAGACGCTTTACTAACACCCTCCCGACTTGGAGAGTCAGTCCCTTTAACCTGCTGTTTGGCCCAGTTTGCAATTTCTGCGGAAGATGAACAGGAATAGCGAGAACCAATGAGAGACTAGCTGGAGGTGTCTGGACGGGCAAATTTAACTCTCATTTCCCACCAGGAAGAGGAATTAACCAAAGGCTCAGCTTGCCGTGCCGGAACCAGATTAGGGCCTGAAGCCATCCTGCGGTGTTGCGGCCAGGTCACAAGAAAGCGAGTTGAAGAAAGGAGCTCAGGGGCACTGTAATTCACAAACCTGCAGAGTTATAAATGACAGCTATCGTCCAAAAATATACTGAAGTAAGGCTGCCAAGAGGACTTGAAAGCGGGGCAGAATTGCAGGAAACCGATTTCAGGAGGTAGACTGGAATTGCACTGAAAGCATAGGAAAAGAGGCAGAACGTCCACAATGATGCACTTGGCCAAAAAGGGCATATGCGTTTTTTCCTGAATATATTCAGGAAAAAACGCATACGCCCTTTTTGGCCAACCAAGCAAGCTTGCAAAGGAAATCTGCACTACAATGAAGTCTCACTTCCGCCCGGTCAAAAGGGCCATCTGAAAAAAGTGTAAAATCCAGAAAGGCAGGACAGGCCATGGAGAACTGGGAGCCTTGTTATGCTGATGGGCGGGATGTAAATTGCCAACAGACACTCGGGAGAAGTGTATGGTGTTTCCTGAAACATCTAAAAAACAAAGCAACAGAGCCTAGGGCACTTCCACTTATGGTCCTATAGCTTAGGGAAATTAAAATCAAAAAGACACAGCCACCCCAAAGTTTGGGACGCCTCTGTTTACAAGAACCTCATTTACTGTACAAGTTCAATATCACAGAAAGTGAAAAATGGATAAAGAAGTTGTGGTACTTACGTACAATGCAGTATCACTCAACAATGAAATCTATGTCATCAGGCCCGTAGCAGCACAATGAGTGGATTCAGGTACGATGATTCTAACTGAAATAAGTCACACAGAAAAAGAAACATCATAAGATATCACTAATACACAGAATGTAAACTTGGTTACACAGGAACTGAATTCCAAAACAGAACAGGGTCTCAAATTTAGAAAACCAACTTATGCCTGCTTAAGGGTAAAGGTGAGTTGGGGTGCTGCATAAAACCAGAGATTGAAATGAGCACAGATAAAGTTCCTTAAGCCAAATATGGAATAGACAAGAGCTACTCCTTGCTCAACGAAATGGACTCAACACCCCATATTAAATGCCTAAGAATGTACCTGACTAGTAAGTATCTTAAAACCTATGGATTGCTATGTCTCCAAAAGAGAATCAAGCGTCTGTACAGGGGGATAAACGCAGCAGTGATAGGATTGGAGAAGTTCGGTGAGCAAATGAAGACCCTTTGAAGTCATATTGCATGGTACCCATTCCACGGGTCTCAACTCTCCAGGTTTAAGGTATTCTTCCTTCAGCTAAAACATGCATGTGGAACCCAGAGTATGATCAACCGTGTGAACGGGAGACGTGTTCAAATATGTCTCAGTTTTCCTGCCCTGGTACTCGGGTGCAACATTCCACACGGTTTACTAACACCCTCCCGACTTGGAGAGTCAGTCCCTTTAACCTCCTGTTTGGCCCAGTTTGCAATTTCTGCGGAAGATGAACAGGAATAGCGAGAACCAATGAGAGACTAGCTGGAGGTGTCTGGACGGGCAAATTTAACTCTCATTTCCCACCAGGAAGAGGAATTAACCAAAGGCTCAGCTTGCCGTGCCGGAACCAGATTAGGGCCTGAAGCCATCCTGCGGTGTTGCGGCCAGCTCAAAAGAAAGCGAGTTGAAGAAAGGAGCTCAGGGGCACTGTAATTCACAAACCTGCAGAGTTATAAATGACAGCTATCGTCCAAAAATATACTGAAGTAAGGCTGCCAAGAGGACTTGAAATTGGGGCAGAATTGCAGGAAACAGATTTCAGGAGGTAGACTGGAATTGCATTGAAAGCATAGGAAAAGAGGCAGAACGTCCACAATGATGCACTTGGCCAAAAAGGGCGTATGCGTTTTTTCCTGAATATATTCAGGAAAAAACGCATACGCCCTTTTTGGCCAACCAAGCAAGCTTGCAAAGGAAATCTGCACTACAATGAAGTCTCACTTCCCCCCGGTCAAAAGGGCCATCTGAAAAAAGTGTAAAATCCAGAAAGGCAGGACAGGCCATGGAGAACTGGGAGCCTTGTTATGCTGATGGGCGGGATGTAAATTGCCAACAGACACTCGGGAGAAGTGTATGGTGTTTCCTGAAACATCTAAAAAACAAAGCAACAGAGCCTAGGGCACTTCCACTTATGGTCCTATAGCTTAGGGAAATTAAAATCAAAAAGACACAGCCACCCCAAAGTTTGGGACGCCTCTGTTTACAAGAACCTCGTTTACAGTACAAGTTCAACATCGCAGAAAGTGAAAAATGGATAAAGAAGTTGTGGTATTTACTTACAAAGCAATATCACTCAGCAATGAAATCTATGTCATCAGGCCCTTAGCAGCACAATGAGTGGATTCAGGTATGATGATTCTAACTGAAATAAGTCACACAGAAAAAGAAACATCATAAGATATCAGTAATACACGGAATGTAAACTTGGCTACACAGGAACTGAATTACAGAACAGAACAGGGTCTCAAATTTAGAAAACCAACTTATGCCTGCTTAAGGGTAAAGGTGAGTTGGGGTGCTGCATAAAACCAGAGATTGAAATGAGCACAGATAAAGTTCCTTAAGCCAAATATGGAATAGACAAGAGCTACTCCTTGCTCAACGAAATGGACTCAACACCCCATATTAAATGCCTAAGAATGTACCTGACTAGTAAGTATCTTAAAACCTATGGATTGCTATGTCTCCAAAAGAGAATCAAGCGTCTGTACAGGGGGATAAACGCAGCAGTGATAGGATTGGAGAAGTTCGGTGAGCAAATGAAGACCCTTTGAAGTCATATTGCATGGTACCCATTACACGGGTCTCAACTCTCCAGGTTTAAGGTATTCTTCCTTCAGCTAAAACATGCATGTGGAACCCAGAGTATGATCAACCGTGTGAACGGGAGACGTGTCAAAATATGTCTCAGTTTTCCTCCCCTGGTACTCGGGTGCAACATTCCAGACGCTTTACTAACACCCTCCCGACTTGGAGAGTCAGTCCCTTTAACCTCCTGTTTGGCCCAGTTTGCAATTTCTGCGGAAGATGAACAGGAATAGCGAGAACCAATGAGAGACTAGCTGGAGGTGTCTGGACGGGCAAATTTAACTCTCATTTCCCACCAGGAAGAGGAATTAACCAAAGGCTCAGCTTGCCGTGCCGGAACCAGATTAGGGCCTGAAGCCATCCTGCGGTGTTGCGGCCAGGTCACAAGAAAGCGAGTTGAAGAAAGGAGCTCAGGGGCACTGTAATTCACAAACCTGCAGAGTTATAAATGACAGCTATCGTCCAAAAATATACTGAAGTAAGGCTGCCAAGAGGACTTGAAAGCGGGGCAGAATTGCAGGAAACCGATTTCAGGAGGTAGACTGGAATTGCACTGAAAGCATAGGAAAAGAGGCAGAACGTCCACAATGATGCACTTGGCCAAAAAGGGCATATGCGTTTTTTCCTGAATATATTCAGGAAAAAACGCATACGCCCTTTTTGGCCAACCAAGCAAGCTTGCAAAGGAAATCTGCACTACAATGAAGTCTCACTTCCGCCCGGTCAAAAGGGCCATCTGAAAAAAGTGTAAAATCCAGAAAGGCAGGACAGGCCATGGAGAACTGGGAGCCTTGTTATGCTGATGGGCGGGATGTAAATTGCCAACAGACACTCGGGAGAAGTGTATGGTGTTTCCTGAAACATCTAAAAAACAAAGCAACAGAGCCTAGGGCACTTCCACTTATGGTCCTATAGCTTAGGGAAATTAAAATCAAAAAGACACAGCCACCCCAAAGTTTGGGACGCCTCTGTTTACAAGAACCTCATTTACTGTACAAGTTCAATATCACAGAAAGTGAAAAATGGATAAAGAAGTTGTGGTACTTACGTACAATGCAGTATCACTCAACAATGAAATCTATGTCATCAGGCCCGTAGCAGCACAATGAGTGGATTCAGGTACGATGATTCTAACTGAAATAAGTCACACAGAAAAAGAAACATCATAAGATATCACTAATACACAGAATGTAAACTTGGTTACACAGGAACTGAATTCCAAAACAGAACAGGGTCTCAAATTTAGAAAACCAACTTATGCCTGCTTAAGGGTAAAGGTGAGTTGGGGTGCTGCATAAAACCAGAGATTGAAATGAGCACAGATAAAGTTCCTTAAGCCAAATATGGAATAGACAAGAGCTACTCCTTGCTCAACGAAATGGACTCAACACCCCATATTAAATGCCTAAGAATGTACCTGACTAGTAAGTATCTTAAAACCTATGGATTGCTATGTCTCCAAAAGAGAATCAAGCGTCTGTACAGGGGGATAAACGCAGCAGTGATAGGATTGGAGAAGTTCGGTGAGCAAATGAAGACCCTTTGAAGTCATATTGCATGGTACCCATTCCACGGGTCTCAACTCTCCAGGTTTAAGGTATTCTTCCTTCAGCTAAAACATGCATGTGGAACCCAGAGTATGATCAACCGTGTGAACGGGAGACGTGTTCAAATATGTCTCAGTTTTCCTGCCCTGGTACTCGGGTGCAACATTCCACACGGTTTACTAACACCCTCCCGACTTGGAGAGTCAGTCCCTTTAACCTCCTGTTTGGCCCAGTTTGCAATTTCTGCGGAAGATGAACAGGAATAGCGAGAACCAATGAGAGACTAGCTGGAGGTGTCTGGACGGGCAAATTTAACTCTCATTTCCCACCAGGAAGAGGAATTAACCAAAGGCTCAGCTTGCCGTGCCGGAACCAGATTAGGGCCTGAAGCCATCCTGCGGTGTTGCGGCCAGCTCAAAAGAAAGCGAGTTGAAGAAAGGAGCTCAGGGGCACTGTAATTCACAAACCTGCAGAGTTATAAATGACAGCTATCGTCCAAAAATATACTGAAGTAAGGCTGCCAAGAGGACTTGAAATTGGGGCAGAATTGCAGGAAACAGATTTCAGGAGGTAGACTGGAATTGCATTGAAAGCATAGGAAAAGAGGCAGAACGTCCACAATGATGCACTTGGCCAAAAAGGGCGTATGCGTTTTTTCCTGAATATATTCAGGAAAAAACGCATACGCCCTTTTTGGCCAACCAAGCAAGCTTGCAAAGGAAATCTGCACTACAATGAAGTCTCACTTCCCCCCGGTCAAAAGGGCCATCTGAAAAAAGTGTAAAATCCAGAAAGGCAGGACAGGCCATGGAGAACTGGGAGCCTTGTTATGCTGATGGGCGGGATGTAAATTGCCAACAGACACTCGGGAGAAGTGTATGGTGTTTCCTGAAACATCTAAAAAACAAAGCAACAGAGCCTAGGGCACTTCCACTTATGGTCCTATAGCTTAGGGAAATTAAAATCAAAAAGACACAGCCACCCCAAAGTTTGGGACGCCTCTGTTTACAAGAACCTCGTTTACAGTACAAGTTCAACATCGCAGAAAGTGAAAAATGGATAAAGAAGTTGTGGTATTTACTTACAAAGCAATATCACTCAGCAATGAAATCTATGTCATCAGGCCCTTAGCAGCACAATGAGTGGATTCAGGTATGATGATTCTAACTGAAATAAGTCACACAGAAAAAGAAACATCATAAGATATCAGTAATACACGGAATGTAAACTTGGCTACACAGGAACTGAATTACAGAACAGAACAGGGTCTCAAATTTAGAAAACCAACTTATGCCTGCTTAAGGGTAAAGGTGAGTTGGGGTGCTGCATAAAACCAGAGATTGAAATGAGCACAGATAAAGTTCCTTAAGCCAAATATGGAATAGACAAGAGCTACTCCTTGCTCAACGAAATGGACTCAACACCCCATATTAAATGCCTAAGAATGTACCTGACTAGTAAGTATCTTAAAACCTATGGATTGCTATGTCTCCAAAAGAGAATCAAGCGTCTGTACAGGGGGATAAACGCAGCAGTGATAGGATTGGAGAAGTTCGGTGAGCAAATGAAGACCCTTTGAAGTCATATTGCATGGTACCCATTCCACGGGTCTCAACTCTCCAGGTTTAAGGTATTCTTCCTTCAGCTAAAACATGCATGTGGAACCCAGAGTATGATCAACCGTGTGAACGGGAGACGTGTCAAAATATGTCTCAGTTTTCCTCCCCTGGTACTCGGGTGCAACATTCCAGACGCTTTACTAACACCCTCCCGACTTGGAGAGTCAGTCCCTTTAACCTCCTGTTTGGCCCAGTTTGCAATTTCTGCGGAAGATGAACAGGAATAGCGAGAACCAATGAGAGACTAGCTGGAGGTGTCTGGACGGGCAAATTTAACTCTCATTTCCCACCAGGAAGAGGAATTAACCAAAGGCTCAGCTTGCCGTGCCGGAACCAGATTAGGGCCTGAAGCCATCCTGCGGTGTTGCGGCCAGGTCACAAGAAAGCGAGTTGAAGAAAGGAGCTCAGGGGCACTGTAATTCACAAACCTGCAGAGTTATAAATGACAGCTATCGTCCAAAAATATACTGAAGTAAGGCTGCCAAGAGGACTTGAAAGCGGGGCAGAATTGCAGGAAACCGATTTCAGGAGGTAGACTGGAATTGCACTGAAAGCATAGGAAAAGAGGCAGAACGTCCACAATGATGCACTTGGCCAAAAAGGGCATATGCGTTTTTTCCTGAATATATTCAGGAAAAAACGCATACGCCCTTTTTGGCCAACCAAGCAAGCTTGCAAAGGAAATCTGCACTACAATGAAGTCTCACTTCCGCCCGGTCAAAAGGGCCATCTGAAAAAAGTGTAAAATCCAGAAAGGCAGGACAGGCCATGGAGAACTGGGAGCCTTGTTATGCTGATGGGCGGGATGTAAATTGCCAACAGACACTCGGGAGAAGTGTATGGTGTTTCCTGAAACATCTAAAAAACAAAGCAACAGAGCCTAGGGCACTTCCACTTATGGTCCTATAGCTTAGGGAAATTAAAATCAAAAAGACACAGCCACCCCAAAGTTTGGGACGCCTCTGTTTACAAGAACCTCATTTACTGTACAAGTTCAATATCACAGAAAGTGAAAAATGGATAAAGAAGTTGTGGTACTTACGTACAATGCAGTATCACTCAACAATGAAATCTATGTCATCAGGCCCGTAGCAGCACAATGAGTGGATTCAGGTACGATGATTCTAACTGAAATAAGTCACACAGAAAAAGAAACATCATAAGATATCACTAATACACAGAATGTAAACTTGGTTACACAGGAACTGAATTCCAAAACAGAACAGGGTCTCAAATTTAGAAAACCAACTTATGCCTGCTTAAGGGTAAAGGTGAGTTGGGGTGCTGCATAAAACCAGAGATTGAAATGAGCACAGATAAAGTTCCTTAAGCCAAATATGGAATAGACAAGAGCTACTCCTTGCTCAACGAAATGGACTCAACACCCCATATTAAATGCCTAAGAATGTACCTGACTAGTAAGTATCTTAAAACCTATGGATTGCTATGTCTCCAAAAGAGAATCAAGCGTCTGTACAGGGGGATAAACGCAGCAGTGATAGGATTGGAGAAGTTCGGTGAGCAAATGAAGACCCTTTGAAGTCATATTGCATGGTACCCATTCCACGGGTCTCAACTCTCCAGGTTTAAGGTATTCTTCCTTCAGCTAAAACATGCATGTGGAACCCAGAGTATGATCAACCGTGTGAACGGGAGACGTGTTCAAATATGTCTCAGTTTTCCTGCCCTGGTACTCGGGTGCAACATTCCACACGGTTTACTAACACCCTCCCGACTTGGAGAGTCAGTCCCTTTAACCTCCTGTTTGGCCCAGTTTGCAATTTCTGCGGAAGATGAACAGGAATAGCGAGAACCAATGAGAGACTAGCTGGAGGTGTCTGGACGGGCAAATTTAACTCTCATTTCCCACCAGGAAGAGGAATTAACCAAAGGCTCAGCTTGCCGTGCCGGAACCAGATTAGGGCCTGAAGCCATCCTGCGGTGTTGCGGCCAGCTCAAAAGAAAGCGAGTTGAAGAAAGGAGCTCAGGGGCACTGTAATTCACAAACCTGCAGAGTTATAAATGACAGCTATCGTCCAAAAATATACTGAAGTAAGGCTGCCAAGAGGACTTGAAATTGGGGCAGAATTGCAGGAAACAGATTTCAGGAGGTAGACTGGAATTGCATTGAAAGCATAGGAAAAGAGGCAGAACGTCCACAATGATGCACTTGGCCAAAAAGGGCGTATGCGTTTTTTCCTGAATATATTCAGGAAAAAACGCATACGCACTTTTTGGCCAACCAAGCAAGCTTGCAAAGGAAATCTGCACTACAATGAAGTCTCACTTCCCCCCGGTCAAAAGGGCCATCTGAAAAAAGTGTAAAATCCAGAAAGGCAGGACAGGCCATGGAGAACTGGGAGCCTTGTTATGCTGATGGGCGGGATGTAAATTGCCAACAGACACTCGGGAGAAGTGTATGGTGTTTCCTGAAACATCTAAAAAACAAAGCAACAGAGCCTAGGGCACTTCCACTTATGGTCCTATAGCTTAGGGAAATTAAAATCAAAAAGACACAGCCACCCCAAAGTTTGGGACGCCTCTGTTTACAAGAACCTCGTTTACAGTACAAGTTCAACATCGCAGAAAGTGAAAAATGGATAAAGAAGTTGTGGTATTTACTTACAAAGCAATATCACTCAGCAATGAAATCTATGTCATCAGGCCCTTAGCAGCACAATGAGTGGATTCAGGTATGATGATTCTAACTGAAATAAGTCACACAGAAAAAGAAACATCATAAGATATCAGTAATACACGGAATGTAAACTTGGCTACACAGGAACTGAATTACAGAACAGAACAGGGTCTCAAATTTAGAAAACCAACTTATGCCTGCTTAAGGGTAAAGGTGAGTTGGGGTGCTGCATAAAACCAGAGATTGAAATGAGCACAGATAAAGTTCCTTAAGCCAAATATGGAATAGACAAGAGCTACTCCTTGCTCAACGAAATGGACTCAACACCCCATATTAAATGCCTAAGAATGTACCTGACTAGTAAGTATCTTAAAACCTATGGATTGCTATGTCTCCAAAAGAGAATCAAGCGTCTGTACAGGGGGATAAACGCAGCAGTGATAGGATTGGAGAAGTTCGGTGAGCAAATGAAGACCCTTTGAAGTCATATTGCATGGTACCCATTACACGGGTCTCAACTCTCCAGGTTTAAGGTATTCTTCCTTCAGCTAAAACATGCATGTGGAACCCAGAGTATGATCAACCGTGTGAACGGGAGACGTGTCAAAATATGTCTCAGTTTTCCTCCCCTGGTACTCGGGTGCAACATTCCAGACGCTTTACTAACACCCTCCCGACTTGGAGAGTCAGTCCCTTTAACCTCCTGTTTGGCCCAGTTTGCAATTTCTGCGGAAGATGAACAGGAATAGCGAGAACCAATGAGAGACTAGCTGGAGGTGTCTGGACGGGCAAATTTAACTCTCATTTCCCACCAGGAAGAGGAATTAACCAAAGGCTCAGCTTGCCGTGCCGGAACCAGATTAGGGCCTGAAGCCATCCTGCGGTGTTGCGGCCAGGTCACAAGAAAGCGAGTTGAAGAAAGGAGCTCAGGGGCACTGTAATTCACAAACCTGCAGAGTTATAAATGACAGCTATCGTCCAAAAATATACTGAAGTAAGGCTGCCAAGAGGACTTGAAAGCGGGGCAGAATTGCAGGAAACCGATTTCAGGAGGTAGACTGGAATTGCACTGAAAGCATAGGAAAAGAGGCAGAACGTCCACAATGATGCACTTGGCCAAAAAGGGCATATGCGTTTTTTCCTGAATATATTCAGGAAAAAACGCATACGCCCTTTTTGGCCAACCAAGCAAGCTTGCAAAGGAAATCTGCACTACAATGAAGTCTCACTTCCGCCCGGTCAAAAGGGCCATCTGAAAAAAGTGTAAAATCCAGAAAGGCAGGACAGGCCATGGAGAACTGGGAGCCTTGTTATGCTGATGGGCGGGATGTAAATTGCCAACAGACACTCGGGAGAAGTGTATGGTGTTTCCTGAAACATCTAAAAAACAAAGCAACAGAGCCTAGGGCACTTCCACTTATGGTCCTATAGCTTAGGGAAATTAAAATCAAAAAGACACAGCCACCCCAAAGTTTGGGACGCCTCTGTTTACAAGAACCTCATTTACTGTACAAGTTCAATATCACAGAAAGTGAAAAATGGATAAAGAAGTTGTGGTACTTACGTACAATGCAGTATCACTCAACAATGAAATCTATGTCATCAGGCCCGTAGCAGCACAATGAGTGGATTCAGGTACGATGATTCTAACTGAAATAAGTCACACAGAAAAAGAAACATCATAAGATATCACTAATACACAGAATGTAAACTTGGTTACACAGGAACTGAATTCCAAAACAGAACAGGGTCTCAAATTTAGAAAACCAACTTATGCCTGCTTAAGGGTAAAGGTGAGTTGGGGTGCTGCATAAAACCAGAGATTGAAATGAGCACAGATAAAGTTCCTTAAGCCAAATATGGAATAGACAAGAGCTACTCCTTGCTCAACGAAATGGACTCAACACCCCATATTAAATGCCTAAGAATGTACCTGACTAGTAAGTATCTTAAAACCTATGGATTGCTATGTCTCCAAAAGAGAATCAAGCGTCTGTACAGGGGGATAAACGCAGCAGTGATAGGATTGGAGAAGTTCGGTGAGCAAATGAAGACCCTTTGAAGTCATATTGCATGGTACCCATTCCACGGGTCTCAACTCTCCAGGTTTAAGGTATTCTTCCTTCAGCTAAAACATGCATGTGGAACCCAGAGTATGATCAACCGTGTGAACGGGAGACGTGTTCAAATATGTCTCAGTTTTCCTGCCCTGGTACTCGGGTGCAACATTCCACACGGTTTACTAACACCCTCCCGACTTGGAGAGTCAGTCCCTTTAACCTCCTGTTTGGCCCAGTTTGCAATTTCTGCGGAAGATGAACAGGAATAGCGAGAACCAATGAGAGACTAGCTGGAGGTGTCTGGACGGGCAAATTTAACTCTCATTTCCCACCAGGAAGAGGAATTAACCAAAGGCTCAGCTTGCCGTGCCGGAACCAGATTAGGGCCTGAAGCCATCCTGCGGTGTTGCGGCCAGCTCAAAAGAAAGCGAGTTGAAGAAAGGAGCTCAGGGGCACTGTAATTCACAATCCTGAAGAGTTATAAATGACAGCTATCGTCCAAAAATATACTGAAGTAAGGCTGCCAAGAGGACTTGAAAGCGGGGCAGAATTGCAGGAAACAGATTTCAGGAGGTAGACTGGAATTGCATTGAAAGCATAGGAAAAGAGGCAGAACGTCCACAATGATGCACTTGGCCAAAAAGGGCGTATGCGTTTTTTCCTGAATATATTCAGGAAAAAACGCATACGCCCTTTTTGGCCAACCAAGCAAGCTTGCAAAGGAAATCTGCACTACAATGAAGTCTCACTTCCCCCCGGTCAAAAGGGCCATCTGAAAAAAGTGTAAAATCCAGAAAGGCAGGACAGGCCATGGAGAACTGGGAGCCTTGTTATGCTGTTGGGCGGGATGTAAATTGCCAACAGACACTCGGGAGAAGTGTATGGTGTTTCCTGAAACATCTAAAAAACAAAGCAACAGAGCCTAGGGCACTTCCACTTATGGTCCTATAGCTTAGGGAAATTAAAATCAAAAAGACACAGCCACCCCAAAGTTTGGGACGCCTCTGTTTACAAGAACCTCGTTTACAGTACAAGTTCAACATCGCAGAAAGTGAAAAATGGATAAAGAAGTTGTGGTATTTACTTACAAAGCAATATCACTCAGCAATGAAATCTATGTCATCAGGCCCTTAGCAGCACAATGAGTGGATTCAGGTATGATGATTCTAACTGATATAAGTCACACAGAAAAAGAAACATCATAAGATATCAGTAATACACGGAATGTAAACTTGGCTACACAGGAACTGAATTACAGAACAGAACAGGGTCTCAAATTTAGAAAACCAACTTATGCTTGCTTAAGGGTAAAGGTGAGTTGGGGTGCTGCATAAAACCAGAGATTGAAATGAGCACAGATAAAGTTCCTTAAGCCAAATATGGAATAGACAAGAGCTACTCCTTGCTCAACGAAATGGACTCAACACCCCATATTAAACGCCTAAGAATGTACCTGACTAGTAAGTATCTTAAAACCTATGGATTGCTATGTCTCCGAAAGAGAATCAAGCATGTGTACAGGGGCATAAACGCAGCAGTGATAGGATTGGAGAGGTTCGGTGAGCAAATGAAGACCCTTTGAAGTCATATTGCATAGTACCCATTCCACGGGTTTCAACTACCCAGGTTTAAGGTATTCTTCCTTCAGCTAAAACATGCATGTGGAACCTAGAGTACGATCAACCATGTGATCGGGAAACGTGTTCAAATATGTCTCAGTTTTCGTACCCTGGTACTCGGGTGCAACATTCCAGACGCTTTACTAACACCCTCCCGACTTGGAGAGTCAGTCCCTTTAACCTCCTGTTTGGCCCAGTTTGCAATTTCTGTGGAAGATGAACAGGAATAGCGAGAACCAATGAGAGACTAGCTGGAGGTGTCTGGACGGGCAAATTTAACTCTCATTTCCCACCAGGAAGAGGAATTAACCAAAGGCTCAGCGTGCCGTGCCGGAACCAGATTAGGGCCTGAAGCCATCCTGCGGTGTTGCGGCCAGGTCACAAGAAAGCGAGTTGAAGAAAGGAGCTCAGGGGCACTGTAATTCACAAACCTGCAGAGTTATAAATGACAGCTATCGTCCAAAAATATACTGAAGTAAGGCTGCCAAGAGGACTTGAAAGCGGGGCAGAATTGCAGGAAACCGATTTCAGGAGGTAGACTGGAATTGCATTGAAAGTATAGGAAAAGAGGCAGAACGTCCACAATGATGCACTTGGCCAAAAAGGGCGTATGCGTTTTTTCCTGAATATATTCAGGAAAAAACGCATACGCCCTTTTTGGCCAACCAAGCAAGCTTGCAAAGGAAATCTGCACTACAATGAAGTCTCACTTCCCCCCGGTCAAAAGGGCCATCTGAAAAAAGTGTAAAATCCAGAAAGGCAGGACAGGCCATGGAGAACTGGGAGCCTTTTTATGCTGATGGGAGGGATGTAAATTGCCAACAGCCACTCGGGAGAAGTGTATAGTGTTTCCTGAATCATCTAAAAAACAAAGCAACAGAGCCTAGGGCACTTCCACTTATGGTCCTATAGCTTAGGGAAATTAAAATCAAAAAGACACAGCCACCCCAAAGTTTGGGACGCCTCTGTTTACAAGAACCTCATTTACCGTACAAGTTCAATATCACAGAAAGTGAAAAATGGATAAAGAAGTTGTGGTACTTACGTACAATGCAGTATCACTCAACAATGAAATCTATGTCATCAGGCCCGTAGCAGCATAATGAGTGGATTCAGGTACGATGATTCTAACTGAAATAAGTCACACAGAAAAAGAAATATCATAAGATATCACTAATACACAGAATGTAAACTTGGCTACACAGGAACTGAATTCCAAAACAGAACAGGGTCTCAAATTTAGAAAACCAACTTATGCTTGCTTAAGGGGAAAGGTGAGTTGGGGTGCTGCATAAAACCAGAGATTGAAATGAGCACAGATAAAGTTCCTTAAGCCAAATATGGAATAGACAAGAGCTACTCCTTGCTCAACGAAATGGACTCAACACCCCATATTAAATGCCTAAGAATGTACCTGACTAGTAAGTATCTTAAAACCTATGGATTGCTATGTCTCCAAACGAGAATCAAGCGTCTGTACAGGGGGATAAATGCAGCAGTGATAGGATTGGAGAAGTTTGGTGAGCAAATGAAGACCCTTTGAAGTCATATTGCATGGTACCCATTACACGGGTCTCAACTCTCCAGGTTTAAGGTATTCTTCCTTCAGCTAAAACATGCATGTGGAACCCAGAGTATGATCAACCGTGTGAACGGGAGACGTGTTCAAATATGTCTCAGTTTTCCTCCCCTGGTACTCGGGTGCAACATTCCAGACGGTTTACTAACACCCTCCCGACTTGGAGAGTCAGTCCCTTTAACCTCCTGTTTGGCCCAGTTTGCAATTTCTGCGGAAGATGAACAGGAATAGCGAGAACCAATGAGAGACTACCTGGAGGTGTCTGGACGGGCAAATTTAACTCTCATTTCCCACCAGGAAGAGGAATTAACCAAAGGCTCAGCTTGCCGTGCCGGAACCAGATTAGGGCCTGAAGCCATCCTGCGGTGTTGCGGCCAGCTCAAAAGAAAGCGAGTTGAAGAAAGGAGCTCAGGGGCACTGTAATTCACAAACCTGCAGAGTTATAAATGACAGCTATCGTCCAAAAATATACTGAAGTAAGGCTGCCAAGAGGACTTGAAATTGGGGCAGAATTGCAGGAAACAGATTTCAGGAGGTAGACTGGAATTGCATTGAAAGCATAGGAAAAGAGGCAGAACGTCCACAATGATGCACTTGGCCAAAAAGGGCGTATGCGTTTTTTCCTGAATATATTCAGGAAAAAACGCATACGCCCTTTTTGGCCAACCAAGCAAGCTTGCAAAGGAAATCTGCACTACAATGAAGTCTCACTTCCCCCCGGTCAAAAGGGCCATCTGAAAAAAGTGTAAAATCCAGAAAGGCAGGACAGGCCATGGAGAACTGGGAGCCTTGTTATGCTGATGGGCGGGATGTAAATTGCCAACAGACACTCGGGAGAAGTGTATGGTGTTTCCTGAAACATCTAAAAAACAAAGCAACAGAGCCTAGGGCACTTCCACTTATGGTCCTATAGCTTAGGGAAATTAAAATCAAAAAGACACAGCCACCCCAAAGTTTGGGACGCCTCTGTTTACAAGAACCTCGTTTACAGTACAAGTTCAACATCGCAGAAAGTGAAAAATGGATAAAGAAGTTGTGGTATTTACTTACAAAGCAATATCACTCAGCAATGAAATCTATGTCATCAGGCCCTTAGCAGCACAATGAGTGGATTCAGGTATGATGATTCTAACTGAAATAAGTCACACAGAAAAAGAAACATCATAAGATATCAGTAATACACGGAATGTAAACTTGGCTACACAGGAACTGAATTACAGAACAGAACAGGGTCTCAAATTTAGAAAACCAACTTATGCCTGCTTAAGGGTAAAGGTGAGTTGGGGTGCTGCATAAAACCAGAGATTGAAATGAGCACAGATAAAGTTCCTTAAGCCAAATATGGAATAGACAAGAGCTACTCCTTGCTCAACGAAATGGACTCAACACCCCATATTAAATGCCTAAGAATGTACCTGACTAGTAAGTATCTTAAAACCTATGGATTGCTATGTCTCCAAAAGAGAATCAAGCGTCTGTACAGGGGGATAAACGCAGCAGTGATAGGATTGGAGAAGTTCGGTGAGCAAATGAAGACCCTTTGAAGTCATATTGCATGGTACCCATTACACGGGTCTCAACTCTCCAGGTTTAAGGTATTCTTCCTTCAGCTAAAACATGCATGTGGAACCCAGAGTATGATCAACCGTGTGAACGGGAGACGTGTCAAAATATGTCTCAGTTTTCCTCCCCTGGTACTCGGGTGCAACATTCCAGACGCTTTACTAACACCCTCCCGACTTGGAGAGTCAGTCCCTTTAACCTCCTGTTTGGCCCAGTTTGCAATTTCTGCGGAAGATGAACAGGAATAGCGAGAACCAATGAGAGACTAGCTGGAGGTGTCTGGACGGGCAAATTTAACTCTCATTTCCCACCAGGAAGAGGAATTAACCAAAGGCTCAGCTTGCCGTGCCGGAACCAGATTAGGGCCTGAAGCCATCCTGCGGTGTTGCGGCCAGGTCACAAGAAAGCGAGTTGAAGAAAGGAGCTCAGGGGCACTGTAATTCACAAACCTGCAGAGTTATAAATGACAGCTATCGTCCAAAAATATACTGAAGTAAGGCTGCCAAGAGGACTTGAAAGCGGGGCAGAATTGCAGGAAACCGATTTCAGGAGGTAGACTGGAATTGCATTGAAAGCATAGGAAAAGAGGCAGAACGTCCACAATGATGCACTTGGCCAAAAAGGGCATATGCGTTTTTTCCTGAATATATTCAGGAAAAAACGCATACGCCCTTTTTGGCCAACCAAGCAAGCTTGCAAAGGAAATCTGCACTACAATGAAGTCTCACTTCCGCCCGGTCAAAAGGGCCATCTGAAAAAAGTGTAAAATCCAGAAAGGCAGGACAGGCCATGGAGAACTGGGAGCCTTGTTATGCTGATGGGCGGGATGTAAATTGCCAACAGACACTCGGGAGAAGTGTATGGTGTTTCCTGAAACATCTAAAAAACAAAGCAACAGAGCCTAGGGCACTTCCACTTATGGTCCTATAGCTTAGGGAAATTAAAATCAAAAAGACACAGCCACCCCAAAGTTTGGGACGCCTCTGTTTACAAGAACCTCGTTTACAGTACAAGTTCAACATCGCAGAAAGTGAAAAATGGATAAAGAAGTTGTGGTATTTACTTACAAAGCAATATCACTCAGCAATGAAATCTATGTCATCAGGCCCTTAGCAGCACAATGAGTGGATTCAGGTATGATGATTCTAACTGATATAAGTCACACAGAAAAAGAAACATCATAAGATATCAGTAATACACGGAATGTAAACTTGGCTACACAGGAACTGAATTACAGAACAGAACAGGGTCTCAAATTTAGAAAACCAACTTATGCTTGCTTAAGGGTAAAGGTGAGTTGGGGTGCTGCATAAAACCAGAGATTGAAATGAGCACAGATAAAGTTCCTTAAGCCAAATATGGAATAGACAAGAGCTACTCCTTGCTCAACGAAATGGACTCAACACCGCATATTAAACGCCTAAGAATGTACCTGACTAGCAAGTATCTTAAAACCTATGGATTGCTATGTCTCCGAAAGAGAATCAAGCATGTGTACAGGGGCATAAACGCAGCAGTGATAGGATTGGAGAGGTTCGGTGAGCAAATGAAGACCCTTTGAAGTCATATTGCATGGTACCCATTCCACGGGTTTCAACTACCCAGGTTTAAGGTATTCTACCTTCAGCTAAAACATGCATGTGGAAACTAGAGTATGATCAACCATGTGATCGGGAAACGTGTTCAAATATGTCTCAGTTTTCGTACCCTGGTACTCGGGTGCAACATTCCAGACGCTTTACTAACACCCTCCCGACTTGGAGAGTCAGTCCCTTTAACCTCCTGTTTGGCCCAGTTTGCAATTTCTGCGGAAGATGAACAGGAATAGCGAGAACCAATGAGAGACTAGCTGGAGGTGTCTGGACGGGCAAATTTAACTCTCATTTCCCACCAGGAAGAGGAATTAACCAAAGGCTCAGCATGCCGTGCCGGAACCAGATTAGGGCCTGAAGCCATCCTGCGGTGTTGCGGCCAGCTCAAAAGAAAGCGAGTTGAAGAAAGGAGCTCAGGGGCACTGTAATTCACAAACCTGCAGAGTTATAAATGACAGCTATCGTCCAAAAATATACTGAAGTAAGGCTGCCAAGAGGACTTGAAAGCGGGGCAGAATTGCAGGAAACCGATTTCAGGAGGTAGACTGGAATTGCATTGAAAGCATAGGAAAAGAGGCAGAACGTCCACAATGATGCACTTGGCCAAAAAGGGCGTATGCGTTGTTTCCTGAATATATTCAGGAAAAAACGCATACGCCCTTTTTGGCCAACCAAGCAAGCTTGCAAAGGAAATCTGCACTACAATGAAGTCTCACTTCCCCCCGGTCAAAAGGGCCATCTGAAAAAAGTGTAAAATCCAGAAAGGCAGGACAGGCCATGGAGAACTGGGAGCCTTGTTATGCTGATGGGCGGGATGTAAATTGCCAACAGACACTCGGGAGAAGTGTATGGTGTTTCCTGAAACATCTAAAAAACAAAGCAACAGAGCCTAGGGCACTTCCACTTATGGTCCTATAGCTTAGGGAAATTAAAATCAAAAAGACACAGCCACCCCAAAGTTTGGGACGCCTCTGTTTACAAGAACCTCGTTTACAGTACAAGTTCAACATCGCAGAAAGTGAAAAATGGATAAAGAAGTTGTGGTATTTACTTACAAAGCAATATCACTCAGCAATGAAATCTATGTCATCAGGCCCTTAGCAGCACAATGAGTGGATTCAGGTATGATGATTCTAACTGAAATAAGTCACACAGAAAAAGAAACATCATAAGATATCAGTAATACACGGAATGTAAACTTGGCTACACAGGAACTGAATTACAGAACAGAACAGGGTCTCAAATTTAGAAAACCAACTTATGCCTGCTTAAGGGTAAAGGTGAGTTGGGGTGCTGCATAAAACCAGAGATTGAAATGAGCACAGATAAAGTTCCTTAAGCCAAATATGGAATAGACAAGAGCTACTCCTTGCTCAACGAAATGGACTCAACACCCCATATTAAATGCCTAAGAATGTACCTGACTAGTAAGTATCTTAAAACCTATGGATTGCTATGTCTCCAAAAGAGAATCAAGCGTCTGTACAGGGGGATAAACGCAGCAGTGATAGGATTGGAGAAGTTCGGTGAGCAAATGAAGACCCTTTGAAGTCATATTGCATGGTACCCATTACACGGGTCTCAACTCTCCAGGTTTAAGGTATTCTTCCTTCAGCTAAAACATGCATGTGGAACCCAGAGTATGATCAACCGTGTGAACGGGAGACGTGTCAAAATATGTCTCAGTTTTCCTCCCCTGGTACTCGGGTGCAACATTCCAGACGCTTTACTAACACCCTCCCGACTTGGAGAGTCAGTCCCTTTAACCTCCTGTTTGGCCCAGTTTGCAATTTCTGCGGAAGATGAACAGGAATAGTGAGAACCAATGAGAGACTAGCTGGAGGTGTCTGGACGGGCAAATTTAACTCTCATTTCCCACCAGGAAGAGGAATTAACCAAAGGCTCAGCTTGCCGTGCCGGAACCAGATTAGGGCCTGAAGCCATCCTGCGGTGTTGCGGCCAGGTCACAAGAAAGCGAGTTGAAGAAAGGAGCTCAGGGGCACTGTAATTCACAAACCTGCAGAGTTATAAATGACAGCTATCGTCCAAAAATATACTGAAGTAAGGCTGCCAAGAGGACTTGAAAGCGGGGCAGAATTGCAGGAAACCGATTTCAGGAGGTAGACTGGAATTGCATTGAAAGCATAGGAAAAGAGGCAGAACGTCCACAATGATGCACTTGGCCAAAAAGGGCATATGCGTTTTTTCCTGAATATATTCAGGAAAAAACGCATACGCCCTTTTTGGCCAACCAAGCAAGCTTGCAAAGGAAATCTGCACTACAATGAAGTCTCACTTCCCCCCGGTCAAAAGGGCCATCTGAAAAAAGTGTAAAATCCAGAAAGGCAGGACAGGCCATGGAGAACTGGGAGCCTTGTTATGCTGATGGGCGGGATGTAAATTGCCAACAGACACTCGGGAGAAGTGTATGGTGTTTCCTGAAACATCTAAAAAACAAAGCAACAGAGCCTAGGGCACTTCCACTTATGGTCCTATAGCTTAGGGAAATTAAAATCAAAAAGACACAGCCACCCCAAAGTTTGGGACGCCTCTGTTTACAAGAACCTCGTTTACAGTACAAGTTCAACATCGCAGAAAGTGAAAAATGGATAAAGAAGTTGTGGTATTTACTTACAAAGCAATATCACTCAGCAATGAAATCTATGTCATCAGGCCCTTAGCAGCACAATGAGTGGATTCAGGTATGATGATTCTAACTGAAATAAGTCACACAGAAAAAGAAACATCATAAGATATCAGTAATACACGGAATGTAAACTTGGCTACACAGGAACTGAATTACAGAACAGAACAGGGTCTCAAATTTAGAAAACCAACTTATGCCTGCTTAAGGGTAAAGGTGAGTTGGGGTGCTGCATAAAACCAGAGATTGAAATGAGCACAGATAAAGTTCCTTAAGCCAAATATGGAATAGACAAGAGCTACTCCTTGCTCAACGAAATGGACTCAACACCCCATATTAAATGCCTAAGAATGTACCTGACTAGTAAGTATCTTAAAACCTATGGATTGCTATGTCTCCAAAAGAGAATCAAGCGTCTGTACAGGGGGATAAACGCAGCAGTGATAGGATTGGAGAAGTTCGGTGAGCAAATGAAGACCCTTTGAAGTCATATTGCATGGTACCCATTACACGGGTCTCAACTCTCCAGGTTTAAGGTATTCTTCCTTCAGCTAAAACATGCATGTGGAACCCAGAGTATGATCAACCGTGTGAACGGGAGACGTGTCAAAATATGTCTCAGTTTTCCTCCCCTGGTACTCGGGTGCAACATTCCAGACGCTTTACTAACACCCTCCCGACTTGGAGAGTCAGTCCCTTTAACCTCCTGTTTGGCCCAGTTTGCAATTTCTGCGGAAGATGAACAGGAATAGTGAGAACCAATGAGAGACTAGCTGGAGGTGTCTGGACGGGCAAATTTAACTCTCATTTCCCACCAGGAAGAGGAATTAACCAAAGGCTCAGCTTGCCGTGCCGGAACCAGATTAGGGCCTGAAGCCATCCTGCGGTGTTGCGGCCAGGTCACAAGAAAGCGAGTTGAAGAAAGGAGCTCAGGGGCACTGTAATTCACAAACCTGCAGAGTTATAAATGACAGCTATCGTCCAAAAATATACTGAAGTAAGGCTGCCAAGAGGACTTGAAAGCGGGGCAGAATTGCAGGAAACCGATTTCAGGAGGTAGACTGGAATTGCATTGAAAGCATAGGAAAAGAGGCAGAACGTCCACAATGATGCACTTGGCCAAAAAGGGCATATGCGTTTTTTCCTGAATATATTCAGGAAAAAACGCATACGCCCTTTTTGGCCAACCAAGCAAGCTTGCAAAGGAAATCTGCACTACAATGAAGTCTCACTTCCCCCCGGTCAAAAGGGCCATCTGAAAAAAGTGTAAAATCCAGAAAGGCAGGACAGGCCATGGAGAACTGGGAGCCTTGTTATGCTGATGGGCGGGATGTAAATTGCCAACAGACACTCGGGAGAAGTGTATGGTGTTTCCTGAAACATCTAAAAAACAAAGCAACAGAGCCTAGGGCACTTCCACTTATGGTCCTATAGCTTAGGGAAATTAAAATCAAAAAGACACAGCCACCCCAAAGTTTGGGACGCCTCTGTTTACAAGAACCTCGTTTACAGTACAAGTTCAACATCGCAGAAAGTGAAAAATGGATAAAGAAGTTGTGGTATTTACTTACAAAGCAATATCACTCAGCAATGAAATCTATGTCATCAGGCCCTTAGCAGCACAATGAGTGGATTCAGGTATGATGATTCTAACTGATATAAGTCACACAGAAAAAGAAACATCATAAGATATCAGTAATACACGGAATGTAAACTTGGCTACACAGGAACTGAATTACAGAACAGAACAGGGTCTCAAATTTAGAAAACCAACTTATGCTTGCTTAAGGGTAAAGGTGAGTTGGGGTGCTGCATAAAACCAGAGATTGAAATGAGCACAGATAAAGTTCCTTAAGCCAAATATGGAATAGACAAGAGCTACTCCTTGCTCAACGAAATGGACTCAACACCGCATATTAAACGCCTAAGAATGTACCTGACTAGCAAGTATCTTAAAACCTATGGATTGCTATGTCTCCGAAAGAGAATCAAGCATGTGTACAGGGGCATAAACGCAGCAGTGATAGGATTGGAGAGGTTCAGTGAGCAAATGAAGACCCTTTGAAGTCATATTGCATGGTACCCATTCCACGGGTTTCAACTACCCAGGTTTAAGGTATTCTACCTTCAGCTAAAACATGCATGTGGAAACTAGAGTATGATCAACCATGTGATCGGGAAACGTGTTCAAATATGTCTCAGTTTTCGTACCCTGGTACTCGGGTGCAACATTCCAGACGCTTTACTAACACCCTCCCGACTTGGAGAGTCAGTCCCTTTAACCTCCTGTTTGGCCCAGTTTGCAATTTCTGCGGAAGATGAACAGGAATAGCGAGAACCAATGAGAGACTAGCTGGAGGTGTCTGGACGGGCAAATTTAACTCTCATTTCCCACCAGGAAGAGGAATTAACCAAAGGCTCAGCATGCCGTGCCGGAACCAGATTAGGGCCTGAAGCCATCCTGCGGTGTTGCGGCCAGCTCAAAAGAAAGCGAGTTGAAGAAAGGAGCTCAGGGGCACTGTAATTCACAAACCTGCAGAGTTATAAATGACAGCTATCGTCCAAAAATATACTGAAGTAAGGCTGCCAAGAGGACTTGAAAGCGGGGCAGAATTGCAGGAAACCAATTTCAGGAGGTAGACTGGAATTGCATTGAAAGCATAGGAAAAGAGGCAGAACGTCCACAATGATGCACTTGGCCAAAAAGGGCGTATGCGTTGTTTCCTGAATATATTCAGGAAAAAACGCATACGCCCTTTTTGGCCAACCAAGCAAGCTTGCAAAGGAAATCTGCACTACAATGAAGTCTCACTTCCCCCCGGTCAAAAGGGCCATCTGAAAAAAGTGTAAAATCCAGAAAGGCAGGACAGGCCATGGAGAACTGGGAGCCTTGTTATGCTGATGGGCGGGATGTAAATTGCCAACAGACACTCGGGAGAAGTGTACGGTGTTTCCTGAAACATCTAAAAAACAAAGCAACAGAGCCTAGGGCACTTCCACTTATGGTCCTATAGCTTAGGGAAATTAAAATCAAAAAGACACAGCCACCCCAAAGTTTGGGACGCCTCTGTTTACAAGAACCTCGTTTACAGTACAAGTTCAACATCGCAGAAAGTGAAAAATGGATAAAGAAGTTGTGGTATTTACTTACAAAGCAATATCACTCAGCAATGAAATCTATGTCATCAGGCCCTTAGCAGCACAATGAGTGGATTCAGGTATGATGATTCTAACTGAAATAAGTCACACAGAAAAAGAAACATCATAAGATATCAGTAATACACGGAATGTAAACTTGGCTACACAGGAACTGAATTACAGAACAGAACAGGGTCTCAAATTTAGAAAACCAACTTATGCCTGCTTAAGGGTAAAGGTGAGTTGGGGTGCTGCATAAAACCAGAGATTGAAATGAGCACAGATAAAGTTCCTTAAGCCAAATATGGAATAGACAAGAGCTACTCCTTGCTCAACGAAATGGACTCAACACCCCATATTAAATGCCTAAGAATGTACCTGACTAGTAAGTATCTTAAAACCTATGGATTGCTATGTCTCCAAAAGAGAATCAAGCGTCTGTACAGGGGGATAAACGCAGCAGTGATAGGATTGGAGAAGTTCGGTGAGCAAATGAAGACCCTTTGAAGTCATATTGCATGGTACCCATTACACGGGTCTCAACTCTCCAGGTTTAAGGTATTCTTCCTTCAGCTAAAACATGCATGTGGAACCCAGAGTATGATCAACCGTGTGAACGGGAGACGTGTCAAAATATGTCTCAGTTTTCCTCCCCTGGTACTCGGGTGCAACATTCCAGACGCTTTACTAACACCCTCCCGACTTGGAGAGTCAGTCCCTTTAACCTCCTGTTTGGCCCAGTTTGCAATTTCTGCGGAAGATGAACAGGAATAGCGAGAACCAATGAGAGACTAGCTGGAGGTGTCTGGACGGGCAAATTTAACTCTCATTTCCCACCAGGAAGAGGAATTAACCAAAGGCTCAGCTTGCCGTGCCGGAACCAGATTAGGGCCTGAAGCCATCCTGCGGTGTTGCGGCCAGGTCACAAGAAAGCGAGTTGAAGAAAGGAGCTCAGGGGCACTGTAATTCACAAACCTGCAGAGTTATAAATGACAGCTATCGTCCAAAAATATACTGAAGTAAGGCTGCCAAGAGGACTTGAAAGCGGGGCAGAATTGCAGGAAACCGATTTCAGGAGGTAGACTGGAATTGCATTGAAAGCATAGGAAAAGAGGCAGAACGTCCACAATGATGCACTTGGCCAAAAAGGGCATATGCGTTTTTTCCTGAATATATTCAGGAAAAAACGCATACGCCCTTTTTGGCCAACCAAGCAAGCTTGCAAAGGAAATCTGCACTACAATGAAGTCTCACTTCCCCCCGGTCAAAAGGGCCATCTGAAAAAAGTGTAAAATCCAGAAAGGCAGGACAGGCCATGGAGAACTGGGAGCCTTGTTATGCTGATGGGCGGGATGTAAATTGCCAACAGACACTCGGGAGAAGTGTATGGTGTTTCCTGAAACATCTAAAAAACAAAGCAACAGAGCCTAGGGCACTTCCACTTATGGTCCTATAGCTTAGGGAAATTAAAATCAAAAAGACACAGCCACCCCAAAGTTTGGGACGCCTCTGTTTACAAGAACCTCGTTTACAGTACAAGTTCAACATCGCAGAAAGTGAAAAATGGATAAAGAAGTTTTGGTATTTACTTACAAAGCAATATCACTCAGCAATGAAATCTATGTCATCCGGCCCTTAGCAGCACAATGAGTGGATTCAGGTATGATGATTCTAACTGATATAAGTCACACAGAAAAAGAAACATCATAAGATATCAGTAATACACGGAATGTAAACTTGGCTACACAGGAACTGAATTACAGAACAGAACAGGGTCTCAAATTTAGAAAACCAACTTATGCTTGCTTAAGGGTAAAGGTGAGTTGGGGTGCTGCATAAAACCAGAGATTGAAATGAGCACAGATAAAGTTCCTTAAGCCAAATATGGAATAGACAAGAGCTACTCCTTGCTCAACGAAATGGACTCAACACCGCATATTAAACGCCTAAGAATGTACCTGACTAGCAAGTATCTTAAAACCTATGGATTGCTATGTCTCCGAAAGAGAATCAAGCATGTGTACAGGGGCATAAACGCAGCAGTGATAGGATTGGAGAGGTTCGGTGAGCAAATGAAGACCCTTTGAAGTCATATTGCATGGTACCCATTCCACGGGTTTCAACTACCCAGGTTTAAGGTATTCTACCTTCAGCTAAAACATGCATGTGGAAACTAGAGTATGATTAACCATGTGATCGGGAAACGTGTTCAAATATGTCTCAGTTTTCGTACCCTGGTACTCGGGTGCAACATTCCAGACGCTTTACTAACACCCTCCCGACTTGGAGAGTCAGTCCCTTTAACCTCCTGTTTGGCCCAGTTTGCAATTTCTGCGGAAGATGAACAGGAATAGCGAGAACCAATGAGAGACTAGCTGGAGGTGTCTGGACGGGCAAATTTAACTCTCATTTCCCACCAGGAAGAGGAATTAACCAAAGGCTCAGCATGCCGTGCCGGAACCAGATTAGGGCCTGAAGCCATCCTGCGGTGTTGCGGCCAGCTCAAAAGAAAGCGAGTTGAAGAAAGGAGCTCATGGGCACTGTAATTCACAAACCTGCAGAGTTATAAATGACAGCTATCGTCCAAAAATATACTGAAGTAAGGCTGCCAAGAGGACTTGAAAGCGGGGCAGAATTGCAGGAAACCGATTTCAGGAGGTAGACTGGAATTGCATTGAAAGCATAGGAAAAGAGGCAGAACGTCCACAATGATGCACTTGGCCAAAAATGGCGTATGCGTTGTTTCCTGAATATATTTAGGAAAAAACGCATACGCCCTTTTTGGCCAACCAAGCAAGCTTGCAAAGGAAATCTGCACTACAATGAAGTCTCACTTCCCCCCGGTCAAAAGGGCCATCTGAAAAAAGTGTAAAATCCAGAAAGGCAGGACAGGCCATGGAGAACTGGGAGCCTTGTTATGCTGATGGGCGGGATGTAAATTGCCAACAGACACTCGGGAGAAGTGTATGGTGTTTCCTGAAACATCTAAAAAACAAAGCAACAGAGCCTAGGGCACTTCCACTTATGGTCCTATAGCTTAGGGAAATTAAAATCAAAAAGACACAGCCACCCCAAAGTTTGGGACGCCTCTGTTTACAAGAACCTCGTTTACAGTACAAGTTCAACATCGCAGAAAGTGAAAAATGGATAAAGAAGTTGTGGTATTTACTTACAAAGCAATATCACTCAGCAATGAAATCTATGTCATCAGGCCCTTAGCAGCACAATGAGTGGATTCAGGTATGATGATTCTAACTGAAATAAGTCACACAGAAAAAGAAACATCATAAGATATCAGTAATACACGGAATGTAAACTTGGCTACACAGGAACAGAATTACAGAACAGAACAGGGTCTCAAATTTAGAAAACCAACTTATGCCTGCTTAAGGGTAAAGGTGAGTTGGGGTGCTGCATAAAACCAGAGATTGAAATGAGCACAGATAAAGTTCCTTAAGCCAAATATGGAATAGACAAGAGCTACTCCTTGCTCAACGAAATGGACTCAACACCCCATATTAAATGCCTAAGAATGTACCTGACTAGTAAGTATCTTAAAACCTATGGATTGCTATGTCTCCAAAAGAGAATCAAGCGTCTGTACAGGGGGATAAACGCAGCAGTGATAGGATTGGAGAAGTTCGGTGAGCAAATGAAGACCCTTTGAAGTCATATTGCATGGTACCCATTACACGGGTCTCAACTCTCCAGGTTTAAGGTATTCTTCCTTCAGCTAAAACATGCATGTGGAACCCAGAGTATGATCAACCGTGTGAACGGGAGACGTGTTCAAATATGTCTCAGTTTTCGTACGCTGGTACTCGGGTGCAACATTCCAGACGCTTTACTAACACTCTCCCGACTTGGAGAGTCAGTCCCTTTAACCTCCTGTTTGGCCCAGTTTGCAATTTCTGTGGAAGATGAACAGGAATAGCGAGAACCAATGAGAGACTAGCTGGAGGTGTCTGGACGGGCAAATTTAACTCTCATTTCCCACCAGGAAGAGGAATTAACCAAAGGCTCAGCATGCCGTGCCGGAACCAGATTAGGGCCTGAAGCCATCCTGCGGTGTTGCGGCCAGGTCACAAGAAAGCGAGTTGAAGAAAGGAGCTCAGGGGCACTGTAATTCACAAACCTGCAGAGTTATAAATGACAGCTATCGTCCAAAAATATACTGAAGTAAGGCTGCCAAGAGGACTTGAAAGCGGGGCAGAATTGCAGGAAACCGATTTCAGGAGGTAGACTGGAATTGCATTGAAAGCATAGGAAAAGAGGCAGAACGTCCACAATGATGCACTTGGCCAAAAAGGGCGTATGCGTTTTTTCCTGAATATATTCAGGAATAAACGCATACGCCCTTTTTGGCCAACCAAGCAAGCTTGCAAAGGAAATCTGCACTACAATGAAGTCTCACTTCCCCCCGGTCAAAAGGGCCATCTGAAAAAAGTGTAAAATCCAGAAAGGCAGGACAGGCCATGGAGAACTGGGAGCCTTGTTATGCTGATGGGCGGCATGTAAATTGCCAACAGACACTCGGGAGAAGTGTATGGTGTTTCCTGAAACATCTAAAAAACAAAGCAACAGAGCCTAGGGCACTTCCACTTATGGTCCTATAGCTTAGGGAAATTAAAATCAAAAAGACACAGCCACCCCAAAGTTTGGGACGCCTCTGTTTACAAGAACCTCGTTTACAGTACAAGTTCAACATCGCAGAAAGTGAAAAATGGATAAAGAAGTTGTGGTATTTACTTACAAAGCAATATCACTCAGCAATGAAATCTATGTCATCAGGCCCTTAGCAGCACAATGAGTGGATTCAGGTATGATGATACTAACTGAAATAAGTCACACAGAAAAAGAAACATCATAAGATATCAGTAATACACGGAATGTAAACTTGGCTACACAGGAACTCAATTACAGAACAGAACTGGGTCTCAAATTTAGAAAACAAACTTATGCTTGCTTAAGGGTAAAGGTGAGTTGGGGTGCTGCATAAAACCAGAGATTGAAATGAGCACAGATAAAGTTCCTTAAGCCAAATATGGAATAGACAAGAGCTACTCCTTGCTCAACGAAATGGACTCAACACCCCATATTAAACGCCTAAGAATGTACCTGACTAGTAAGTATCTTAAAACCTATGGATTGCTATTTCTCCGAAAGAGAATCAAGCATGTGTACAGGGACATAAACGCAGCAGTGATAGGATTGGAGAGGTTCGGTGAGCCAATGAAGACCCTTTGAAGTCATATTGCATGGTACCCATTCCACGGGTTTCAACTACCCAGGTTTAAGGTATTCTTCCTTCAGCTAAAACATGCATGTGGAACCTAGAGTATGATCAACCAGTGATCGGGAGACGTGTTTAAATATGTCTCAGTTTTCGTACCCTGGGACTCGGGTGCAACATTCCAGACGCTTTACTAACACTCTCCCGACTTGGAGAGTCAGTCCCTTTAACCTCCTGTTTGGCCCAGTTTGCAATTTCTGTGGAAGATGAACAGGAATAGCGAGAACCAATGAGAGACTAGCTGGAGGTGTCTGGACGGGCAAATTTAACTCTCATTTCCCACCAGGAAGAGGAATTAACCAAAGGCTCAGCGTGCCGTGCCGGAACCAGATTAGGGCCTGAAGCCATCCTGCGGTGTTGCGGCCAGGTCACAAGAAAGCGAGTTGAAGAAAGGAGCTCAGGGGCACTGTAATTCACAAACCTGCAGAGTTATCAATGACAGCTATCGTCCAAAATTATACTGAAGTAAGGCTGCCAAGAGGACTTGAAAGCGGGGCAGAATTGCAGGAAACCGATTTCAGGAGGTAGACTGGAATTGCATTTAAAGCACAGGAAAAGAGGCAGAACGTCCACCATGATGCACTTGGCCGAAAAGGGCGTATGCATTTTTTCCTGAATATATTCAGGAAAAAACGCATACGCCCTTTTTGGCCAACCAAGCAAGCTTGCAAAGGAAATCTGCACTACAATGAAGTCTCACTTCCCCCCGGTCAAAAGGGCCATCTGAAAAAAGTGTAAAATCCAGAAAGGCAGGACAGGCCATGGAGAACTGGGAACCTTGTTATGCTGATGGGCAGGATGTAAATTGCCAACAGACACTCGGGAGAAGTGTATGGTGTTTCCTGAAACATCTAAAAAACAAAGCAACAGAGCCTAGGGCACTTCCACTTATGGTCCTATAGCTTAGGGAAATTAAAATCAAAAAGACACAGCCACCCCAAAGTTTGGGATGCCTCTGTTTACAAGAACCTCGTTTACAGTACAAGTTCAACATCGCAGAAAGTGAAAAATGGTAAAGAAGTTGTGGTATTTACTTACAAAGCAATATCACTCAGCAATGAAATCTATGTCATCAGGCCCTTAGCAGCACAATGAGTGGATTCAGGTATGATGATTCTAACTGAAATAAGTCACACAGAAAAAGAAACATCATAAGATATCAGTAATACACAGAATGTAAACTTGGCTACACAGGAACTGAATTACAGAACAGAACAGGGTCTCAAATTTAGAAAACCAACTTATGCTTGCTTAAGGGGAAAGGTGAGTTGGGGTGCTGCATAAAACCAGAGATTGAAATGAGCACAGATAAAGTTCCTTAAGCCAAATATGGAATAGACAAGAGCTACTCCTTGCTCAACGAAATGGACTCAACACCCCATATTAAACGCCTAAGAATGTACCTGACTAGTAAGTATCTTAAAACCTATGGATTGCTATGTCTCCAAAAGAGAATCAAGCATGTGTACAGGGGCATAAACGCAGCAGTGATAGGATTGGAGAGGTTCGGTGAGCAAATGAAGACCCTTTGAAGTCATATTGCATGGTACCCATTCCACGGGTTTCAACTACCCAGGTTTAAGGTATTCTTCCTTCAGCTAAAACATGCATGTGGAACCTAGAGTATGATCAACCATGTGATCGGGAGACGTGTTCAAATATGTCTCAGTTTTCGTACCCTGGTACTCGGGTGCAACATTCCAGACGCTTTACTAACACTCTCCCGACTTGGAGAGTCAGTCCCTTTAACCTCCTGTTTGGCCCAGTTTGCAATTTCTGTGGAAGATGAACAGGAATAGCGAGAACCAATGAGAGACTAGCTGGAGGTGTCTGGACGGGCAAATTTAACTCTCATTTCCCACCAGGAAGAGGAATTAACCAAAGGCTCAGCGTGCCGTGCCGGAACCAGATTAGGGCCTGAAGCCATCCTGCGGTGTTGCGGCCAGCTCAAAAGAAAGCGAGTTGAAGAAAGGAGCTCAGGGGCACTGTAATTCACAAACCTGCAGAGTTATAAATGACAGCTATCGTCCAAAAATATACTAAAGTAAGGCTGCCAAGAGGACTTGAAAGCGGGGCAGAATTGCAGGAAACCGATTTCAGGAGGTAGACTGGAATTGCATTGAAAGCATAGGAAAAGAGGCAGAACATCCACAATGATGCACTTGGCCAAAAAGGACGTATGCATTTTTTCCTGAATATATTCAGGAAAAAACGCATACGTCCTTTTTGGCCAACTAAGCAAACTTGCAAAGGAAATCTGCACTACAATGAAGTCTCACTTCCCCCCGGTCAAAAGGGCCATCTGAAAAAAGTGTAAAATCCAGAAAGGCAGGACAGGCCATGGAGAACTTGGAGCCTTGTTATGCTGATGGGAGGGATGTAAATTGCCAACAGACACTCGGGAGAAATGTATGGTGTTTCCTGAAACATCTAAAAAACAAAGCAACAGAGCCTAGGGCACTTCCACTTATGGTCCTATAGATTAGGGAAATTAAAATCAAAAAGACACAGCCACCCCAAAGTTTGGGACACCTCTGTTTACAAGAACCTCGTTTACAGTACAAGTTCAACATCGCAGAAAGTGAAAAATGGATAAAGAAATTGTGGTATTTACTTACAAAGCAATATCACTCAGCAATGAAATCTATGTCATCAGGCCCTTAGCAGCACAATGAGTGGATTCAGGTATGATGATTCTAACTGAAATAAGTCACACAGAAAAAGAAACATCATAAGATATCAGTAATACACGGAATGTAATCTTGGCTCCACAGGAACTGAATTACAGAACAGAACAGGGTCTCAAATTTAGAAAACCAACTTATGCTTGCTTAAGGGGAAAGGTGAGTTGGGGTGCTGCATAAAACCAGAGATTGAAATGAGCACAGATAAAGTTCCTTAAGCCAAATATGGAATAGACAAGAGCTACTCCTTGCTCAACGAAATGGACTCAACACCCCATATTAAACGCCTAAGAATGTACCTGACTAGTAAGTATCTTAAAACCTATGGATTGCTATTTCTCCGAAAGAGAATCAAGCATGTGTACAGGGACATAAACGCAGCAGTGATAGGATTGGAGAGGTTCGGTGAGCAAATGAAGACCCTTTGAAGTCATATTGCATGGTACCCATTCCACGGGTTTCAACTACCCAGGTTTAAGGTATTCTTCCTTCAGCTAAAACATGCATGTGGAACCTAGAGTATGATCAACCATGTGATCGGGAGACGTGTTTAAATATGTCTCAGTTTTCGTACCCTGGTACTCGGGTGCAACATTCCAGACGCTTTACTAACACTCTCCCGACTTGGAGAGTCAGTCCCTTTAACCTCCTGTTTGGCCCAGTTTGCAATTTCTGTGGAAGATGAACAGGAATAGCGAGAACCAATGAGAGACTAGCTGGAGGTGTCTGGACGGGCAAATTTAACTCTCATTTCCCACCAGGAAGAGGAATTAACCAAAGGCTCAGCGTGCCGTGCCGGAACCAGATTAGGGCCTGAAGCCATCCTGCGGTGTTGCGGCCAGCTCAAAAGAAAGCGAGTTGAAGAAAGGAGCTCAGGGGCACTGTAATTCACAAACCTGCAGAGTTATCAATGACAGCTATCGTCCAAAAATATACTGAAGTAAGGCTGCCAAGAGGACTTGAAAGCGGGGCAGAATTGCAGAAAACCGATTTCAGGAGGTAGACTGGAATTGCATTTAAAGCACAGGAAAAGAGGCAGAACGTCCACCATGATGCACTTGGCCGAAAAGGGCGTATGCATTTTTTCCTGAATATATTCAGGAAAAAACGCATACGCCCTTTTTGGCCAACCAAGCAAGCTTGCAAAGGAAATCTGCACTACAATGAAGTCTCACTTCCCCCCGGTCAAAAGGGCCATCTGAAAAAAGTGTAAAATCCAGAAAGGCAGGACAGGCCATGGAGAACTGGGAGCCTTGTTATGCTGATGGGCGGGATGTAAATTGCAAACAGACACTCGGGAGAAGTGTATGGTGTTTCCTGAAACATCTAAAAAACAAAGCAACAGAGCCTAGGGCACTTCCACTTATGGTCCTATAGCTTAGGGAAATTAAAATCAAAAAGACACAGCCACCCCAAAGTTTGGGATGCCTCTGTTTACAAGAACCTCGTTTACAGTACAAGTTCAACATCGCAGAAAGTGAAAAATGGATAAAGAAGTTGTGGTATTTACTTACAAAGCAATATCACTCAGCAATGAAATCTATGTCATCAGGCCCTTAGCAGCACAATGAGTGGATTCAGGTATGATGATTCTAACTGAAATATGTCACACAGAAAAAGAAACATCATAAGATATCAGTAATACACGGAATGTAAACTTGGCTACACAGGAACTGAATTACAAAACAGAACGGGGTCTCAAATTTAGAAAACCAACTTATGCTTGCTTAAGGGTAAAGGTGAGTTGGGGTGCTGCATAAAACCAGAGATTGAAATGAGCACAGATAAAGTTCCTTAAGCCAAATATGGAATAGACAAGAGCTACTCCTTGCTCAACGAAATGGACTCAACACCCCATATTAAACGCCTAAGAATGTACCTGACTAGTAAGTATCTTAAAACCTATGGATTGCTATTTCTCCGAAAGAGAATCAAGCATGTGTACAGGGACATAAACGCAGCAGTGATAGGATTGGAGAGGTTCGGTGAGCAAATGAAGACCCTTTGAAGTCATATTGCATGGTACCCATTCCACGGGTTTCAACTACCCAGGTTTAAGGTATTCTTCCTTCAGCTAAAACATGCATGTGGAACCTAGAGTATGATCAACCATGTGATCGGGAGACGTGTTTAAATATGTCTCAGTTTTCGTACCCTGGTACTCGGGTGCAACATTCCAGACGCTTTACTAACACTCTCCCGACTTGGAGAGTCAGTCCCTTTAACCTCCTGTTTGGCCCAGTTTGCAATTTCTGTGGAAGATGAACAGGAATAGCGAGAACCAATGAGAGACTAGCTGGAGGTGTCTGGACGGGCAAATTTAACTCTCATTTCCCACCAGGAAGAGGAATTAACCAAAGGCTCAGCATGCCGTGCCGGAACCAGATTAGGGCCTGAAGCCATCCTGCGGTGTTGCGGCCAGGTCACAAGAAAGCGAGTTGAAGAAAGGAGCTCAGGGGCACTGTAATTCACAAACCTGCAGAGTTATAAATGACAGCTATCGTCCAAAAATATACTGAAGTAAGGCTGCCAAGAGGACTTGAAAGCGGGGCAGAATTGCAGGAAACCGATTTCAGGAGGTAGACTGGAATTGCATTGAAAGCATAGGAAAAGAGGCAGAACGTCCACAATGATGCACTTGGCCAAAAAGGGCGTATGCGTTTTTTCCTGAATATATTCAGGAATAAACGCATACGCCCTTTTTGGCCAACCAAGCAAGCTTGCAAAGGAAATCTGCACTACAATGAAGTCTCACTTCCCCCCGGTCAAAAGGGCCATCTGAAAAAAGTGTAAAATCCAGAAAGGCAGGACAGGCCATGGAGAACTGGGAGCCTTGTTATGCTGATGGGCGGCATGTAAATTGCCAACAGACACTCGGGAGAAGTGTATGGTGTTTCCTGAAACATCTAAAAAACAAAGCAACAGAGCCTAGGGCACTTCCACTTATGGTCCTATAGCTTAGGGAAATTAAAATCAAAAAGACACAGCCACCCCAAAGTTTGGGACGCCTCTGTTTACAAGAACCTCGTTTACAGTACAAGTTCAACATCGCAGAAAGTGAAAAATGGATAAAGAAGTTGTGGTATTTACTTACAAAGCAATATCACTCAGCAATGAAATCTATGTCATCAGGCCCTTAGCAGCACAATGAGTGGATTCAGGTATGATGATACTAACTGAAATAAGTCACACAGAAAAAGAAACATCATAAGATATCAGTAATACACGGAATGTAAACTTGGCTACACAGGAACTCAATTACAGAACAGAACTGGGTCTCAAATTTAGAAAACAAACTTATGCTTGCTTAAGGGTAAAGGTGAGTTGGGGTGCTGCATAAAACCAGAGATTGAAATGAGCACAGATAAAGTTCCTTAAGCCAAATATGGAATAGACAAGAGCTACTCCTTGCTCAACGAAATGGACTCAACACCCCATATTAAACGCCTAAGAATGTACCTGACTAGTAAGTATCTTAAAACCTATGGATTGCTATTTCTCCGAAAGAGAATCAAGCATGTGTACAGGGACATAAACGCAGCAGTGATAGGATTGGAGAGGTTCGGTGAGCCAATGAAGACCCTTTGAAGTCATATTGCATGGTACCCATTCCACGGGTTTCAACTACCCAGGTTTAAGGTATTCTTCCTTCAGCTAAAACATGCATGTGGAACCTAGAGTATGATCAACCAGTGATCGGGAGACGTGTTTAAATATGTCTCAGTTTTCGTACCCTGGGACTCGGGTGCAACATTCCAGACGCTTTACTAACACTCTCCCGACTTGGAGAGTCAGTCCCTTTAACCTCCTGTTTGGCCCAGTTTGCAATTTCTGTGGAAGATGAACAGGAATAGCGAGAACCAATGAGAGACTAGCTGGAGGTGTCTGGACGGGCAAATTTAACTCTCATTTCCCACCAGGAAGAGGAATTAACCAAAGGCTCAGCGTGCCGTGCCGGAACCAGATTAGGGCCTGAAGCCATCCTGCGGTGTTGCGGCCAGGTCACAAGAAAGCGAGTTGAAGAAAGGAGCTCAGGGGCACTGTAATTCACAAACCTGCAGAGTTATCAATGACAGCTATCGTCCAAAATTATACTGAAGTAAGGCTGCCAAGAGGACTTGAAAGCGGGGCAGAATTGCAGGAAACCGATTTCAGGAGGTAGACTGGAATTGCATTTAAAGCACAGGAAAAGAGGCAGAACGTCCACCATGATGCACTTGGCCGAAAAGGGCGTATGCATTTTTTCCTGAATATATTCAGGAAAAAACGCATACGCCCTTTTTGGCCAACCAAGCAAGCTTGCAAAGGAAATCTGCACTACAATGAAGTCTCACTTCCCCCCGGTCAAAAGGGCCATCTGAAAAAAGTGTAAAATCCAGAAAGGCAGGACAGGCCATGGAGAACTGGGAACCTTGTTATGCTGATGGGCAGGATGTAAATTGCCAACAGACACTCGGGAGAAGTGTATGGTGTTTCCTGAAACATCTAAAAAACAAAGCAACAGAGCCTAGGGCACTTCCACTTATGGTCCTATAGCTTAGGGAAATTAAAATCAAAAAGACACAGCCACCCCAAAGTTTGGGATGCCTCTGTTTACAAGAACCTCGTTTACAGTACAAGTTCAACATCGCAGAAAGTGAAAAATGGTAAAGAAGTTGTGGTATTTACTTACAAAGCAATATCACTCAGCAATGAAATCTATGTCATCAGGCCCTTAGCAGCACAATGAGTGGATTCAGGTATGATGATTCTAACTGAAATAAGTCACACAGAAAAAGAAACATCATAAGATATCAGTAATACACAGAATGTAAACTTGGCTACACAGGAACTGAATTACAGAACAGAACAGGGTCTCAAATTTAGAAAACCAACTTATGCTTGCTTAAGGGGAAAGGTGAGTTGGGGTGCTGCATAAAACCAGAGATTGAAATGAGCACAGATAAAGTTCCTTAAGCCAAATATGGAATAGACAAGAGCTACTCCTTGCTCAACGAAATGGACTCAACACCCCATATTAAACGCCTAAGAATGTACCTGACTAGTAAGTATCTTAAAACCTATGGATTGCTATGTCTCCAAAAGAGAATCAAGCATGTGTACAGGGGCATAAACGCAGCAGTGATAGGATTGGAGAGGTTCGGTGAGCAAATGAAGACCCTTTGAAGTCATATTGCATGGTACCCATTCCACGGGTTTCAACTACCCAGGTTTAAGGTATTCTTCCTTCAGCTAAAACATGCATGTGGAACCTAGAGTATGATCAACCATGTGATCGGGAGACGTGTTCAAATATGTCTCAGTTTTCGTACCCTGGTACTCGGGTGCAACATTCCAGACGCTTTACTAACACTCTCCCGACTTGGAGAGTCAGTCCCTTTAACCTCCTGTTTGGCCCAGTTTGCAATTTCTGTGGAAGATGAACAGGAATAGCGAGAACCAATGAGAGACTAGCTGGAGGTGTCTGGACGGGCAAATTTAACTCTCATTTCCCACCAGGAAGAGGAATTAACCAAAGGCTCAGCGTGCCGTGCCGGAACCAGATTAGGGCCTGAAGCCATCCTGCGGTGTTGCGGCCAGCTCAAAAGAAAGCGAGTTGAAGAAAGGAGCTCAGGGGCACTGTAATTCACAAACCTGCAGAGTTATAAATGACAGCTATCGTCCAAAAATATACTAAAGTAAGGCTGCCAAGAGGACTTGAAAGCGGGGCAGAATTGCAGGAAACCGATTTCAGGAGGTAGACTGGAATTGCATTGAAAGCATAGGAAAAGAGGCAGAACATCCACAATGATGCACTTGGCCAAAAAGGACGTATGCATTTTTTCCTGAATATATTCAGGAAAAAACGCATACGTCCTTTTTGGCCAACTAAGCAAACTTGCAAAGGAAATCTGCACTACAATGAAGTCTCACTTCCCCCCGGTCAAAAGGGCCATCTGAAAAAAGTGTAAAATCCAGAAAGGCAGGACAGGCCATGGAGAACTTGGAGCCTTGTTATGCTGATGGGAGGGATGTAAATTGCCAACAGACACTCGGGAGAAATGTATGGTGTTTCCTGAAACATCTAAAAAACAAAGCAACAGAGCCTAGGGCACTTCCACTTATGGTCCTATAGATTAGGGAAATTAAAATCAAAAAGACACAGCCACCCCAAAGTTTGGGACACCTCTGTTTACAAGAACCTCGTTTACAGTACAAGTTCAACATCGCAGAAAGTGAAAAATGGATAAAGAAATTGTGGTATTTACTTACAAAGCAATATCACTCAGCAATGAAATCTATGTCATCAGGCCCTTAGCAGCACAATGAGTGGATTCAGGTATGATGATTCTAACTGAAATAAGTCACACAGAAAAAGAAACATCATAAGATATCAGTAATACACGGAATGTAATCTTGGCTCCACAGGAACTGAATTACAGAACAGAACAGGGTCTCAAATTTAGAAAACCAACTTATGCTTGCTTAAGGGGAAAGGTGAGTTGGGGTGCTGCATAAAACCAGAGATTGAAATGAGCACAGATAAAGTTCCTTAAGCCAAATATGGAATAGACAAGAGCTACTCCTTGCTCAACGAAATGGACTCAACACCCCATATTAAACGCCTAAGAATGTACCTGACTAGTAAGTATCTTAAAACCTATGGATTGCTATTTCTCCGAAAGAGAATCAAGCATGTGTACAGGGACATAAACGCAGCAGTGATAGGATTGGAGAGGTTCGGTGAGCAAATGAAGACCCTTTGAAGTCATATTGCATGGTACCCATTCCACGGGTTTCAACTACCCAGGTTTAAGGTATTCTTCCTTCAGCTAAAACATGCATGTGGAACCTAGAGTATGATCAACCATGTGATCGGGAGACGTGTTTAAATATGTCTCAGTTTTCGTACCCTGGTACTCGGGTGCAACATTCCAGACGCTTTACTAACACTCTCCCGACTTGGAGAGTCAGTCCCTTTAACCTCCTGTTTGGCCCAGTTTGCAATTTCTGTGGAAGATGAACAGGAATAGCGAGAACCAATGAGAGACTAGCTGGAGGTGTCTGGACGGGCAAATTTAACTCTCATTTCCCACCAGGAAGAGGAATTAACCAAAGGCTCAGCGTGCCGTGCCGGAACCAGATTAGGGCCTGAAGCCATCCTGCGGTGTTGCGGCCAGCTCAAAAGAAAGCGAGTTGAAGAAAGGAGCTCAGGGGCACTGTAATTCACAAACCTGCAGAGTTATCAATGACAGCTATCGTCCAAAAATATACTGAAGTAAGGCTGCCAAGAGGACTTGAAAGCGGGGCAGAATTGCAGGAAACCGATTTCAGGAGGTAGACTGGAATTGCATTTAAAGCACAGGAAAAGAGGCAGAACGTCCACCATGATGCACTTGGCCGAAAAGGGCGTATGCATTTTTTCCTGAATATATTCAGGAAAAAACGCATACGCCCTTTTTGGCCAACCAAGCAAGCTTGCAAAGGAAATCTGCACTACAATGAAGTCTCACTTCCCCCCGGTCAAAAGGGCCATCTGAAAAAAGTGTAAAATCCAGAAAGGCAGGACAGGCCATGGAGAACTGGGAGCCTTGTTATGCTGATGGGCGGGATGTAAATTGCAAACAGACACTCGGGAGAAGTGTATGGTGTTTCCTGAAACATCTAAAAAACAAAGCAACAGAGCCTAGGGCACTTCCACTTATGGTCCTATAGCTTAGGGAAATTAAAATCAAAAAGACACAGCCACCCCAAAGTTTGGGACGCCTCTGTTTACAAGAACCTCGTTTACAGTACAAGTTCAACATCGCAGAAAGTGAAAAATGGATAAAGAAGTTGTGGTATTTACTTACAAAGCAATATCACTCAGCAATGAAATCTATGTCATCAGGCCCTTAGCAGCACAATGAGTGGATTCAGGTATGATGATTCTAACTGAAATATGTCACACAGAAAAAGAAACATCATAAGATATCAGTAATACACGGAATGTAAACTTGGCTACACAGGAACTGAATTACAAAACAGAACGGGGTCTCAAATTTAGAAAACCAACTTATGCTTGCTTAAGGGTAAAGGTGAGTTGGGGTGCTGCATAAAACCAGAGATTGAAATGAGCACAGATAAAGTTCCTTAATCAAATATGTAATAGACAAGAGCTACTCCTTGCTCAACGAAATGGACTCAACACTCCATATTAAACGCCTACGAATTTACCTGACTAGTAAGTATCTTAAAACCTATGGATTGTTATGTCTCCGAAAGAGAATCAAGCGTGTGTACAGGGGCATAAACGCAGCAGTGATAGGATTGGAGAGGTTCGGTGAGCAATTGAAGACCCTTTGAAGTCATATTGTATGGTACCCATTCCACGGGTTTCAGCTACACAGGTTTAAGGTACTCTTCCTTCAGCTAAAACATGCATGTGGAATCTAGAGTATGATCAACCATGTGATCGGGAGAAGTGTTCAAATATGTCACAGTTTTCGTACCCTGGTACTCGGGTGCAACATTCCAGACGCTTTACTAACACTCTCCCGACTTGGAGAGTCAGTCCCTTTAACCTCCTGTTTGGCCCAGTTTGCAATTTCTGCGGAAGATGAACAGGAATAGCGAGAACCAATGAGAGACTAGCTGGAGGTGTCTGGACGGGCAAATTTAACTCTCATTTCCCACCAGGAAGAGGAATTAACCAAAGGCTCAGCGTGCCGTGCCGGAACCAGATTAGGGCCTGAAGCCTTCCTGCGGTGTTGCGGCCAGCTCAAAAGAAAGCGAGTTGAAGAAAGGAGCTCAGGGGCACTGTAATTCACAAACCTGCAGAGTTATAAATGACAGCTATCGTCCAAAAATATACTGAAGTAAGGCTGCCAAGAGGACTTGAAAGCGGGGCAGAATTGCAGGAAACCGATTTCAGGAGGTAGACTGGAATTGCACTGAAAGCATAGGAAAAGAGGCAGAACGTCCACAGTGATGCACTTGGCCAAAAAGTGCGTATGCGTTTTTTCCTGAATATATTCAGGAAAAAACGCATACGCCCTCTTTGGCCAACCAAGCAAGCTTGCAAAGGAAATCTGCACTACAATGAAGTCTCACTTGCCCCCCGTCAAAAGGGCCATCTGAAAAAAGTGTAAAATCCAGAAAGGCAGGACAGGCCATGGAGAACTGGGAGCCTTGTTATGCTGATGGGCGGGATGTAAATTGCCAACAGCCACTCGGGAGAAGTGTATGGTGTTTCCTGAAACATCTAAAAAGCAAAGCAACAGAGCCTAGGGCACTTCCACTTATGGTCCTATAGCTTAGGGAAATTAAAATCAAAAAGACACAGCCACCCCAAAGTTTGGGACGCCTCTGTTTACAAGAACCTCGTTTACCGTACAAGTTCAATATCACAGAAAGTGAAAAATGGATAAAGAACTTGTGGTACTTACGTACAATGCAGTATCACTCAACAATGAAATCTATATCATCAGGCCCGTAGCAGCATAATGAGTGGATTCAGGTACAATGATTCTAACTGATATAAGTCACACAGGAAAAGAAACATCATAAGATATCACTAATACACGGAATGTAAACTTGGCTACACAGGAACTGAATTCCAAAACAGAACAGGGTCTCAAATTTAGAAAACCAACTTATGCTTGCTTAAGGGGAAAGGTGAGTTGGGGTGCTGCATAAAACCAGAGATTGAAATGAGCACAGATAAAGTTACTTAAGCCAAATATGTAATAGACAAGAGCTACTCCTTGCTCAACGAAATGGACTCAACAACCCATATTACACGCCTAAGAATGTACCTGACTAGTAAGTATCTTAAAACCTATGGATTGCTATGTCTCCAAAAGAGAATAAAGCGTGTGTACAGGGGCATAAACGCAGCAGTGATAGGATTGGAGAGGTTCAGTGAGCAAATGAAGACCCTTTGAAGTCATATTGCATGGTACCCATTCCACGGGTCTCAACTCTCCAGGTTTAAGGGATTCTTCCTTCAGCTAAAACATGCATGTGGAACCCAGAGTATGATCCACCGTGTGATCGGGAGACGTGTTCAAATATGTCTCAGTTTTCGTCCCCTGGTACTCGGGTGCAACATTCCAGACGCTTTCCTAACACTCTCTCGACTTGGAGAGTCAGTGCCTTTAACCTCCTGTTTGGCCCAGTTTGCAATTTCTGCGGAAGATGAACAGGAATAGGGAGAAATAGTGAGAGACTAGCTGGAGGTGTCTGAACGGGCAAATTTAACTCTCATTTCCCACCAGGAAGAGGAATTAACCAAAGGCTCTGCGTGCCATGCCGGAACCAGATTAGGGCCTGAAGCCATCCTGCGGTGTTGCGGCCAGCTCACAAGAAAGCGAGTTGAAGAAAGGAGCTCAGGGGAACTGTAATTCACAAACCTGCAGACTTATAATTGACAGCTATCGTCCAAAAATATACTGAAGTAAGGCTGCCAAGAGGACTTGAAAGCAGGGCAGAATTGCAGGAAACCGATTTCAGGAGGTAGACTGGAATTGCATTGAAAGCATAGGAAAAGAGGCAGAACGTCCACAATGATGCACTTGGCCAAAAAGGGCGTATGCGTTTTTTCCTGAATATATTCAGGAAAAAACGCATACGCCCTTTTTGGCCAACCAAGCAAGCTTGCAAAGGAAATCTGCACTAAAATGAAGTCTCACTTCCCCCGGTCAAAAGGGCCATCTGAAAAAAGTGTAAAATCCAGAAAGGCAGGACAGGCCATGGAGAACTGGGAGCCTTGTTATGCTGATGGGCGGGATGTAAATTGCCAACAGACACTCGGGAGAAGTGTATGGAGTTTCCTGAAACATCTAAAAGCAACAGAGCCTAGGGCACTTCCACTTATGGTCCTATAGCTTAGGGAAATTAAAATCAAAAAGACACAGCCACCCCAAAGTTTGGGACGCCTCTGTTTACAAGAACCTCGTTTACAGTACAAGTTCAACATCGCAGAAAGTGAAAAATGGATAAAGAAGTTGTGGTATTTACTTACAAAGCAATATCACTCAGCAATGAAATCTATGTCATCAGGCCCTTAGCAGCACAATGAGTGGATTCAGGTATGATGATTCTAACTGAAATAAGTCACACAGAAAAAGAAACATCATAAGATATCAGTAATACACGGAATGTAAACTTGGCTACACAGGAACTGAATTACAGAACAGAACAGGGTCTCAAATTTAGAAAACCAACTTATGCTTGCTTAAGGGTAAAGGTGAGTTGGGGTGCTGCATAAAACCAGAGATTGAAATGAGCACAGATAAAGTTCCTTAAGCCAAATATGGAATAGACAAGAGCTACTCCTTGTTCAACGAAATGGACTCAACACCGCATATTAAACGCCTAAGAATGTACCTGACTAGTAAGTATCTTAAAACCTATGGATTGCTATGTCTCCGAAAGAGAATCAAGCATGTGTACAGGGGCATAAACGCAGCAGTGATAGGATTGGAGAGGTTCAGTGAGCAAATGAAGACCCTTTGAAGTCATATTGCATGGTACCCATTCCACGGGTTTCAACTACCCAGGTTTAAGGTATTCTACCTTCAGCTAAATCATGCATGTGCAAACTAGAGTATGATCAACCATGTGATCGGGAAACGTGTTCAAATATGTCTCAGTTTTCGTACCCTGGTACTCGGGTGCAACATTCCAGACGCTTTACTAACATCCTCCCGACTTGGAGAGTCAGTCCCTTTAACCTCCTGTTTGGCCCAGTTTGCAATTTCTGTGGAAGATGAACAGGAATAGCGAGAACCAATGAGAGACTAGCTGGAGGTGTCTGGACGGGCAAATTTAACTCTCATTTCCCACCAGGAAGAGGAATTAACCAAAGGCTCAGCTTGCCGTGCCGGAACCAGATTAGGGCCTGAAGCCATCCTGCGGTGTTGCGGCCAGCTCAAAAGAAAGCGAGTTGAAGAAAGGAGCTCAGGGGCACTGTAATTCACAAACATGCAGAGTTATAAATGACAGCTATCGTCCAAAAATATACTGAAGTAAGGCTGCCAAGAGGACTTGAAAGTGGGGCAGAATTGCAGGAAACCGATTTCAGGAGTTAGACTGGAATTGCATTGAAAGCATAGGAAAAGAGGCAGAACGTCCACAATGATGCACTTGGCCAAAAAGGGCGTATGCGTTTTTTCCTGAATATATTCAGGAAAAAACGCATACGCCCTTTTTGGCCAACCAAGCAAGCTTGCAAAGGAAATCTGCACTACAATGAAGTCTCACTTCCCCCCGGTCAAAAGGGCCATCTGAAAAAAGTGTAAAATCCAGAAAGGCAGGACAGGCCATGGAGAACTGGGAGCCTTGTTATGCTGATGGGCGGGATGTAAATTGCCAACAGACACTCGGGAGAAGTGTATGGTGTTTCCTGAAACATCTAAAAAACAAAGCAACAGAGCCTAGGGCACTTCCACTTATGGTCCTATAGCTTAGGGAAATTAAAATCAAAAAGACACAGCCACCCCAAAGTTTGGGACGCCTCTGTTTACAAGAACCTCATTTACCGTACAAGTTCAATATCACAGAAAGTGAAAAATGGATAAAGAAGTTGTGGTACTTACGTACAATGCAGTATCACTCAACAATGAAATCTATGTCATCAGGCCCGTAGCAGCATAATGAGTGGATTCAGGTACGATGATTCTAACTGAAATAAGTCACACAGAAAAAGAAACATCATAAGATATCACTAATACACAGAATGTAAACTTGGCTACACAGGAACTGAATTCCAAAACAGAACAGGGTCTCAAATTTAGAAAACCAACTTATGCTTGCTTAAGGGGAAAGGTGAGTTGGGGTGCTGCATAAAACCAGAGATTGAAATGAGCACAGATAAAGTTCCTTAAGCCAAATATGGAATAGACAAGAGCTACTCCTTGCTCAACGAAATGGACTCAACACCCCATATTAAATGCCTAAGAATGTACCTGACTAGTAAGTATCTTAAAACCTATGGATTGCTATGTCTCCAAAAGAGAATCAAGCGTCTGTACAGGGTGATAAACGCAGCAGTGATAGGATTGGAGAAGTTCGGTGAGCAAATGAAAACCCTTTGAAGTCATATTGCATGGTACCCATTACACGGGTCTCAACTCTCCAGGTTTAAGGGATTCTTCCTTCAGCTAAAACATGCATGTGGAACCCAGAGTATGATCAACCGTGTGAACGGGAGACGTGTTCAAATATGTCTCAGTTTTCCTCCCCTGGTACTCGGGTTCAACATTCCAGATGCTTTACTAACACCCTCCCGACTTGGAGAGTCAGTCCCTTTAACCTCCTGTTTGGCCCAGTTTGCAATTTCTGTGGAAGATGAACAGGAATAGCGAGAACCAATGAGAGACTAGCTGGAGGTGTCTGGACGGGCAAATTTAACTCTCATTTCCCACCAGGAAGAGGAATTAACCAAAGGCTCAGCGTGCCGTGCCGGAACCAGATTAGGGCCTGAAGCCATCCTGCGGTGTTGCGCCCAGCTCAAAAGAAAGCGAGTTGAAGAAAGGAGCTCAGGGGCACTGTAATTCACAAACCTGCAGAGTTATAAATGACAGCTATCGTCCAAAAATATACTGAAGTAAGGCTGCCAAGAGGACTTGAAAGCGGGGCAGAATTGCAGGAAACCGATTTCAGGAGGTAGACTGGAATTGCATTGAAAGCATAGGAAAAGAGGCAGAACGTCCACAATGATGCACTTGGCCAAAAAGGGCGTATGCGTTTTTTCCTGAATATATTCAGGAAAAAACGCATACGCCCTTTTTGGCCAACCAAGCAAGCTTGCAAAGGAAATCTGCACTACAATGAAGTCTCACTTCCCCCCGGTCAAAAGGGCCATCTGAAAAAAGTGTAAAATCCAGAAAGGCAGGACAGGCCATGGAGACCTGGGAGCCTTTTTATGCTGATGGGAGGGATGTAAATTGCCAACAGACACTCGGGTGTAGTGTATGGTGTTTCCTGAAACAACTAAAAAACAAAGCAACAGAGCCTAGGGCACTTCCACTTATGGTCCTATAGCTTAGGGAAATTAAAATCAAAAAGACACAGCCACCCCAAAGTTTGGGACGCCTCTGTTTACAAGAACCTCATTTACCATACAAGTTCAATATCACAGAAAGTGAAAAATGGATAAAGAAGTTGTGGTACTTACGTACAATGCAGTATCACTCAACAATGAAATCTATGTCATCAGGCCCGTAGCAGCATAATGAGTGGATTCAGGGACGATGATTCTAACTGAAATAAGTCACACAGAAAAAGAAACATCATAAGATATCACTAATACACGGAATGTAAACTTGGCTACACAGGAACTGAATTACAGAACAGAACAGGGTCTCAAATTTAGAAAACCAACTTATGCTTGCTTAAGGGTAAAGGTGAGTTGGGGTGCTGCATAAAACCAGAGATTGAAATGAGCACAGATAAAGTTCCTTAAGCCAAATATGGAATAGACAAGAGCTACTCCTTGCTCAACGAAATGGACTCAACACCGCATATTAAACGCCTAAGAATGTACCTGACTAGTAAGTATCTTAAAACCTATGGATTGCTATGTCTCCGAAAGAGAATCAAGCATGTGTACAGGGGCATAAACGCAGCAGTGATAGGATTGGAGAGGTTCGGTGAGCAAATGAAGACCCTTTGAAGTCATATTGCATGGTACCCATTCCACGGGTTTCAACTACCCAGGTTTAAGGTATTCTACCTTCAGCTAAAACATGCATGTGGAAACTAGAGTACGATCAACCATGTGATCGGGAAACGTGTTCAAATATGTCTCAGTTTTCGTACCCTGGTACTCGGGTGCAACATTCCAGACGCTTTACTAACACCCTCCCGACTTGGAGAGTCAGTCCCTTTAACCTCCTGTTTGGCCCAGTTTGCAATTTCTGCGGAAGATGAACAGGAATAGCGAGAACCAATGAGAGACTAGCTGGAGGTGTCTGGACGGGCAAATTTAACTCTCATTTCCCACCAGGAAGAGGAATTAACCAAAGGCTCAGCGTGCCGTGCCGGAACCAGATTAGGGCCTGAAGCCATCCTGCGATGTTGCGGCCAGGTCACAAGAAAGCGAGTTGAAGAAAGGAGCTCAGGGGCACTGTAATTCACAAACCTGCAGAGTTATAAATGACAGCTATCGTCCAGAAATATACTGAAGTAAGGCTGCCAAGAGGACTTGAAAGCGGGGCAGAATTGCAGGAAACCGATTTCAGGAGTTAGACTGGAATTGCATTGAAAGCATAGGAAAAGAGGCAGAACGTCCAAATGATGCACTTGGCCAAAAAGGGCGTATGCGTTTTTTCCTGAATATATTCAGGAAAAAACGCATACGCCCTTTTTGGCCAACCAAGCAAGCTTGCAAAGGAAATCTGCACTACAATGAAGTCTCACTTCCCCCCGGTCAAAAGGGCCATCTGAAAAAAGTGTAAAATCCAGAAAGGCAGGACAGGCCATGGAGAACTGGGAGCCTTTTTATGCTGATGGGAGGGATGTAAATTGCCAACAGCCACTCGGGAGAAGTGTATGGTGTTTCCTGAAACATCTAAAAAACAAAGCAACAGAGCCTAGGGCACTTCCACTTATGGTCCTATAGCTTAGGGAAATTAAAATCAAAAAGACACAGCCACCCCAAAGTTTGGGACGCCTCTGTTTACAAGAACCTCATTTACCGTACAAGTTCAATATCACAGAAAGTGAAAAATGGATAAAGAAGTTGTGGTACTTACGTACAATGCAGTATCACTCAACAATGAAATCTATGTCATCAGGCCCGTAGCAGCATAATGAGTGGATTCAGGTACGATGATTCTAACTGAAATAAGTCACACAGAAAAAGAAACATCATAAGATATCAGTAATACACGGAATGTAAACTTGGCTACACAGGAACTGAATTACAGAACAGAACAGGGTCTCAAATTTAGAAAACCAACTTATGCTTGCTTAAGGGGAAAGGTGAGTTGGGGTGCTGCATAAAACCAGAGATTGAAATGAGCACAGATAAAGTTCCTTAAGCCAAATATGGAATAGACAAGAGCTACTCCTTGCTCAACGAAATGGACTCAACACCGCATATTAAACGCCTAAGAATGTACCTGACTAGTAAGTATCTTAAAACCTATGGATTGCTATGTCTCCGAAAGAGAATCAAGCATGTGTACAGGGGCATAAACGCAGCAGTGATAGGATTGGAGAGGTTTGGTGAGCAAATGAAGACCCTTTGAAGTCATATTGCATGGTACCCATTCCACGGGTTTCAACTACCCAGGTTTAAGGTATTCTACCTTCAGCTAAAACATGCATGTGGAAACTAGAGTATGATCAACCATGTGATCGGGAAACGTGTTCAAATATGTCTCAGTTTTCGTACCCTGGTACTCGGGTGCAACATTCCAGACGCTTTACTAACACCCTCCCGACTTGGAGAGTCAGTCCCTTTAACCTCCTGTTTGGCCCAGTTTGCAATTTCTGTGGAAGATGAACAGGAATAGCGAGAACCAATGAGAGACTAGCTGGAGGTGTCTGGACGGGCAAATTTAACTCTCATTTCCCACCAGGAAGAGGAATTAACCAAAGGCTCAGTGTGCCGTGCCGGAACCAGATTAGGGCCTGAAGCCATCCTGCGGTGTTGCGGCCAGCTCAAAAGAAAGTGAGTTGAAGAAAGGAGCTCAGGGGCACTGTAATTCACAAACCTGCAGAGTTATAAATGACAGCTATCATCCAAAAATATACTGAAGTAAGGCTGCCAAGAGGACTTGAAAGCGGGGCAGAATTGCAGGAAACCGATTTCAGGAGGTAGACTGGAATTGCATTGAAAGCATAGGAAAAGAGGCAGAACGTCCACAATGATGCACTTGGCCAAAAAGGGCGTATGCGTTTTTTCCTGAATATATTCAGGAAAAAACGCATACGCCCTTTTTGGCCAACCAAGCAAGCTTGCAAAGGAAATCTGCACTACAATGAAGTCTCACTTCCCCCCGGTCAAGAGGGCCATCTGAAAAAAGTGTAAAATCCAGAAAGGCAGGGCAGGCCATGGAGAACTGGGAGCCTTGTTATGCTGATGGGCGGGATGTAAATTGCCAACAGCCAATCGGGAGGAGTGTATGGTGTTTCCTGAAACATCTAAAAAACAAAGCAACAGAGCCTAGGGCACTTCCACTTATGGTCCTATAGCTTAGGGAAATTAAAATCAAAAAGACACAGCCACCCCAAAGTTTGGGACACCTCTGTTTACAAGAACCTCATTTACCGTACAAGTTCAATATCACAGAAAGTGAAAAATGGATAAAGAAGTTGTGGTACTTACGTACAATGCAGTATCACTCAACAATGAAATCTATGTCATCAGGCCCGTAGCAGCATAATGAGTGGATTCAGGTACGATGATTCTAACTGAAATAAGTCACACAGAAAAAGAAACATCATAAGATATCACTAATACACAGAATGTAAACTTGGCTACACAGGAACTGAATTCCAAAACAGAACAGGGTCTCAAATTTAGAAAACCAAGTTATGCTTGCTTAAGGGGAAAGGTGAGTTGGGGTGCTGCATAAAACCAGAGATTGAAATGAGCACAGATAAAGTTCCTTAAGCCAAATATGGAATAGACAAGAGCTACTCCTTGCTCAACGAAATGGACTCAACACCCCATATTAAATGCCTAAGAATGTACCTGACTAGTAAGTATCTTAAAACCTATGGATTGCTATGTCTCCAAAAGAGAATCAAGCGTCTGTACACGGGGATAAACGCAGCAGTGATAGGATTGGAGAAGTTCGGTGAGCAAATGAAGACCCTTTGAAGTCATATTGCATGGTACCCATTACACGGGTCTCAACTCTCCAGGTTTAAGGTATTCTTCCTTCAGCTAAAACATGCATGTGGAACCCAGAGTATGATCAACCGTGTAAACGGGAGACGTGTTCAAATATGTCTCAGTTTTCCTCCCCTGGTACTCGGGTGCAACATTCCAGATGCTTTACTAACACCCTCCCGACTTGGAGAGTCAGTCCCTTTAACCTCCTGTTTGGCCCAGTTTGCAATTTCTGCAGAAGATGAACAGGAATAGCGAGAACCAATGAGAGACTAGCTGGAGGTGTCTGGACGGGCAAATTTAACTCTCATTTCCCACCAGGAAGAGGAATTAACCAAAGGCTCAGCGTGCCGTGCCGGAACCAGATTAGGGCCTGAAGCCATCCTGCGGTGTTGCGGCCAGCTCAAAAGAAAGCGAGTTGAAGAAAGGAGCTCAGGGGCACTGTAATTCACAAACCTGCAGAGTTATAAATGACAGCTATCGTCCAAAAATATACTGAAGTAAGGCTGCCAAGAGGACTTGAAAGCGGGGCAGAATTGCAGGAAACCGATTTCAGGAGGTAGACTGGAATTGCATTGAAAGCATAGGAAAAGAGGCAGAACGTCCACAATGATGCACTTGGCCAAAAAGGGCGTATGCGTTTTTTCCTGAATATATTCAGGAAAAAACGCATACGCCCTTTTTGGCCAACCAAGCAAGCTTGCAAAGGAAATCTGCACTACAATGAAGTCTCACTTCCCCCCGGTCAAAAGGGCCATCTGAAAAAAGTGTAAAATCCAGAAAGGCAGGACAGGCCATGGAGAACTGGGAGCCTTGTTATGCTGATGGGCGGGATGTAAATTGCCAACAGACACTCGGGAGAAGTGTATGGTGTTTCCTGAAACATCTAAAAAACAAAGCAACAGAGCCTAGGGCACTTCCACTTATGGTCCTATAGCTTAGGGAAATTAAAATCAAAAAGACACAGCCACCCCAAAGTTTGGGACGCCTCTGTTTACAAGAACCTCATTTACAGTACAAGTTCAACATCGCAGAAAGTGAAAAATGGATAAAGAAGTTGTGGTATTTACTTACAAAGCAATATCACTCAGCAATGGAATCTATGTCATCAGGCCCTTAGCAGCACAATGAGTGGATTCAGGTACGATGATTCTAACTGAAATAAGTCACACAGAAAAAGAAACATCATAAGATATCAGTAATACACGGAATGTAAACTTGGCTACACAGGAACTGAATTACAGAACAGAACAGGGTCTCAAATTTAGAAAACCAACTTATGCTTGCTTAAGGGTAAAGGTGAGTTGGGGTGCTGCATAAAACCAGAGATTGAAATGAGCACAGATAAAGTTCCTTAAGCCAAATATGGAATAGACAAGAGCTACTCCTTGCTCAACGAAATGGACTCAACACCGCATATTAAACGCCTAAGAATGTACCTGACTAGTAAGTATCTTAAAACCTATGGATTGCTATGTCTCCGAAAGAGAATCAAGCATGTGTACAGGGGCATAAACGCAGCAGTGATAGGATTGGAGAGGTTTGGTGAGCAAATGAAGACCCTTTGAAGTCATATTGCATGGTACCCATTCCACGGGTTTCAACTACCCAGGTTTAAGGTATTCTACCTTCAGCTAAAACATGCATGTGGAAACTAGAGTATGATCAACCATGTGATCGGGAAACGTGTTCAAATATGTCTCAGTTTTCGTACCCTGGTACTCGGGTGCAACATTCCAGACGCTTTACTAACACCCTCCCGACTTGGAGAGTCAGTCCCTTTAACCTCCTGTTTGGCCCAGTTTGCAATTTCTGTGGAAGATGAACAGGAATAGCGAGAACCAATGAGAGACTAGCTGGAGGTGTCTGGACGGGCAAATTTAACTCTCATTTCCCACCAGGAAGAGGAATTAACCAAAGGCTCAGTGTGCCGTGCCGGAACCAGATTAGGGCCTGAAGCCATCCTGCGGTGTTGCGGCCAGCTCAAAAGAAAGTGAGTTGAAGAAAGGAGCTCAGGGGCACTGTAATTCACAAACCTGCAGAGTTATAAATGACAGCTATCATCCAAAAATATACTGAAGTAAGGCTGCCAAGAGGACTTGAAAGCGGGGCAGAATTGCAGGAAACCGATTTCAGGAGGTAGACTGGAATTGCATTGAAAGCATAGGAAAAGAGGCAGAACGTCCACAATGATGCACTTGGCCAAAAAGGGCGTATGCGTTTTTTCCTGAATATATTCAGGAAAAAACGCATACGCCCTTTTTGGCCAACCAAGCAAGCTTGCAAAGGAAATCTGCACTACAATGAAGTCTCACTTCCCCCCGGTCAAGAGGGCCATCTGAAAAAAGTGTAAAATCCAGAAAGGCAGGACAGGCCATGGAGAACTGGGAGCCTTGTTATGCTGATGGGCGGGATGTAAATTGCCAACAGCCAATCGGGAGGAGTGTATGGTGTTTCCTGAAACATCTAAAAAACAAAGCAACAGAGCCTAGGGCACTTCCACTTATGGTCCTATAGCTTAGGGAAATTAAAATCAAAAAGACACAGCCACCCCAAAGTTTGGGACACCTCTGTTTACAAGAACCTCATTTACCGTACAAGTTCAATATCACAGAAAGTGAAAAATGGATAAAGAAGTTGTGGTACTTACGTACAATGCAGTATCACTCAACAATGAAATCTATGTCATCAGGCCCGTAGCAGCATAATGAGTGGATTCAGGTACGATGATTCTAACTGAAATAAGTCACACAGAAAAAGAAACATCATAAGATATCACTAATACACAGAATGTAAACTTGGCTACACAGGAACTGAATTCCAAAACAGAACAGGGTCTCAAATTTAGAAAACCAACTTATGCTTGCTTAAGGGGAAAGGTGAGTTGGGGTGCTGCATAAAACCAGAGATTGAAATGAGCACAGATAAAGTTCCTTAAGCCAAATATGGAATAGACAAGAGCTACTCCTTGCTCAACGAAATGGACTCAACACCCCATATTAAATGCCTAAGAATGTACCTGACTAGTAAGTATCTTAAAACCTATGGATTGCTATGTCTCCAAAAGAGAATCAAGCGTCTGTACACGGGGATAAACGCAGCAGTGATAGGATTGGAGAAGTTCGGTGAGCAAATGAAGACCCTTTGAAGTCATATTGCATGGTACCCATTACACGGGTCTCAACTCTCCAGGTTTAAGGTATTCTTCCTTCAGCTAAAACATGCATGTGGAACCCAGAGTATGATCAACCGTGTAAACGGGAGACGTGTTCAAATATGTCTCAGTTTTCCTCCCCTGGTACTCGGGTGCAACATTCCAGATGCTTTACTAACACCCTCCCGACTTGGAGAGTCAGTCCCTTTAACCTCCTGTTTGGCCCAGTTTGCAATTTCTGCAGAAGATGAACAGGAATAGCGAGAACCAATGAGAGACTAGCTGGAGGTGTCTGGACGGGCAAATTTAACTCTCATTTCCCACCAGGAAGAGGAATTAACCAAAGGCTCAGCGTGCCGTGCCGGAACCAGATTAGGGCCTGAAGCCATCCTGCGGTGTTGCGGCCAGCTCAAAAGAAAGCGAGTTGAAGAAAGGAGCTCAGGGGCACTGTAATTCACAAACCTGCAGAGTTATAAATGACAGCTATCGTCCAAAAATATACTGAAGTAAGGCTGCCAAGAGGACTTGAAAGCGGGGCAGAATTGCAGGAAACCGATTTCAGGAGGTAGACTGGAATTGCATTGAAAGCATAGGAAAAGAGGCAGAACGTCCACAATGATGCACTTGGCCAAAAAGGGCGTATGCGTTTTTTCCTGAATATATTCAGGAAAAAACGCATACGCCCTTTTTGGCCAACCAAGCAAGCTTGCAAAGGAAATCTGCACTACAATGAAGTCTCACTTCCCCCCGGTCAAAAGGGCCATCTGAAAAAAGTGTAAAATCCAGAAAGGCAGGACAGGCCATGGAGAACTGGGAGCCTTGTTATGCTGATGGGCGGGATGTAAATTGCCAACAGACACTCGGGAGAAGTGTATGGTGTTTCCTGAAACATCTAAAAAGCAAAGCAACAGAGCCTAGGGCACTTCCACTTATGGTCCTATAGCTTAGGGAAATTAAAATCAAAAAGACACAGCCACCCCAAAGTTTGGGACGCCTCTGTTTACAAGAACCTCGTTTACAGTACAAGTTCAACATCGCAGAAAGTGAAAAATGGATAAAGAAGTTGTGGTATTTACTTACAAAGCAATATCACTCAGCAATGGAATCTATGTCATCAGGCCCTTAGCAGCACAATGAGTGGATTCAGGTATGATGATTCTAACTGATATAAGTCACACAGAAAAAGAAACATCATAAGATATCAGTAATACACGGAATGTAAACTTGGCTACACAGGAACTGAATTACAGAACAGAACAGGGTCTCAAATTTAGAAAACCAACTTATGCTTGCTAAAGGGTAAAGGTGAGTTGGGGTGCTGCATAAAACCAGAGATTGAAATGAGCACAGATAAAGTTCCTTAAGCCAAATATGGAATAGACAAGAGCTACTCCATGCTCAACGAAATGGACTCAACACCGCATATTAAACGCCTAAGAATGTACCTGACTAGTAAGTATCTTAAAACCTATGGATTGCTATGTCTCCGAAAGAGAATCAAGCATGTGTACAGGGGCATAAACGCAGCAGTGATAGGATTGGAGAGGTTCGGTGAGCAAATGAAGACCCTTTGAAGTCATATTGCATGGTACCCATTCCACGGGTTTCAACTACCCAGGTTTAAGGTATTCTACCTTCAGCTAAAACATGCATGTGGAAACTAGAGTATGATCAACCATGTGATCGGGAAACGTGTTCAAATATGTCTCAGTTTGCGTACCCTGGTACTCGGGTGCAACATTCCAGACGCTTTACTAACACCCTCCCGACTTGGAGAGTCAGTCCCTTTAACCTCCTGTTTGGCCCAGTTTGCAATTTCTGTGGAAGATGAACAGGAATAGCGAGAACCAATGAGAGACTAGCTGGAGGTGTCTGGACGGGCAAATTTAACTCTCATTTCCCACCAGGAAGAGGAATTAACCAAAGGCTCAGCTTGCCGTGCCGGAACCAGATTAGGGCCTGAAGCCATCCTGCGGTGTTGCGGCCAGCTCAAAAGAAAGCGAGTTGAAGAAAGGAGCTCAGGGGCACTGTAATTCACAAACCTGCAGAGTTATAAATGACAGCTATCGTCCAAAAATATACTGAAGTAAGGCTGCCAAGAGGACTTGAAAGCGGGGCAGAATTGCAGGAAACCGATTTCAGGAGGTAGACTGGAATTGCATTGAAAGCATAGGAAAAGAGGCAGAACGTCCACAATGATGCACTTGGCCAAAAAGGGCGTATGCGTTTTTTCCTGAATATATTCAGGAAAAAACGCATATGCCCTTTTTGGCCAACCAAGCAAGCTTGCAAAGGAAATCTGCACTACAATGAAGTCTCACTTCCCCCCGGTCAAAAGAGCCATCTGAAAAAAGTGTAAAATCCAGAAAGGCAGGACAGGCCATGGAGAACTGGGAGCCTTGTTATGCTGATGGGCGGGATGTAAATTGCCAACAGACACTCGGGAGAAGTGTATGGTGTTTCCTGAAACATCTAAAAAACAAAGCAACAGAGCCTAGGGCACTTCCACTTATGGTCCTATAGCTTAGGGAAATTAAAATCAAAAAGACACAGCCACCCCAAAGTTTGGGACGCCTCTGTTTACAAGAACCTCATTTACCGTACAAGTTCAATATCACAGAAAGTGAAAAATGGATAAAGAAGTTGTGGTACTTACGTACAATGCAGTATCACTCAACAATGAAATCTATGTCATCAGGCCCGTAGCAGCATAATGAGTGGATTCAGGTACGATGATTCTAACTGAAATAAGTCACACAGAAAAAGAAACATCATAAGATATCACTAATACACAGAATGTAAACTTGGCTACACAGGAACTGAATTCCAAAACAGAACAGGGTCTCAAATTTAGAAAACCAACTTATGCTTGCTTAAGGGTAAAGGTGAGTTGGGGTGCTGCATAAAACCAGAGATTGAAATGAGCACAGATAAAGTTCCTTAAGCCAAATATGGAATAGACAAGAGCTACTCCTTGCTCAACGAAATGGACTCAACACCCCATATTAAATGCCTAAGAATGTACCTGACTAGTAAGTATCTTAAAACCTATGGATTGCTATGTCTCCAAAAGAGAATCAAGCGTCTGTACAGGGGGATAAACGCAGCAGTGATAGGATTGGAGAAGTTCGGTGAGCAAATGAAGACCCTTTGAAGTCATATTGCATGGTACCCATTACACGGGTCTCAACTCTCCAGGTTTAAGGTATTCTTCCTTCAGCTAAAACATGCATGTGGAACCCAGAGTATGATCAACCGTGTGAACGGGAGACGTGTTCAAATATGTCTCAGTTTTCCTCCCCTGGTACTCGGGTGCAACATTCCAGACGCTTTACTAACACCCTCCCGTCTTGGAGAGTCAGTCCCTTTAACCTCCTGTTTGGCCCAGTTTGCAATTTCTGCGGAAGATGAACAGGAATAGCGAGAACCAATGAGAGACTAGCTGGAGGTGTCTGGACGGGCAAATTTAACTCTCATTTCCCACCAGGAAGAGGAATTAACCAAAGGCTCAGTGTGCCGTGCCGGAACCAGATTAGGGCCTGAAGCCACCCTGCGGTGTTGCGGCCAGCTCAAAAGAAAGCGAGTTGAAGAAAGGAGCTCAGGGGCACTGTAATTCACAAACCTGCAGAGTTATAAATGACAGCTATTGTCCAAAAATATACTGAAGTAAGGCTGCCAAGAGGACTTGAAAGCGGGGCAGAATTGCAGGAAACCGATTTCAGGAGGTAGACTGGAATTGCATTGAAAGCATAGGAAAAGAGGCAGAACGTCCACAATGATGCACTTGGCCAAAAAGGGCGTATGCGTTTTTTCCTGAATATATTCAGGAAAAAACGCATACGCCCTTTTTGGCCAACCAAGCAAGCTTGCAAAGGAAATCTGCACTACAATGAAGTCTCACTTCCCCCCGGTCAAAAGGGCCATCTGAAAAAAGTGTAAAATCCAGAAAGGCAGGACAGGCCATGGAGAACTGGGAGCCTTGTTATGCTGATGGGCGGGATGTAAATTGCCAACAGACACTCGGGAGAAGTGTATGGTGTTTCCTGAAACATCTAAAAAACAAAGCAACAGAGCCTAGGGCACTTCCACTTATGGTCCTATAGCTTAGGGAAATTAAAATCAAAAAGACACAGCCACCCCAAAGTTTGGGACGCCTCTGTTTACAAGAACCTCGTTTACAGTACAAGTTCAACATCGCAGAAAGTGAAAAATGGATAAAGAAGTTGTGGTATTTACTTACAAAGCAATATCACTCAGCAATGAAATCTATGTCATCAGGCCCTTAGCAGCACAATGAGTGGATTCAGGTATGATGATTCTAACTGATATAAGTCACACAGAAAAAGAAACATCATAAGATATCAGTAATACACGGAATGTAAACTTGGCTACACAGGAACTGAATTACAGAACAGAACAGGGTCTCAAATTTAGAAAACCAACTTATGCTTGCTTAAGGGTAAAGGTGAGTTGGGGTGCTGCATAATACCAGAGATTGAAATGAGCACAGATAAAGTTCCTTAAGCCAAATATGGAATAGACAAGAGCTACTCCTTGCTCAACGAAATGGACTCAACACCGCATATTAAACGCCTAAGAATGTACCTGACTAGTAAGTATCTTAAAACCTATGGATTGCTATGTCTCCGAAAGAGAATCAAGCATGTGTACAGGGGCATAAACGCAGCAGTGATAGGATTGGAGAGGTTCGGTGAGCAAATGAAGACCCTTTGAAGTCATATTGCATGGTACCCATTCCACGGGTTTCAACTACCCAGGTTTAAGGTATTCTACCTTCAGCTAAAACATGCATGTGGAAACTAGAGTATGATCAACCATGTGATCGGGAAACGTGTTCAAATATGTCTCAGTTTTCGTACCCTGGTACTCGGGTGCAACATTCCAGACGCTTTACTAACACCCTCCCGACTTGGAGAGTCAGTCCCTTTAACCTCCTGTTTGGCCCAGTTTGCAATTTCTGTGGAAGATGAACAGGAATAGCGAGAACCAATGAGAGACTAGCTGGAGGTGTCTGGACGGGCAAATTTAACTCTCATTTCCCACCAGGAAGAGGAATTAACCAAAGGCTCAGTGTGCCGTGCCGGAACCAGATTAGGGCCTGAAGCCATCCTGCGGTGTTGCGGCCAGCTCAAAAGAAAGTGAGTTGAAGAAAGGAGCTCAGGGGCACTGTAATTCACAAACCTGCAGAGTTATAAATGACAGCTATCATCCAAAAATATACTGAAGTAAGGCTGCCAAGAGGACTTGAAAGCGGGGCAGAATTGCAGGAAACCGATTTCAGGAGGTAGACTGGAATTGCATTGAAAGCATAGGAAAAGAGGCAGAACGTCCACAATGATGCACTTGGCCAAAAAGGGCGTATGCGTTTTTTCCTGAATATATTCAGGAAAAAACGCATACGCCCTTTTTGGCCAACCAAGCAAGCTTGCAAAGGAAATCTGCACTACAATGAAGTCTCACTTCCCCCCGGTCAAGAGGGCCATCTGAAAAAAGTGTAAAATCCAGAAAGGCAGGACAGGCCATGGAGAACTGGGAGCCTTGTTATGCTGATGGGCGGGATGTAAATTGCCAACAGCCAATCGGGAGGAGTGTATGGTGTTTCCTGAAACATCTAAAAAACAAAGCAACAGAGCCTAGGGCACTTCCACTTATGGTCCTATAGCTTAGGGAAATTAAAATCAAAAAGACACAGCCACCCCAAAGTTTGGGACACCTCTGTTTACAAGAACCTCATTTACCGTACAAGTTCAATATCACAGAAAGTGAAAAATGGATAAAGAAGTTGTGGTACTTACGTACAATGCAGTATCACTCAACAATGAAATCTATGTCATCAGGCCCGTAGCAGCATAATGAGTGGATTCAGGTACGATGATTCTAACTGAAATAAGTCACACAGAAAAAGAAACATCATAAGATATCACTAATACACAGAATGTAAACTTGGCTACACAGGAACTGAATTCCAAAACAGAACAGGGTCTCAAATTTAGAAAACCAACTTATGCTTGCTTAAGGGGAAAGGTGAGTTGGGGTGCTGCATAAAACCAGAGATTGAAATGAGCACAGATAAAGTTCCTTAAGCCAAATATGGAATAGACAAGAGCTACTCCTTGCTCAACGAAATGGACTCAACACCCCATATTAAATGCCTAAGAATGTACCTGACTAGTAAGTATCTTAAAACCTATGGATTGCTATGTCTCCAAAAGAGAATCAAGCGTCTGTACACGGGGATAAACGCAGCAGTGATAGGATTGGAGAAGTTCGGTGAGCAAATGAAGACCCTTTGAAGTCATATTGCATGGTACCCATTACACGGGTCTCAACTCTCCAGGTTTAAGGTATTCTTCCTTCAGCTAAAACATGCATGTGGAACCCAGAGTATGATCAACCGTGTAAACGGGAGACGTGTTCAAATATGTCTCAGTTTTCCTCCCCTGGTACTCGGGTGCAACATTCCAGATGCTTTACTAACACCCTCCCGACTTGGAGAGTCAGTCCCTTTAACCTCCTGTTTGGCCCAGTTTGCAATTTCTGCAGAAGATGAACAGGAATAGCGAGAACCAATGAGAGACTAGCTGGAGGTGTCTGGACGGGCAAATTTAACTCTCATTTCCCACCAGGAAGAGGAATTAACCAAAGGCTCAGCGTGCCGTGCCGGAACCAGATTAGGGCCTGAAGCCATCCTGCGGTGTTGCGGCCAGCTCAAAAGAAAGCGAGTTGAAGAAAGGAGCTCAGGGGCACTGTAATTCACAAACCTGCAGAGTTATAAATGACAGCTATCGTCCAAAAATATACTGAAGTAAGGCTGCCAAGAGGACTTGAAAGCGGGGCAGAATTGCAGGAAACCGATTTCAGGAGGTAGACTGGAATTGCATTGAAAGCATAGGAAAAGAGGCAGAACGTCCACAATGATGCACTTGGCCAAAAAGGGCGTATGCGTTTTTTCCTGAATATATTCAGGAAAAAACGCATACGCCCTTTTTGGCCAACCAAGCAAGCTTGCAAAGGAAATCTGCACTACAATGAAGTCTCACTTCCCCCCGGTCAAAAGGGCCATCTGAAAAAAGTGTAAAATCCAGAAAGGCAGGACAGGCCATGGAGAACTGGGAGCCTTGTTATGCTGATGGGCGGGATGTAAATTGCCAACAGACACTCGGGAGAAGTGTATGGTGTTTCCTGAAACATCTAAAAAGCAAAGCAACAGAGCCTAGGGCACTTCCACTTATGGTCCTATAGCTTAGGGAAATTAAAATCAAAAAGACACAGCCACCCCAAAGTTTGGGACGCCTCTGTTTACAAGAACCTCGTTTACAGTACAAGTTCAACATCGCAGAAAGTGAAAAATGGATAAAGAAGTTGTGGTATTTACTTACAAAGCAATATCACTCAGCAATGGAATCTATGTCATCAGGCCCTTAGCAGCACAATGAGTGGATTCAGGTATGATGATTCTAACTGATATAAGTCACACAGAAAAAGAAACATCATAAGATATCAGTAATACACGGAATGTAAACTTGGCTACACAGGAACTGAATTACAGAACAGAACAGGGTCTCAAATTTAGAAAACCAACTTATGCTTGCTAAAGGGTAAAGGTGAGTTGGGGTGCTGCATAAAACCAGAGATTGAAATGAGCACAGATAAAGTTCCTTAAGCCAAATATGGAATAGACAAGAGCTACTCCTTGCTCAACGAAATGGACTCAACACCGCATATTAAACGCCTAAGAATGTACCTGACTAGTAAGTATCTTAAAACCTATGGATTGCTATGTCTCCGAAAGAGAATCAAGCATGTGTACAGGGGCATAAACGCAGCAGTGATAGGATTGGAGAGGTTCGGTGAGCAAATGAAGACCCTTTGAAGTCATATTGCATGGTACCCATTCCACGGGTTTCAACTACCCAGGTTTAAGGTATTCTACCTTCAGCTAAAACATGCATGTGGAAACTAGAGTATGATCAACCATGTGATCGGGAAACGTGTTCAAATATGTCTCAGTTTGCGTACCCTGGTACTCGGGTGCAACATTCCAGACGCTTTACTAACACCCTCCCGACTTGGAGAGTCAGTCCCTTTAACCTCCTGTTTGGCCCAGTTTGCAATTTCTGTGGAAGATGAACAGGAATAGCGAGAACCAATGAGAGACTAGCTGGAGGTGTCTGGACGGGCAAATTTAACTCTCATTTCCCACCAGGAAGAGGAATTAACCAAAGGCTCAGCTTGCCGTGCCGGAACCAGATTAGGGCCTGAAGCCATCCTGCGGTGTTGCGGCCAGCTCAAAAGAAAGCGAGTTGAAGAAAGGAGCTCAGGGGCACTGTAATTCACAAACCTGCAGAGTTATAAATGACAGCTATCGTCCAAAAATATACTGAAGTAAGGCTGCCAAGAGGACTTGAAAGCGGGGCAGAATTGCAGGAAACCGATTTCAGGAGGTAGACTGGAATTGCATTGAAAGCATAGGAAAAGAGGCAGAACGTCCACAATGATGCACTTGGCCAAAAAGGGCGTATGCGTTTTTTCCTGAATATATTCAGGAAAAAACGCATATGCCCTTTTTGGCCAACCAAGCAAGCTTGCAAAGGAAATCTGCACTACAATGAAGTCTCACTTCCCCCCGGTCAAAAGAGCCATCTGAAAAAAGTGTAAAATCCAGAAAGGCAGGACAGGCCATGGAGAACTGGGAGCCTTGTTATGCTGATGGGCGGGATGTAAATTGCCAACAGACACTCGGGAGAAGTGTATGGTGTTTCCTGAAACATCTAAAAAACAAAGCAACAGAGCCTAGGGCACTTCCACTTATGGTCCTATAGCTTAGGGAAATTAAAATCAAAAAGACACAGCCACCCCAAAGTTTGGGACGCCTCTGTTTACAAGAACCTCATTTACCGTACAAGTTCAATATCACAGAAAGTGAAAAATGGATAAAGAAGTTGTGGTACTTACGTACAATGCAGTATCACTCAACAATGAAATCTATGTCATCAGGCCCGTAGCAGCATAATGAGTGGATTCAGGTACGATGATTCTAACTGAAATAAGTCACACAGAAAAAGAAACATCATAAGATATCACTAATACACAGAATGTAAACTTGGCTACACAGGAACTGAATTCCAAAACAGAACAGGGTCTCAAATTTAGAAAACCAACTTATGCTTGCTTAAGGGTAAAGGTGAGTTGGGGTGCTGCATAAAACCAGAGATTGAAATGAGCACAGATAAAGTTCCTTAAGCCAAATATGGAATAGACAAGAGCTACTCCTTGCTCAACGAAATGGACTCAACACCCCATATTAAATGCCTAAGAATGTACCTGACTAGTAAGTATCTTAAAACCTATGGATTGCTATGTCTCCAAAAGAGAATCAAGCGTCTGTACAGGGGGATAAACGCAGCAGTGATAGGATTGGAGAAGTTCGGTGAGCAAATGAAGACCCTTTGAAGTCATATTGCATGGTACCCATTACACGGGTCTCAACTCTCCAGGTTTAAGGTATTCTTCCTTCAGCTAAAACATGCATGTGGAACCCAGAGTATGATCAACCGTGTGAACGGGAGACGTGTTCAAATATGTCTCAGTTTTCCTCCCCTGGTACTCGGGTGCAACATTCCAGACGCTTTACTAACACCCTCCCGTCTTGGAGAGTCAGTCCCTTTAACCTCCTGTTTGGCCCAGTTTGCAATTTCTGCGGAAGATGAACAGGAATAGCGAGAACCAATGAGAGACTAGCTGGAGGTGTCTGGACGGGCAAATTTAACTCTCATTTCCCACCAGGAAGAGGAATTAACCAAAGGCTCAGTGTGCCGTGCCGGAACCAGATTAGGGCCTGAAGCCACCCTGCGGTGTTGCGGCCAGCTCAAAAGAAAGCGAGTTGAAGAAAGGAGCTCAGGGGCACTGTAATTCACAAACCTGCAGAGTTATAAATGACAGCTATTGTCCAAAAATATACTGAAGTAAGGCTGCCAAGAGGACTTGAAAGCGGGGCAGAATTGCAGGAAACCGATTTCAGGAGGTAGACTGGAATTGCATTGAAAGCATAGGAAAAGAGGCAGAACGTCCACAATGATGCACTTGGCCAAAAAGGGCGTATGCGTTTTTTCCTGAATATATTCAGGAAAAAACGCATACGCCCTTTTTGGCCAACCAAGCAAGCTTGCAAAGGAAATCTGCACTACAATGAAGTCTCACTTCCCCCCGGTCAAAAGGGCCATCTGAAAAAAGTGTAAAATCCAGAAAGGCAGGACAGGCCATGGAGAACTGGGAGCCTTGTTATGCTGATGGGCGGGATGTAAATTGCCAACAGACACTCGGGAGAAGTGTATGGTGTTTCCTGAAACATCTAAAAAACAAAGCAACAGAGCCTAGGGCACTTCCACTTATGGTCCTATAGCTTAGGGAAATTAAAATCAAAAAGACACAGCCACCCCAAAGTTTGGGACGCCTCTGTTTACAAGAACCTCGTTTACAGTACAAGTTCAACATCGCAGAAAGTGAAAAATGGATAAAGAAGTTGTGGTATTTACTTACAAAGCAATATCACTCAGCAATGAAATCTATGTCATCAGGCCCTTAGCAGCACAATGAGTGGATTCAGGTATGATGATTCTAACTGATATAAGTCACACAGAAAAAGAAACATCATAAGATATCAGTAATACACGGAATGTAAACTTGGCTACACAGGAACTGAATTACAGAACAGAACAGGGTCTCAAATTTAGAAAACCAACTTATGCTTGCTTAAGGGTAAAGGTGAGTTGGGGTGCTGCATAAAACCAGAGATTGAAATGAGCACAGATAAAGTTCCTTAAGCCAAATATGGAATAGACAAGAGCTACTCCTTGCTCAACGAAATGGTTTCAACACCGCATATTAAACGCCTAAGAATGTACCTGACTAGTAAGTATCTTAAAACCTATGGATTGCTATGTCTCCGAAAGAGAATCAAGCATGTGTACAGGGGCATAAACGCAGCAGTGATAGGATTGGAGAGGTTCGGTGAGCAAATGAAGACCCTTTGAAGTCATATTGCATGGTACCCATTCCACGGGTTTCAACTACCCAGGTTTAAGGTATTCTACCTTCAGCTAAAACATGCATGTGGAAACTAGAGTATGATCAACCATGTGATCGGGAAACGTGTTCAAATATGTCTCAGTTTTCGTACCCTGGTACTCGGGTGCAACATTCCAGACGCTTTACTAACACCCTCCCGACTTGGAGAGTCAGTCCCTTTAACCTCCTGTTTGGCCCAGTTTGCAATTTCTGTGGAAGATGAACAGGAATAGCGAGAACCAATGAGAGACTAGCTGGAGGTGTCTGGACGGGCAAATTTAACTCTCATTTCCCACCAGGAAGAGGAATTAACCAAAGGCTCAGCTTGCCGTGCCGGAACCAGATTAGGGCCTGAAGCCATCCTGCGGTGTTGCGGCCAGCTCAAAAGAAAGCGAGTTGAAGAAAGGAGCTCAGGGGCACTGTAATTCACAAACCTGCAGAGTTATAAATGACAGCTATCGTCCAAAAATATACTGAAGTAAGGCTGCCAAGAGGACTTGAAAGCGGGGCAGAATTGCAGGAAACCGATTTCAGGAGGTAGACTGGAATTGCATTGAAAGCATAGGAAAAGAGGCAGAACGTCCACAATGATGCACTTGGCCAAAGAGGGCGTATGCGTTTTTTCCTGAATATATTCAGGAAAAAACGCATACGCCCTCTTTGGCCAACCAAGCAAGCTTGCAAAGGAAATCTGCACTACAATGAAGTCTCACTTCCCCCCGGTCAAAAGGGCCATCTGAAAAAAGTGTAAAATCCAGAAAGGCAGGACAGGCCATGGAGAACTGGGAGCCTTGTTATGCTGATGGGCGGGATGTAAATTGCCAACAGACACTCGGGAGAAGTGTATGGTGTTTCCTGAAACATCTAAAAAACAAAGCAACAGAGCCTAGGGCACTTCCACTTATGGTCCTATAGCTTAGGGAAATTAAAATCAAAAAGACACAGCCACCCCAAAGTTTGGGACGCCTCTGTTTACAAGAACCTCGTTTACCGTACAAGTTCAATATCACAGAAAGTGAAAAATGGATAAAGAAGTTGTGGTACTTACGTACAATGCAGTATCACTCAACAATGAAATCTATGTCATCAGGCCCGTAGCAGCATAATGAGTGGATTCAGGTACGATGATTCTAACTGAAATAAGTCACACAGAAAAAGAAACATCATAAGATATCACTAATACACAGAATGTAAACTTGGCTACACAGGAACTGAATTCCAAAACAGAACAGGGTCTCAAATTTAGAAAACCAACTTATGCTTGCTTAAGGGGAAAGGTGAGTTGGGGTGCTGCATAAAACCAGAGATTGAAATGAGCACAGATAAAGTTCCTTAAGCCAAATATGGAATAGACAAGAGCTACTCCTTGCTCAACGAAATGGACTCAACACCCCATATTAAACGCCTAAGAATGTACCTGACTAGTAAGTATCTTAAAACCTATGGATTGCTATGTCTCCAAAAGAGAATCAAGCGTCTGTACAGGGGGATAAACGCAGCAGTGATAGGATTGGAGAAGTTCGGTGAGCAAATGAAGACCCTTTGAAGTCATATTGCATGGTACCCATTCCACGGGTCTGAACTCTCCAGGTTTAAGGTATTCTTCCTTCAGCTAAAACATGTATGTGGAACCCAGAGTATGATCAACCGTGTAAACGGGAGACGTGTTCAAATATGTCTCAGTTTTCCTCCCCTGGTACTCGGGTGCAACATTCCAGACGCTTTACTAACACCCTCCCGACTTGGAGAGTCAACGCCTTTAACCTCCTGTTTGGCCCAGTTTGCAATTTCTGCGGAAGATGAACAGGAATAGCGAGAACCAATGAGAGACTAGCTGGAGGTGTCTGGACGGGCAAATTTAACTCTCATTTCCCACGAGGAAGAGGAATTAACCAAAGACTCAGCGTGCCATGCCGGAACCAGATTAGGGCCTGAAGCCATACTGTGGTGTTGCTGCCAGCTCAAAAGAAAGCGAGTTGAAGAAAGGAGCTCAGGGGCACTGTAATTCACAAACCTGCATAGTTATAAATGACAGCTATCGTCCAAAAATATACTGAAGTAAGGCTGCCAAGAGGACTTGAAAGCGGGGCAGAATTGCAGGAAACCGATTTCAGGAGGTAGACTGGAATTGCATTGAAAGCATAGGAAAAGAGGCAGAACGTCCACAATGATGCACTTGGCCAAAAAGGGCGTATGTGTTTTTTCCTGAATATATTCAGAAAAAAACGCATACGCCCTTTTTGGCCAACCAAGCAAGCTTGCAAAGGAAATCTGCACTACAATGAAGTCTCACTTCCCCCCGGTCAAAAGGGCCATCTGAAAAAAGTGTAAAATCCAGAAAGGCAGGACAGGCCATGGAGAACTGGGAGCCTTGTTATGCTGATGGGCGGGATGTAAATTGCCAACAGACACTCGGGAGAAGTGTATGGTGTTTCCTGAAACATCTAAAAAGCAAAGCAACAGAGCCTAGGGCACTTCCACTTATGGTCCTATAGCTTAGGGAAATTAAAATCAAAAAGACACAGCCACCCCAAAGTTTGGGACGCCTCTGTTTACAAGAACCTCGTTTACAGTACAAGTACAACATCGCAGAAAGTGAAAAATGGATAAAGAAGTTGTGGTATTTACTTACAAAGCAATATCACTCTGCAATGAAATCTATGTCATCAGGCCCTTAGCAGCACAATGAGTGGATTCAGGTATGATGATTCTAACTGAAATAAGTCACACAGAAAAAGAAACATCATAAGATATCAGTAATACACTGAATGTAAACTTGGCTACACAGGAACTGAATTACAGAACAGAACAGGGTCTCAAATTTAGAAAACCAACTTATGCTTGCTTAAGGGGAAAGGTGAGTTGGGGTGCTGCATAAAACCAGAGATTGAAATGAGCACAGATAAAGTTCCTTAAGCCAAATATGGAATAGACAATAGCTACTCCTTGCTCAACGAAATGGACTCAACACCGCATATTAAACGCCTAAGAATGTACCTGACTAGTAAGTTTCTTAAAACCTATGGATTGCTATGTCTCCGAAAGAGAATCAAGCATGTGTACAGGGGCATAAACGCAGCAGTGATAGGATTGGAGAGGTTCGGTGAGCAAACGAAGACCCTCTGAAGTCATATTGCATGGTACCCATTCCACGGGTTTCAACTACCCAGGTTTAAGGTATTCTTCCTTCAGCTAAAACATGCATGTGGAACCTAGAGTATGATCAACCATGTGATCGGGAGATGTGTTCAAATATGTCTCAGATTTCGTACCCTGGTACTCGGGTGCAACATTCCAGACGCTTTACTAACACCCTCCCGACTTGGAGAGTCAGTCCCTTTAACCTCCTGTTTGGCCCAGTTTGCAATTTCTGCGGAAGATGAACAGGAATAGCGAGAACCAATGAGAGACTAGCTGGAGGTGTCTGGACGGGCAAATTTAACTCTCATTTCCCAACAGAAAGAGGAATTAACCAAAGGCTCAGCGTGCCGTGCCGGAACAAGATTAGGGCCTGAAGCCATCCTGCGGTGTTTCGGCCAGGTCACAAGAAATCGAGTTGAAGAAAGGAGCACAGGGGCAGTGTAATTCACAAACCTGCAGAGTTATAAATGACAGCTATCGTCCAAAAATATACTGAAGTAAGGCTGCCAAGAGGACTTGAAAGCGGGGCAGAATTGCAGGAAACCGATTTCAGGAGGTAGACTGGAATTGCATTGAAAGCATAGGAAACGAGGCAGAATGTCAACAATGATGCACTTGGCCAAAAGGGCATATGCGTTTTTTCCTGAATATATTCAGGAAAAAACGCATACGCCCTTTTTGGCCAACCAAGCAAGCTTGCAAAGGAAATCTGCACTACAATGAAGTCTCACTTCCCCCCGGTCAAAAGGGCCATCTGAAAAAAGTGTAAAATCCAGAAAGGCAGGACAGGCCATGGAGAACTGGGAGCCTTGTTATGCTGATGGGCGGGATGTAAATTGCCAACAGACACTCGGGAGAAGTGTATGGTGTTTCCTGAAACATCTAAAAAACAAAGCAACAGAGCCTAGGGCACTTCCACTTATGGTCCTATAGCTTAGGGAAATTAAAATCAAAAAGACACAGCCACCCCAAAGTTTGGGACGCCTCTGTTTACAAGAACCTCATTTACCGTACAAGTTCAATATCACAGAAAGTGAAAAATGGATAAAGAACTTGTGGTACTTACGTACAATGCAGTATCACTCAGCAATGAAATCTATGTCATCAGGCCCGTAGCAGCATAATGAGTGGATTCAGGTACGATGATTCTAACTGAAATAAGTCACACAGAAAAAGAAACATCATAAGATATCAGTAATACACGGAATGTAAACTTGGCTACACAGGAACTGAATTACAGAACAGAACAGGGTCTGAAATTTAGAAAACCAACTTATGCTTGCTTAAGGGTAAAGGTGAGTTGGGGTGCTGCATAAAACCAGAGATTGAAATGAGCACAGATAAAGTTCCTTAAGCCAAATATGGAATAGACAAGAGCTACTCCTTGCTCAACGAAATGGACTCAACACCGCATATTAAATGTCTAAGAATGTACGTGACTAGTAAGTATCTTAAAACCTATGGATTGCTATGTCTCCGAAAGAGAATCAAGCGTGTGTACAGGGGCATAAACGCAGCAGTGATAGGATTGGAGAGGTTCGGTGAGCAAATGAAGACCCTTTGAAGTCATATTGCATGGTACCCATTCCACGGGTTTCAACTACCCAGGTTTAAGGTATTCTTCCTTCAGCTAAAACATGCATGTGGATCCTAGAGTATGATCAACCATGTGATCGGGAGACGTGTTCAAATATGTCTCAGTTTTCGTACCCTGGTACTCGGGTGCAACATTCCAGACGCTTTACTAACACTTTCCCGACTTGGAGAGTCAGTCCCTTTAACCTCCTGTTTGGCCCAGTTTGCAATTTCTGCGGAAGATGAACAGGAATAGCGAGAACCAATGAGAGACTAGCTGGAGGTGTCTGGACGGGCAAATTTAACTCTCATTTCCCACCAGGAAGAGGAATTAACAAAAGGCTCAGTGTGCCATGCCGGAACCAGATTAGGGCCTGAAGCCATCCTGCGGTGTTGCGGCCAGCTCAAAAGAAAGCGAGTTGAAGAAAGGAGCTCAGGGGCACTGTAATTCACAAACCTGCAGAGTTATAAATGACAGCTATCGTCCAAAAATATACTGAAGTAAGGCTGCCAAGAGGACTTGAAAGCGGGGCAGAATTGCAGGAAACCGATTTCAGGAGGTAGACTGGAATTGCATTGAAAGCATAGGAAAAGAGGCAGAACGTCCACAATGATACACTTGGCCAAAAAGGGCGTATGCGTTTTTTCCTGAATATATTCAGGAAAAAACGCATACGCCCTTTTTGGCCAACCAAGCAAGCTTGCAAAGGAAATCTGCACTACAATGAAGTCTCACTTCCCCCCGGTCAAAAGGGCCATCTGAAAAAAGTGTAAAATCCAGAAAGGCAGGACAGGCCATGGAGAACTGGGAGCCTTGTTATGCTGATGGGCGGGATGTAAATTGCCAACAGACACTCGGGAGAAGTGTATGGTGTTTCCTGAAACATCTAAAAAACAAAGCAACAGAGCCTAGGGCATTTCCACTTATGGTCCTATAGCTTAGGGAAATTAAAATCAAAAAGACACAGCCACCCCAAAGTTTGGGACGCCTCTGTTTACAAGAACCTCGTTTACAGTACAAGTACAACATCGCAGAAAGTGAAAAATGGATAAAGAAGTTGTGGTATTTACTTACAAAGCAATATCACTCAGCAATGAAATCTATGTCATCAGGCCCTTAGCAGCACAATGAGTGGATTCAGGTATGATGATTCTAACTGAAATAAGTCACACAGAAAAAGAAACATCATAAGATATCAGTAATACACGGAATGTAAACTTGGCTACACAGGAACTGAATTACAGAACAGAACAGGGTCTCAAATTTAGAAAACCAACTTATGCTTGCTTAAGGGTAAAGGTGAGTTGGGGTGCTGCATAAAACCAGAGATTGAAATGAGCACAGATAAAGTTCCTTAAGCCAAATATGGAATAGAAAAGAGCTACTCCTTGCTCAACGAAATGGACTCAATACCGCATATTAAACGCCTAAGAATGTACCTGACTAGTAAGTATCTTAAAACCTATGGATTGCTATGTCTCCGAAAGAGAATCAAGCGTGTGTACAGGGGCATAAACGCAGCAGTGATAGGATTGGAGAGGTTTAGTGAGCAAATGAAGACCCTTTGAAATCATATTGCATCGTACCCATTACACGGGTCTCAACTCTCCAGGTTTAAGGTATTCTTCCTTCAGCTAAAACATGCATGTGGAACCCAGAGTAGGATCAACCGTGTGAACGGGAGACGTGTTCAAATATGTCTCAGTTTTCGTACCCTGGTACTCGGGTGCAACATTCCAGACGCTTTACTAACACTCTCCCGACTTGGAGAGTCAGTCCCTTTAACCTCCTGTTTGGCCCAGTTTGCAATTTCTGCGGAAGATGAAGAGGAATAGCGAGAACCAATGAGAGACTAGCTGGAGGTGTCTGGACGGGCAAATTTAACTCTCATTTCCCACCAGGAAGAGGAAATAACCAAAGGCTCAGCGTGCCGTGCCGGAACCAGATTAGGGCCTGAAGCCATCCTGCGGTGTTGCGGCCAGCTCAAAAGAAAGCGAGTTGAAGAAAGGAGCTCAGTGGCACTGTAATTCACAAACCTGCAGACTTATAAATGACAGCTATCGTCCAAAAATATACTGAAGTAAGGCTGCCAAGAGGACTTGAATGCGGGGCAGAATTGCAGGAAACCGATTTCAGGAGGTAGACTGGAATTGCATTGAAAATATAGGAAAAGAGGCAGAACGTCCACAATGATGCACTTGGCCAAAAAGGGCGTATGCGTTTTTTCCTGAATATATTCAGGAAAAGACGCATACGCACTTTTTGGCCAACCAAGCAAGCTTGCAAAGGAAATCTGCACTACAATGAAGTCTCACTTCCCCCCGGTCAAAAGGGCCATCTGAAAAAAGTGTAAAATCCAGAAAGGCAGGACAGGCCATGGAGAACTGGGAGCCTTGTTATGCTGATGGGCGGGATGTAAATTGCCAACAGACACTCGGGAGAAGTGTATGGTGTTTCCTGAAACATCTAAAAAACAAAGCAACAGAGCCTAGGGCACTTCCACTTATGGTCCTATAGCTTAGGGAAATTAAAATCAAAAAGACACAGCCACCCCAAAGTTTGGGACGCCTCTGTTTACAAGAACCTCGTTTACCGTACAAGTTCAATATCACAGAAAGTGAAAAATGGATAAAGAATTTGTGGTAGTTACGTATAATGCAGTATCACTCAGCAATGAAATCTATGTCATCAGGCCCTTAGCAGCACAATGAGTGGATTCAGGTATGATGATTCTAACTGAAATAAGTCACACAGAAAAAGAAACATCATAAGATATCACTAATACACGGAATGTAAACTTGGCTACACAGGAACTGAATTACAGAACAGAACAGGGTCTCAAATTTAGAAAACCAACTTATGCTTGCTTAAGGGTAAAGGTGAGTTGGGGTGCTGCATAAAACCAGAGATTGAAATGAGCACAGATAAAGTTCCTTAAGCCAAATATGGAATAGAAAAGAGCTATTCCTTGCTCAACGAAATGGACTCAATACCGCATATTAAACGCCTAAGAATGTACCTGACTAGTAAGTATCTTAAAACCTATGGATTGCTATGTCTCCGAAAGAGAATCAAGCGTGTGTACAGGGGCATAAACGCAGCAGTGATAGGACTGGAGAGGTTTAGTGAGCAAATGAAGACCCTTTGAAGTCATATTGCATCGTACCCATTACACGGGTCTCAACTCTCCAGGTTTAAGGTATTCTTCCTTCAGCTAAAACATGCATGTGGAACCCAGAGTAGGATCAACCGTGTGAACGGGAGACGTGTTCAAATATGTCTCAGTTTTCGTACCCTGGTACTCGGGTGTAACATTCCAGACGCTTTACTAACACTCTCCCGACTTGGAGAGTCAGTCCCTTTAACCTCCTGTTTGGCCCAGTTTGCAATTTCTGCGGAAGATGAAGAGGAATAGCGAGAACCAATGAGAGACTAGCTGGAGGTGTCTGGACGGGCAAATTTAACTCTCATTTCCCACCAGGAAGAGGAAATAACCAAAGGCTCAGCGTGCCGTGCCGGAACCAGATTAGGGCCTGAAGCCATCCTGCGGTGTTGCGGCCAGCTCAAAAGAAAGCGAGTTGAAGAAAGGAGCTCAGTGGCACTGTAATTCACAAACCTGCAGACTTATAAATGACAGCTATCGTCCAAAAATATACTGAAGTAAGGCTGCCAAGAGGACTTGAATGCGGGGCAGAATTGCAGGAAACCGATTTCAGGAGGTAGACTGGAATTGCATTGAAAATATAGGAAAAGAGGCAGAACGTCCACAATGATGCACTTGGCCAAAAAGGGCGTATGTGTTTTTTCCTGAATATATTCAGGAAAAAACGCATACGCCCTTTTTGGCCAACCAAGCAAGCTTGCAAAGGAAATCTGCACTACAATGAAGTCTCACTTCCCCCCGGTCAAAAGGGCCATCTGAAAAAAGTGTAATATCCAGAAAGGCAGGACACGCCATGGAGAACTGGGAGCCTTGTTATGCTGATGGGCGGGATGTAAATTGCCAACAGACACTCGGGAGAAGTGTATGGTGTTTCCTGAAACATCTAAAAAACAAAGCAACAGAGCCTAGCGCACTTCCACTTATGGTCCTATAGCTTAGGGAAATTAAAATCAAAAAGACACAGCCACCCCAAAGTTTGGGACGCCTCTGTTTACAAGAACCTCGTTTACCGTACAAGTTCAATATCACAGAAAGTGAAAAATGGATACAGAACTTGTGGTACTTACGTACAATGCAGTAACACTCAGCAATGAAATCTATGTCATCAGGCCCTTAGCAGCACAATGAGTGGATTCAGGTATGATGATTCTAACTGAAATAAGTCACACAGAAAAAGAAACATCATAAGATATCAGTAATACACGGCATGTAAACTTGGCTACACAGGAACTGAATTACAGAACAGAACAGGGTCTCAAATTTAGAAAACCAACTTATGCTTGCTTAAGGGTAAAGGTGAGTTGGGGTGCTGCATAAAACCAGAGATTGAAATGAGCACAGATAAAGTTCCTTAAGCCAAATATGGAATAGACAAGAGCTACTCCTTGCTCAACGAAATGGACTCAACACCGCATATTAAACGCCTAAGAATGTACCTGACTAGTAAGTATCTTAAAACCTATGGATTGCTATGTCTCCGAAAGAGAATCAAGCATGTGTACAGGGGCATAAACTCAGCAGTGATAGGATTGGAGAGGTTCGGTGAGCAAATGAAGACCCTTTGAAGTCATATTGCATGGTACCCATTCCATGGGTTTCAAGTACCCAGGTTTAAGGTATTCTTCCTTCAGCTAAAACATGCATGTGGAACCTAGAGTATGATCAACCATGTGATCGGGAAACATGTTCAAATATGTCTCAGTTTTCGTACCCTGGTACTCAGGTGCAACATTCCAGACGCTTTACTAACACCCTCCCGACTTGGAGAGTCAGCGCCTTTAACCTCTTGTTTGGCCCAGTTTGCAATTTCTGCGGAAGATGAACAGGAATAGCGAGAACCAATGAGAGACTAGCTGGAGGTGTCTGGACGGGCAAATTTAACTCTCATTTCCCACCAGGGAGAGGAATTAACCAAAGGTTCAGCGTGCCGTGCCGGAACCAGATTAGGGCCTGAAGCCATCCTGCGGTGTTGCGGCCAGCTCAAAAGAAAGCGAGTTGAAGAAAGGAGCTCAGGGGCACTGTAATTCACAAACCTGCAGAGTTATAAATGACAGCTATCGTCCAAAAATATACTGAAGTAAGGCTGCCAAGAGGACTTGAAAGCGGGGCAGAATTGCAGGAAACCGATTTCAGGAGGTAGACTGGAATTGCATTGAAAGCATAGGAAAAGAGGCAGAACGTCCACAATGATGCACTTGGCCAAAAAGGGCGTATGCGTTTTTTCCTGAATATATTCAGGAAAAAACGCATACGCCCTTTTTGGCCAACCAAGCAAGCTTGCAAAGGAAATCTGCACTACAATGAAGTCTCACTTCCCCCCGGTCAAAAGGGCCATCTGAAAAAAGTGTAAAATCCAGAAAGGCAGGACAGGCCATGGAGAACTGGGAGCCTTGTTATGCTGATGGGCGGGATGTAAATTGCCAACAGACACTCGGGAGAAGTGTATGGTGTTTCCTGAAACATCTAAAAAACAAAGCAACAGAGCCTAGGGCACTTCCACTTATGGTCCTATAGCTTAGGGAAATTAAAATCAAAAAGACACAGCCACCCCAAAGTTTGGGACGCCTCTGTTTACAAGAACCTCGTTTACCGTACAAGTTCAATATCACAGAAAGTGAAAAATGGATAAAGAAGTTGTGGTACTTACGTACAATGCAGTATCACTCAACAATGAAATCTATGTCATCAGGCCCGTAGCAGCATAATGAGTGGATTCATGTACGATGATTCTAACTGAAATAAGTCACACAGAAAAAGAAACATCATAAGATATCACTAATACACAGAATGTAAACTTGGCTACACAGGAACTGAATTCCAAAACAGAACAGGGTCTCAAATTTAGAAAACCAACTTATGCTTGCTTAAGGGTAAAGGTGAGTTGGGGTGCTGCATAAAACCAGAGATTGAAATGAGCACAGATAAAGTTCCTTAAGCCAAATATGGAATAGACAAGAGCTACTCCTTGCTCAACGAAATGGACTCAACACCCCATATTAAACGCCTAAGAATGTACCTGACTAGTAAGTATCTTAAAACCTATGGATTGCTATGTCTCCGAAAGAGAATCAAGCATGTGTACAGGGGCATAAACGCAGCAGTGATAGGATTGGAGAGGTTCGGTGAGCAAATGAAGACCCTTTGAAGTCATATTGCATGGTACCCATTCCACGGGTTTCAACTACCCAGGTTTAAGGTATTCTTCCTTCAGCTAAAACATGCATGTGGAACCTAGAGTATGATCAACCATGTGATCGGGAAACCTGTTCAAATATGTCTCAGTTTTCGTACCCTGGTACTCGGGTGCAACATTCCAGACGCTTTCCTAACACCCTCCCGACTTGGAGAGTCAGTCCCTTTAACCTGCGGTTTGGCCCAGTTTGCAATTTCTGCGGAAGATGAACAGGAATAGCGAGAACCAATGAGAGACTAGCTGGAGGTGTCTGGACGGGCAAATTTAACTCTCATTTCCCACCAGGAAGAGGAATTAACCAAAGGCTCAGCGTGCCGTGCCGGAACCAGATTAGGGCCTGAAGCCATCCTGCGGTGTTGCGGCCAGCTCAAAAGAAAGCGAGTTGAAGAAAGGAGCTCAGGGGCACTGTAATTCACAAACCTGCAGAGTTATAAATGACAGCTATCGTCCAAAAATATACTGAAGTAAGGCTGCCAAGAGGACTTGAAAGCGGGGCAGAATTGCAGGAAACCGATTTCAGGAGGTAGACTGGAATTGCATTGAAAGCATAGGAAAAGAGGCAGAACGTCCACAATGATGCACTTGGCCAAAAAGGGCGTATGCGTTTTTTCCTGAATATATTCAGGAAAAAACGCATACGCCCTTTTTGGCCAACCAAGCAAGCTTGCAAAGGAAATCTGCACTACAATGAAGTCTCACTTCCCCCTGGTCAAAAGGGCCATCTGAAAAAAGTGTAAAATCCAGAAAGGCAGGACAGGCCATGGAGAACTGGGAGCCTTGTTATGCTGATGGGCGGGATGTAAATTGCCAACAGACACTCGGGAGAAGTGTATGGTGTTTCCTGAAACATCTAAAAAACAAAGCAACAGAGCCTAGGGCACTTCCACTTATGGTCCTATAGCTTAGGGAAATTAAAATCAAAAAGACACAGCCACCCCAAAGTTTGGGACGCCTCTGTTTACAAGAACCTCGTTTACAGTACAAGTTCAACATCGCAGAAAGTGAAAAATGGATAAAGAAGTTGTGGTATTTACTTACAAAGCAATATCACTCAGCAATGAAATCTATGTCATCAGGCCCTTAGCAGCACAATGAGTGGATTCAGGTATGATGATTCTAACTGATATAAGTCACACAGAAAAAGAAACATCATAAGATATCAGTAATACACGGAATGTAAACTTGGCTACACAGGAACTGAATTACAGAACAGAACAGGGTCTCAAATTTAGAAAACCAACTTATGCTTGCTTAAGGGTAAAGGTGAGTTGGGGTGCTGCATAAAACCAGAGATTGAAATGAGCACAGATAAAGTTCCTTAATCAAATATGTAATAGACAAGAGCTACTCCTTGCTCAACGAAATGGACTCAACACCGCATATTAAACGCCTAAGAATGTACCTGACTAGTAAGTATCTTAAAACCTATGGATTGCTATGTCTCCGAAAGAGAATCAAGCATGTGTACAGGGGCATAAACGCAGCAGTGATAGGATTGGAGAGGTTCGGTGAGCAAATGAAGACCCTTTGAAGTCATATTGCATGGTACCCATTCCACGGGTTTCAACTACCCAGGTTTAAGGTATTCTACCTTCAGCTAAAACATGCATGTGGAAACTAGAGTATGATGAACCATGTGATCGGGAAACGTGTTCAAATATGTCTCAGTTTTCGTACCCTGGTACTCGGGTGCAACATTCCAGACGCTTTACTAACACCCTCCCGACTTGGAGAGTCAGTCCCTTTAACCTCCTGTTTGGCCCAGTTTGCAATTTCTGTGGAAGATGAACAGGAATAGCGAGAACCAATGAGAGACTAGCTGGAGGTGTCTGGACGGGCAAATTTAACTCTCATTTCCCACCAGGAAGAGGAATTAACCAAAGGCTCAGTGTGCCGTGCCGGAACCAGATTAGGGCCTGAAGCCATCCTGCGGTGTTGTGGCCAGGTCACAAGAAAGCGAGTTGAAGAAAGGAGCTCAGGGGCACTGTAATTCACAAACCTGCAGAGTTATAAATGACAGCTATCGTCCAAAAATATACTGAAGTAAGGCTGCCAAGAGGACTTGAAAGCGGGGCAGAATTGCAGGAAACCGATTTCAGGAGGTAGACTGGAATTGCATTGAAAGCATAGGAAAAGAGGCAGAACGTCCACAATGATGCACTTGGCCAAAAAGGGCGTATGCGTTTTTTCCTGAATATATTCAGGAAAAAACGCATACGCACTTTTTGGTCAACCAAGCAAACTTGCAAAGGAAATCTGCACTACAATGAAGTCTCACTTCCCCCCGGTCAAAAGGGCCATCTGAAAAAAGTGTAAAATCCAGAAAGGCAGGACAGGCCATGGAGAACTGGGAGCCTTGTTATGCTGATGGGCGGCATGTAAATTGCCAACAGACACTCGGGAGAAGTGTATGGTGTTTCCTGAAACATCTAAAAAACAAAGCAACAGAGCCTAGGGCACTTCCACTTATGGTCCTATAGCTTAGGGAAATTAAAATCAAAAAGACACAGCCACCCCAAAGTTTGGGACGCCTCTGTTTACAAGAACCTCGTTTACCGTACAAGCTCAATATCACAGAAAGTGAAAAATGGATAAAGAACTTGTGGTACTTACGTACAATGCAGTATCACTCAGCAATGAAATCTATGTCATCAGGCCCGTAGAAGCATAATGAGTGGATTCAGGGACGATGATTCTAACTGAAATAAGTCACACAGAAAAAGAAACATCATAAGATATCAGTAATACACGGAATGTAAACTTGGCTACACAGGAACTGAATTACAGAACAGAACAGGGTCTCAAATTTAGAAAACCAATTTATGCTTGCTTAAGGGTAAAGGTGAGTTGGGGTGCTGCATAAAACCAGAGATTGAAATGAGCACAGATAAAGTTCCTTAAGCCAAATATGTAACAGACAAGAGCTACTCCTTGCTCAACGAAATGGACTCAACACCCCATATTAAACGCCTAAGAATGTACCTGACTAGTAAGTATTTTAAAACCTATGGATTGCTACGTCTCCGAAAGAGAATCAAGCGTGTGTACAGGGGCATAAACGCAGCAGTGATAGGATTGGAGAGGTTCGGTGAGCAAATGAATACCTTTTGAAGTCATATTGCATGGTACCCATTCCACGGGTCTCAACTCTCCAGGTTTCAGGGATTCTTCCTTCAGCTAAAACATGCATGTGGAACCTAGAGTATGATCAACAATGTGATCGGGAGATGTGTTCCAATATGTCTCAGGTTTCGTCCCCTGGTACTCGGGTGCAACATTCCAGACGCTTTACTAACACTCTCCCGACTTGGAGAGTCAGTACCTTTAACCTCCTATTTGGCCCAGTTTGCAATTTCTGTGGAAGATGAACAGGAATAGGGAGAACCAATGAGAGACAAGCTGGTGGTGTCTGGACGGGCAAATTTAACTCTCATTTCCCACCAGGAAGAGGAAATAACCAAAGGCTCAGCGTGCCGTGCCGGAACCAGATTAGGGCCTGAAGCCATCCTGCGGTGTTGCGGCCAGCTCACAAGAAATCGAGTTTAAGAAAGGAGCTCAGGGGCACTGTAATTCACAAACCTGCAGAGTTATAAATGACAGCTATCGTCCAAAAATATACTGAAGTAAGGCTGCTAAGAGGACTTGAAAGCGGGGCAGAATTGCAGGAAACCGATTTCAGGAGGTAGACTGGAATTGCATTGAAAGCATAGGAAAAGAGGCAGAACGTCCACAATGATGCACTTGGCCATAAAGGGCGTATGTGTTTTTTCCTGAATATATTCAGGAAAAAACGCATACGCCCTTTTTGGCCAACCAAGCAAGCTTGCAAAGGAAATCTGCACTACAATGAAGTCTCACTTCCCCCTGGTCAAAAGGGCCATCTGAAAAAAGTGTAAAATCCAGAAAGGCAGGACAGGCCATGGAGAACTGGGAGCCTTGTTATGCTGATGGGCGGGATGTAAATTGCCAACAGACACTCGGGAGAAGTGTATGGTGTTTCCTGAAACATCTAAAAAACAAAGCAACAGAGCCTAGGGCACTTCCACTTATGGTCCTATAGCTTAGGGAAATTAAAATCAAAAATACACAGCCACCCCAATGTTTGGGACGGCTCTGTTTACAAGAACCTCGTTTACGGTACAAGTTCAATATCGCAGAAAGTGAAAAATGGATAAAGAAGTTGTGGTACTTATGTACAATGCAAAATCACTCAGCCATGAAATCTATGTCATCAGGCCCGTAGCAGCATAATGAGTGGATTCAGGTATGATGATTCTAACTGAAATAAGTCACACAGAAAAAGAAACATCATAAGATATCACTAATACACGGAATGTGAACTTGGCTACACATGAACTGAATTACAAAACAGAACAGGGTCTCAAGTTTAGAAAACCAACTTATGCTTGCTTAAGGGGGAAAGTGAGTTGGGGTGCTGCATAAAACCAGAGTTTGAAATTAGCACAGATACCATTCAATAAGCCAAATATGTAATAGACAAGACCTACCCCTTGCTCAACAAAATGGACTCAACAATGAGGTATCACCTCACACCTGATAGAATGGGCATCATGAGAAAATCTACAAACAAAAATGCTGGAAAGGGTGTGGAGAAAAGGAACCCTCTTCCACTATTGTTGGGAATATAAATTGATACAGTCACTACGGAGAACAATATGGAGTTTCTTAAGAAACTAACAGTAGAATTACCATATGATACAGCAATCCCAGTACTGGACATATACCCAGACAAAACCATAAATCAAAACGAGACATTCACCGCAATGTTCATTGCATCACTATTTACAATATCGAGGTAATGGAAGCAACCTAAATGCCCACAGACAGACGAATGCATAAAGCTGTGGTACATATATAAAATGGAATATTACTAAGCCATGAAAAGGAATGAAATTGGGTCATTTGTAGAGACGTCGATGGATCTAGAGACTGTCATACAGAGTGAAGAAAGTCAGAAAGAGAAAAACAAATCTTGTATATTCATGCATATATGTGGAACCTAGAAAAACTGTACAGATTAACCATTTTGCAAGGCATAAATAGAGCAACAGATGTAGACAACAAATGTATGGACAACAAGGGGGGAAAGCTGTTGGGGGGGTGGTGGTGGGAGGAGTTGAGAGACTGGGATTGGCATGTATACATTTATATGTATAAAATAGATAACCAATAAGAACCTGCTGTATAAAAATATAAAATAAAATTCAAAATTAAAAAGAAATAAAATTTAAAAAATAAAACAGAAAAAACAATTATTCCCTTCACATACATGTATTTATATGAATAAATTATTTCCATGCTTATATCTGTAAATACAAAAAAGAGGAATAAAATCTACCTTGAAGCAAAAACGAAAAAGAGAAAAAAAACACAGAACCCACCAGTTCCACAGAAGAAAACCGTATCAGGGCACTTGCTCCAGTTGTAAACAATTCTGAAGTTGGCCAGTGGTGGGGAATCGTCTCCCATTCAGCCAGCAGCCCCCACGCAACAAGCGTCCTCATTGCAAAGCTGGGGCACCGTGCCAAGGCATCTGTGAGTAAACGTGAGCTGAGCCCCAGGCCAGTTGCTGCTGAACTATTCCCACCCGTCCCAGGTAAAACACCTGAATATATACAAGGACTTGAAAGCCTAGAGGAAGGGCCATAGAGCCACACGAGTGACAGCATGCCGGCCGACTTGGTGCCTGCAGGCCAGCCAGGATGGTCCTGGCCCTGGGTGCTCTTCTGGAAGATTTCCATTTCCCTGACTGAGATACCCGTCCTGTCCCTGCCCCCACTGCTTTTTTCCTTCCTCACCTCTGCCCAGGGAGAAATTCCAGCAGCAGGTATGGGTGACACATCCTCTTCTTTAGCAGGTGGCAGCCTGGCAACTGCTGCAGAAAGTCCAGCAGAGCCCCACTCACACTGGGCCACCCACAAAGCCGTGGCCTCTCACTCCCTCCCACCAGCCCAGCCCCGAGACTGCTGACAGGGCAGAGAAAATGGCATCAGGCACGGCTGCAGGGGCTCTTGCTGCCTGGAGTGGTATTTATATTGATCTCAACCCAGGCACACCTGGGGAGGGCTGGCCCGCACGGTAAGGCTGCCCAGGTCAGCCAATCATCACCCCTCAGGGGCTCACAGTTGCAGAAAATGGAACTTGCTGAACCGGCCAGGTCCAAGGAACAGGTGTGGGCTCCTGAGAGTCAGGATAGACAAGGGGCTGCAGCTTTGGCTTGTTTTCTAATCATTTTATCTGGCCCATGAGTGGGAGACAACTTCAAGAAAACCCTCTCCTTATGAGAGGAACCCAGGAGTCAGGGAGAGGAGGGGTGGGTGGTGGTTGGAGACAGAGGCCTGGTGCCCCGGGTGCAGTGGAAGTCTCTGGAAGACCAGGTGGAGGGAGGCCGCACAGAGTGATGCCCAGGGTCACAGACCTGTCGCAGCTGCTGTTTGTTAGTTCAAGTCCTGCTCTGAGGTGCTCTGTGTCAGCTCTGAGCGACAGGTGAGCTGGGGGTGCTCTGCAATGAGGGCTATGTGCACGGTTCCTGTGTGCCCAGCCCTGCCACGGTACCTGCAAGGGTAGCTCTGTATCCTGGGAAGGGCCTGACCACGAGAGCCCCGTGGGCTGGGGTGGGGGTGGGGTACCTGCCCAGGTGAGCTCCATATTCTGGGATTGGTCTGACCACGAGAGCCCCATGGGCTGCTGGGGACCTGGTAAAGGATGTCAGGACAGTCAGTGAAGCCACCGAGGATATACCTCCAGTTGCTCCTAATTCCTACACCCTGCTGGTCATTCTACCAACCACCAGGACATGGTATTCTGTATTAGTCTTCAATGATGCCTTCTTTTGTATTCCATTAGTCCCAGAGTCACAAGAAATTTTGGCTTGTGAGTGGCAGGACTCAACATACAACTAAAACAATACTTCCGGGCCGTCTTGCCCCAAGGGTGCAAAAATTCCCACACCATCTTTGGGGAAAGCTTAGCTAAAGACCTAAAAGTTCTACCTCTGGAAAAGGAAACCCTCCTTCAGTACGCAGACGACATTCTGATCGCCAGCCCTACTAAGGCGGCCTCTGAACTACCAAGCCAATAAAGGATAGAAGTTGTCCAAGAAAAAGCTCAAATATCACAGACTGCAGTGACCTGCCTGGGCTTCATTCTCACAGAAGGTCGGAGAAGCCCATCCCAGGAAAGGGAAGAAACCATTTGCAGCCTTACCCCTTTCTAAAACTAGAAGACAGCTTAGGGGTTCCTGGGGAGGCCAGGGTTTGCTGCTTCTGGATCCCTAACTACAGTCTACTAGCTGGGCCTCTATATGAAACACTGAAAGGAAAAGATGATGATCCTTTTGAATAGAATCCAGAAGTGGCCTTTCAAGAATGGAAAGAGCAGTCAATTCAGACCCTTGCCCTGGAACTCCCTAATTTAGCTAAACCCTTTGACCTTTACATTCCCGGTGAAAGGTGAATCGCCATTGGAGAATTAGTGCAAAAACTGGGACCACTTGAAATGGAACAATGCAAGAATGCCATCCAGGTAGGATAAACTACGGTCACCAAGGGGCTTGGCCCACTGCCGCATCTGGCCAAGATACTGGCGGTATCTAAAAACCTGGAAATCAGCAGCCCAAAAGGCCACCTCCCTCCTAAGGGAAAAGGACCCCACGTGGTGATCCTAACCACCAACCATGCCCTGAAGTTGCAGGGTTCGCTCCGTGGGCACACCGACCTCGAGTGAGGAGGCCCTCCAACTCCAACATCCAGAGAGATAACCGGGGGCAACAGGGCACCATGACGATTCGTGTGAACATCACTTGACCTGGAGTTTCTCTCATAAAACAACAAGAGTGTGTCCCAAAAGAGCAGACTACTGCTTGCAGGACTTACTGTACCCAGAGGGGAGCTAATAATCTTGGCGGGGGAACCGTATATCACACTGTCACCATAGAAAAGCCTACAGACACCGTGATGATGGTGGCCAATAAGACCGGCTGGACTCCTGTTTACTTCAAAAGGCTGTTGACTCAGTGGTCATCATGGTCCTTGATCACCACTGACCCTGGACTGTCTGGGAGTTGAGCGGGCAGGGCTCTGACACCTGGTGCTGTTTGTACGTTAATTCAGGGGCCTAATTGAAGAAAGCGCAGACTACTGGTCAGAGCATCTAGGCTGGCAGAAACGGTCAGCCTAAGGTGGCCGAACAAATGTGGGGCGGGGTGAAACCGGCCCCCACAGCGTCTCTGCACATCTCTTTCCTGGACCCTTAAAGGTCATTAGAATCTATAACACTTCCAATGCTGGTGCTCAGGTGGACGAGCAGGGAGGCAGGGGACCTGGGGACAATCAACGTCACCTGGAGGCTGCTGGAGAGAAGCTCTGACCCTCGCCCCCGGGTATTAGGGCTCCCAACTCAGCACTCAGCAGTTACAGAAGAAGTGTCTGCACCCTCAGCACTCCAAGAATGAGGAACGGGACAAAAGGCAGAGGAGGGGTTTGTCCCCAGCAAAGCCCATTAAAAATCCCTGGGAGATAAAAATAGAATCTGGGCAATAAAGTCAAGTCTAACCTTTTTTATCCTTTGTGCTTTGTCTAATTTCACGTGCTCCTAGGGTCCCGCATGCAGAGGTTCCACACCCGGCACTTCAGACCAGATTTCCTAGTGCAGAATGGCTGGGTCGACACCTCAGCTCCTGGGGCCCAGTGCAGACTCCGCGATATAGAGCCTGAGCTGCAGCCAACCTGGCCCTCGAGAGCTCCGCCCCCTCCCTCCCACTGACTCTGACAGGATCTCTACACAGCAGCCCAGCCCACAGCCCACGGGGTAGTGCATGCTCTCACCTCTCCATTCTCTGATCAAAATATAAAGTTTCCTTTGCTTGTGAACCAAACTCAGTCTCGATCTGTTGGCCCCAATGACACTGGGCAGGGGGACACTTGTTGGGGTCCACTCTGGAGGATCAGTAACAGAAATTGAGACTATTGTAACCTCAATGAACAGATGTGTGAGCCAAACTGTAGTTAACATAGAACAGTGTATAAGGCTCGGGTAAAATAAGATGTTTCTAACACTTCCATTTGATATTTCCATCACTTTATTATAAGCAAGTTCAGTGAAAAGGTTTGTCTTATTTGTCAGGTCAATATTAGAGAAACGAAGTGATTTCTTTCCAAGGATGTACATCTAATAATCTTGGTTAAAGCTTCAATCTTGTTTTAAATGCTTTTCCATTGAAAATGATACCTCTCTTTCAGCTCCCCCATTTCTGAGAAGTATAAAATCTTATAATTTATTATTACCAAAGGGGAAAGGTGGGAGGAGGGATAAATTAACAGTTTGGGATTAACACATACACACTGCTATGTATAAAATAGATCATCAACAAGGAACTACTGTATAGCACAGGGAACTACACTCAACATTTTGCAATAACCTATAAGGGGAAATAATCTGAAAAAGAATAGATACTTTTATTGACATCATCTATCAATGACAGTTAAAGTGTAACCTAAGGGAAGCTGGTGGTGAGTGCTTCTGACCCTGAAGACTTCAATCATCTAAAGTTTGGACTCTGCCTACTTCCCAAGGCCCTTAATGAACATATGTGTAGCCGTAGCTTAAAAAATTCCCCAGTTTGGGTTTCGGGGAGACACTGATTTTGAAAAAGCCCTGGTGTTCTCCTTACATGAATGGGACTCTTCCTACTGCTAAAACATGTCTGTCACACCCAGAGGATGGTATACCATCTGATCGGGAAGAGTTTGGAAAAGGCATCTCATCTCCTCATCTCCTGGTGCTCGGGTTCACCCCTCCAGAGTCTTTATTAACAGTCTCCCCACTTGGAGATGTCAGCACTGTCAACATCCTGTTGCGTACAGTTTGGAATTTGTCCAGAGGATGAAGCGGAAGGATGAGGAACAATGAGAGACAAGTCCTAGGTGTTCAGACAGGGACATGTCACTCTAATTTCCAATCAGGAAGACGAATTGACCAAAGGCTAGGGTTGCCCATGGAAACAGTATAGGGCTTGAGGAAATCCCGCTGCTTTGTGGCCAGTTCCCATAAACACAAGTTGAACAATGGAACTCAGGGGCAGTAAAATTCACAAAACTGCAGAGTTGAAAATATCCATCACTGAAAAATGTCTTGAGGAAAGTCAGAGAAAAGGACTTGTAAGCAAGGGAGAATGGCAGGAAAGGGATTTGAGGAGGTAGAAAGGACTCGCCATTAAGCACAAGAAAAGGAGCTGAACATTGCCAACATTGCAGTTGGCCAAAAAGGGTGTATGCGTTTTTTTCTGTATATATTCAAGAAAAGGGCATACACTTTTTTAGCCAACCAAACAGGTGGGCACTGGAAGTCAATACTACAAAAGATATCACTTCGCATCAGTCAGAAGAGCCATCCTCATAAAGCGTAAACAACAGAAATGCAGGACAGGGCAAGGAGAAGAGGGAGCCCTGTGAGACTTATAGTGGAAATGTATATTGCCAACGGCCATTCTGGAGAAGTGTATTGTGTTTACTAAAACATCTAAAAAATGAGCTACAGAGCATAGGGCACTTGCACTCATGGGCGTATATCTTGAGAAAAACAAAAATCAAGAGGACACAGGCACCCCAATGTTTACCCCCTCTCTGTTTAAAAGATCCTCAACTAGGATATAACTTAAATGTCTCTGGAGGGAAAAAATGGGTAGAGATGTGGTACTTAGGTAGAGTGGAATATTATTCAGCCTGGAAATCAATGAAATATGGCCAGTTGTAACAACTCTGGAGGAGTTACGTATGATCTTTCTAAGTGACATAATTCAAAAAGAAAAAGACACATATCATAAGATATCACTTAAAGGTGGAATCCAAAATGGCTACACATGAAATAAATTACAAAACAAAAACATAGTCAAATATGTAGAAAACACGCATAAGGCTGCTAAACGGGAAAGGTGGGGAGGGGTGAGGCATCACCCAGGAGGTTGAAATTAGCAAAGATACCATTCCAAATACCAAACTGATAATCAACAAGGCCTACACGGTAGCTAAAAGAACTGCACTCAGCACACTCAAGTCACCGGAAAAGAATATATACGACTGGTAAGAATCTGAAAAAGAATTTACTGATGTCTCTCTGTACGTGAATCAAGTGGATGTACAGCAGCAAGAAACAGAGCTTTGAAAATCAGCTGTAACCAATATAGTAATAAATTGAAAAAAATAAACGACAGAGAGACAGAGAAAACCTCTTACAACTTTTCCTCAGGGCCGGTGATGCAACATGGATTGAACACATCTAGACCCACAGCAGGATGAGACATAAGGCTGGAAACTGTTTGTGCTAAGAGAAATGTGAGGTTGGGTGAGGAAATGCACACCCTTTAAAGTAATACTACCTGGTACCCATTCAATGGGTCCCAAATATGCAGGTTCAAGGGATCTTCCTACAGCTAAAACATGCATGGAAAACCCAGAGGACTGTACACCATGTGATCGGGAGATGTGTCTAAAATGCAGCTCATTTATCCTCTCCTGGTGCTCCTGTTCACCATTCCAGCCACGTTACTTAGAATCTCCCCACTTGGAGAATCAGCACATTTCAACTTCTGTTTCACACATTTTGCAAATTGTGAGGAGGATGAACGGGGAACCAATGAGAGAATAGTTGTAGGGGTTTGGACGGGCACATATCACTCTAATTTCCCATTAAGAATAAGAATTGAAAAAAGGCTCAGCCCGCCTCGCCCGAGCCAAAATAGGGCCTGAAGCAATCCTGCGGGTTTGAGGCCAGCTCACAAAAGAGCAACTTAAAAAATGGAGCTCAGGGTCACTGCAATTCACAAACCTGCAGAGTTATAAATGAAAACTAACGTCCAAAAATATGTTGAGGTAAGGCAAAGAAGAGGATCTGAATGCAAGACAGAATTGCAAGAAACAGATTTCAAGAGATAGATTGGACTCGTCTTTAAAGCACATGAAAAGCGGCAGAATTTCGACAATGATGCAGTTGGCCCAAAAGGGCGTATGCGTTTTTTCCTGATTATATCCAGGAAAAAACGCATACGCACTTTATGGGCAACGAAGCAAGCAAGCAATGCAAATGTGCACAACAAAGAAGTCTCATTTCCCACTGGTCAAAAGGGCCATCCTAAAAAATTGTAAAAACCAGAAATGCAGGACAGGCCATGGAGAACAGGGAGCCTTTATACGCTGATGGGCAGTGTGTGAACTGCCGAGAGCCACTCTGGAGAAGTGTATGGTGGTTCCTAAATCATCTAAAAAACAGAGCTACAGAGCATAGGACACTTCCAATCATGGGAGTATATCTAGGGAAGTCTAAAAATCAACAAGACACAAGCACACCACAGTTTAGGGCTACTCTGTTTACAAGAACCTCAACTTCAGTATACCTTAAATATCCCAGGAAAGAGAGCAATGGATAAAGAAGATGTGGTACTTATGTACAATGGAATATCTCTTCACCATGAAATCAATGTAATAAGGCTAGTAGAAGGATAAAGAGTGGATTTAGGTCCGATAATACTACTTGAAATAAGTCAAACAGAAAAGAAACATATCATAAGATATCACTTATAGAGGGAGGGTAAATATGGCTGCACAAGAAATGAATTACAGAACAGAACAGTGTCTCACATTTAGAAAACACACTTATTTCAGCTTAAGGGGAAAGGAGAGGTGGGGTGATGCATAAAACCAGAGTTTGAAATTAGCACAGATACCGTTCAATAAACCAAATAGATATTAGACAAGATCTACACCTTGCTCAATGAACTGGCCTCAACACACCCTATACACCGCAGAGAAATATATCTGAGTAATAAGAATCTTAAAACCCATGTATTGATATATCTCCATAAGGGAATCAAGTGTGTGCAGAGTGGGACAAACACAGCAGTGAAAATGAGCTAAACCCCATTATAGAAATAAATTTTAAAAACAAAATGCAGAAACAATGAAAGAGAGAAAAATTCTTACAAAATTCGCTCAGGGGCTGTGATGCAACCTGGATTGACCACATATAAACCCACAGCTGGATAAGACATAAGGCTGGACACTTGGGGCTGAGAGGATTGATGAGCTTTGGTGAGCAACTGCCAAAAGTTTAATGCAATACTTCATGCTACTCATTCCAAGGGTCCCAACACTCCAGGTTGAAGGGAATCTTCCTACAGCTAAACCATGCTTGGGAAACCCAGCGACTGGTATACCATATGATCGGGAAAGGTTTCTAAAACGCACCTCATTTTTCCTCTCCTGGGGCTCCGGATCGACATTCCAGCCGCTTTACCAAAAATATCCCCACATGGAGAGTCAATGTCTTTAAGTTCTGGTATCGCACAGTCTGCAGTTAGTGCGGAGGATGAATGGGAATAGGGGGAACCAGTGAGAAACTAGCTGTAGCGGTTTCAATGGGCACATGTCACTCTAAATTCACATCAGTAAGAAGAATAAACCAAAGGCACAGCAAGGTGCCCCAGAAGAAGAATAGGGCCTGAAGGAATCCTGTGGTTATGAGGCAAGATCACAAAAATAAGAGCTGAAAAATGGAGCTAAGGGCCACTGCAATTCAAAAACCTGCAGAGTTATAAAGGCCAACTATTTTCAAAAAATATATTGAGGTAAGGCTATGAAGAGGCATTGCAAGCAAGGCAGAATTGCAGGAAAACGATTTCAGGAGGTAGACTGGAATTGCATTTAAAGCATAGGAAAAGAGGCAGAACGTCCACAATGATTCACTTGGCCAAAAAGGGCGTATGCCTTTTTTCCTGAATAAATTCAGGAAAAAAGGCATACGCCCTTTTTGGCCAACCAAGCAAGCTTGCAAAGGAAATCTGCACTACAATGAAGTCTCACTTCCCCCTGGTCAAAAGGGCCATCTGAAAAAAGTGTAAAATCCAGAAAGGCAGGACAGGCCATGGAGAACTGGGAGCCTTGTTATGCTGATGGACGGGATGTAAATTGCCAACAGCCACTCGGGAGAAGTGTATGGGGTTTCCTGAAACATCTAAAAAACAAAGCAACAGAGCCTAGGGCACTTCCACTTATGGTCCTATAGCTTAGGGAAATTAAAATCAAAAAGACACAGCCACCCCAAAGTTTGGGATGGCTCTGTTTACAAGAACCTCGTTTACGGTACAAGTTCAACATCGCAGAAAGTGAAAAATGGATAAAGAAGTTGTGGTACTTACGTACAATGCAATATCAATCAGCAATGAAATCTATGTCATCAGGCCCGTAGCAGCATAATGAGTGGATACAGGTACGATGATTCTAACTGAAATAAGTCACACAGAAAAAGAAACATCATAAGATATCAGTAATACACGGAATGTAAACTTGGCTACACAGGAACTGAATTACAGAACAGAACAGGGTCTCAAATTTAGAAAACCAACTTATGCTTGCTTAAGGGTAAAGGTGAGTTGGGGTGCTGCATAAAACCAGAGATTGAAATGAGCACAGATAAAGTTCCTTAAGCCAAATATGGAATAGACAAGAGCTACTCCTTGCTCAACGAAATGGACTCAACACCGCATATTAAACGCCTAAGAATGTACCTGACTAGTAAGTATCTTAAAACCTATGGATTGCTATGTCTCCGGCAGAGAACCAAGCATGTGTACAGGGGCATAAACGCAGCAGTGATAGGATTGGAGAGGTTCGGTGAGCAAATGAAGACCCTTTGAAGTCATATTGCATGGTACCCATTCCACGGGTTTCAACTACCCAGGTTTAAGGTATTCTTCCTTCAGCTAAAACATGCATGTGGAACCCAGAGTATGATCAACCGTGTGAACGGGAGACATGTTCAAATATGTCTCAGTTTTCCTCCCCTGGTACTCGGGTGCAACATTCCAGACGCTTTACTAACACTCTCCCCACTTGGAGAGTCAGTCACTTTAACCTCCTGTTTGGCCCAGTTTGCAATTTCTGCGGAAGATGAACAGGAATAGGGAGAACCAATGAGAGACTAGCTGGAGGTGTCTGGACGGGCAAATTTAACTCTCATTTCCCACCAGGAAGAGGAATTAACCAAAGGCTCAGCTTGCCGTGCCGGAACCAGATTAGGGCCTGAAGCCATCCTGCGGTGTTGCGGCCAGCTCAAAAGAAAGCGAGTTGAAGAAAGGAGCTCAGGGGCACTGTAATTCACAAACCTGCAGAGTTATAAATGACAGCTATCGTCCAAAAATATACTGAAGTAAGGCTGCCAAGAGGACTTGAAAGCGGGGCAGAATTGCAGGAAACCGATTTCAGGAGGTAGACTGGAATTGCATTGAAAGCATAGGAAAAGAGGCAGAACGTCCACAATGATGCACTTGGCCAAAAAGGGCGTATGCGTTTTTTCCTGAATATATTCAGGAAAAAACGCATACGCCCTTTCTGGCCAACCAAGCAAGCTTGCAAAGGAAATCTGCACTACAATGAAGTCTCACTTCCCCCCAGTCAAAAGGGCCATCTGAAAAAAGTGTAAAATCCAGAAAGGCAGGACAGGCCATGGAGAACTGGGAGCCTTGTTATGCTGATGGGCGGGATGTAAATTGCCAACAGACACTCGGGAGAAGTGTATGGTGTTTCCTGAAACATCTAAAAAACAAAGCAACAGAGCCTAGGGCACTTCCACTTATGGTCCTATAGCTTAGGGAAATTTAAATCTAAAACACACAGCCACCCCAAAGTTTGGGACGCCTCTGTTTACAAGAACCTCGTTTACAGTACAAGTTCAACATCGCAGAAAGTGAAAAATGGATAAAGAAGTTGTGGTATTTACTTACAAAGCAATATCACTCAGCAATGAAATCTATGTCATCAGGCCCTTAGCAGCACAATGAGTGGATTCAGGTATGATGATTCTAACTGAAATAAGTCACACAGAAAAAGAAACATCATAAGATATCAGTAATACACGGAATGTAAACTTGGCTACACAGGAACTGAATTACAGAACAGAACAGGGTCTCAAATTTAGAAAACCAACTTATGCTTGCTTAAGGGTAAAGGTGAGTTGGGGTGCTGCATAAAACCAGAGATTGAAATGAGCACAGATAAAGTTCCTTAAGCCAAATATGGAATAGACAAGAGCTACTCCTTGCTCAACGAAATGGACTCAACACCGCATATTAAACGCCTAAGAATGTACCTGACTAGTAAGTATCTTAAAACCTATGGATTGCTATGTCTCCGAAAGAGAATCAAGCATGTGTACAGGGGCATAAACGCAGCAGTGATAGGATTGGAGAGGTTCGGTGAGCAAATGAAGACCCTTTGAAGTCATATTGCATAGTACCCATTCCACGGGTTTCAACTACCCAGGTTTAAGGTATTCTTCCTTCAGCTAAAACATGCATGTGGAACCCAAAGTATGATCAACCATGTGATCGGGAAACGTGTTCAAATATGTCTCAGTTTTCGTACCCTGGTACTCGGGTGCAACATTCCAGACGCTTTACTAACACCCTCCCGACTTGGAGAGTCAGTCCCTTTAACCTCCTGTTTGGCCCAGTTTGCAATTTCTGTGGAAGATGAACAGGAATAGCGAGAACCAATGAGAGACTAGCTGGAGGTGTCTGGACGGGCAAATTTAACTCTCATTTCCCACCATTAAGAGGAATTAACCAAAGGTTCAGCTTGCCGTGCCGGAACCAGATTAGGGCCTGAAGCCATCCTGCGGTGTTGCGGCCAGGTCACAAGAAAGCGAGTTGAAGAAAGGAGCTCAGGGGCACTGTAATTCACAAACCTGCAGAGTTATAAATGACAGCTATCGTCCAAAAATATACTGAAGTAAGGCTGCCAAGAGGACTTGAAAGCGGGGCAGAATTGCAGGAAACCGATTTCAGGAGGTAGACTGGAATTGCATTGAAAGCATAGGAAAAGAGGCAGAACGTCCACAATGATGCACTTGGCCAAAAAGGGCGTATGCGTTTTTTCCTGAATATATTCAGGAAAAAACGCATACGCCCTTTTTGGCCAACCAAGCAAGCTTGCAAAGGAAATCTGCACTACAATGAAGTCTCACTTCCCCCCGGTCAAAAGGGCCATCTGAGAAAAGTGTAAAATCCAGAAAGGCAGGACAGGCCATGGAGACCTGGGAGCCTTGTTATGCTGATGGGCGGGATGTAAATTGCCAACAGACACTCGGGAGAAGTGTATGGTGTTTCCTGAAACATCTAAAAAACAAAGCAACAGAGCCTAGGGCACTTCCACTTATGGTCCTATAGCTTAGGGAAATTAAAATCAAAAAGACACAGCCACCCCAAAGTTTGGGACGCCTCTGTTTACAAGAACCTCGTTTACCGTACAAGTTCAATATCACAGAAAGTGAAAAATGGATAAAGAAGTTGTGGTACTTATGTACAAAGCAGTATCACTCAACAAAGAAATCTATGTCATCAGGCCCGTAGCAGCATAATGAGTGGATTCAGGTACGATGATTCTAACTGAAATAAGTCACACAGAAAAAGAAACATCATAAGATATCACTAATACACAGAATGTAAACTTGGCTACACAGGAACTGAATTCCAAAACAGAACAGGGTCTCAAATTTAGAAAACCAACTTATGCTTACTTAAGGGGAAAGGTGAGTTGGGGTGCTGCATAAAACCAGAGATTGAAATGAGCACAGATAAAGTTCCTTAAGCCAAATATGGAATAGACAAGAGCTACTCCTTCCTCAACGAAATGGACTCAACACCCCATATTAAACGCCTAAGAATGTACCTGACTAGTAAGTATCTTAAAACCTATGGATTGCTATGTCTCCAAAAGAGAATCAAGCGTCTGTACAGGGGGATAAACGCAGCAGTGATAGGATTGGAGAAGTTCGGTGAGCAAATGAAGACCCTTTGAAGTCATATTGCATAGTACCCATTCCACGGGTTTCAACTACCCAGGTTTAAGGTATTCTACCTTCAGCTAAAACATGCATGTGGAAACTAGAGTATGATCAACCATGTGATCGGGAAACGTGTTCAAATATGTCTCAGTTTTCGTACCCTGGTACTCGGGTGCAACTTTCCAGACACTTTACTAACACCCTCCCGACTTGGAGAGTCAGTCCCTTTAACCTCCTGTTTGGCCCAGTTTGCAATTTCTGCGGAAGATGAACAGGAATAGCGAGAACCAATGAGAGACTAGCTGGAGGTGTCTGGACGGGCAAATTTAACTCTCATTTCCCACGAGGAAGAGGAATTAACCAAAGGCTCAGCGTGCCGTGCCGGAACCAGATTAGGGCCTGAAGCCATCCTGCGGTGTTGCGGCCAGGTCACAAGAAAGCGAGTTGAAGAAAGGAGCTCAGGGGCACTGTAATTCACAAACCTGCAGAGTTATAAATGACAGCTATCGTCCAAAAATATACTGAAGTAAGGCTGCCAAGAGGACTTGAAAGCGGGGCAGAATTGCAGGAAACCGATTTCAGGAGGTAGACTGGAATTGCATTGAAAGCATAGGAAAAGAGGCAGAACGTCCACAATGATGCACTTGGCCAAAAAGGGCGTATGCGTTTTTTCCTGAATATATTCAGGAAAAAACGCATACGCCCTTTTTGGCCAACCAAGCAAGCTTGCAAAGGAAATCTGCACTACAATGAAGTCTCACTTCCCCCCAGTCAAAAGGGCCATCTGAAAAAAGTGTAAAATCCAGAAAGGCAGGACAGGCCATGGAGAACTGGGAGCCTTGTTATGCTGATGGGCGGGATGTAAATTGCCAACAGACACTCGGGAGAAGTGTATGGTGTTTCCTGAAACATCTAAAAAACAAAGCAACAGAGCCTAGGGCACTTCCACTTATGGTCCTATAGATTAGGGAAATTAAAATCAAAAAGACACAGCCACCCCAAAGTTTGGGACGCCTCTGTTTACAAGAACCTCATTTACAGTACAAGTTCAACATCGCAGAAAGTGAAAAATGGATAAAGAAGTTGTGGTATTTACTTACAAAGCAATATCACTCAGCAATGAAATCTATGTCATCAGGCCCTTAGCAGCACAATGAGTGGATTCAGGTATGATGATTCTAACTGAAATAAGTCACACAGAAAAAGAAACATCATAAGATATCAGTAATACACGGAATGTAAACTTGGCTACACAGGAACTGAATTACAGAACAGAACAGGGTCTCAAATTTAGAAAACCAACTTATGCTTGCTTAAGGGTAAAGGTGAGTTGGGGTGCTGCATAAAACCAGAGATTGAAATGAGCACAGATAAAGTTCCTTAAGCCAAATATGGAATAGACAAGAGCTACTCCTTGCTCAACGAAATGGACTCAACACCGCATATTAAACGCCTAAGAATGTACCTGACTAGTAAGTATCTTAAAACCTATGGATTGCTATGTCTCCGAAAGAGAATCAAGCATGTGTACAGGGGCATAAACGCAGCAGTGATAGGATTGGAGAGGTTCGGTGAGCAAATGAAGACCCTTTGAAGTCATATTGCATGGTACCCATTCCACGGGTTTCAACTACCCAGGTTTAAGGTATTCTACCTTCAGCTAAAACATGCATGTGGAAACTAGAGTATGATCAACCATGTGATCGGGAAACGTGTTCAAATATGTCTCAGTTTTCGTACCCTGGTACTCGGGTGCAACATTCCAGACGCTTTACTAACACCCTCCCGACTTGGAGAGTCAGTCCCTTTAACCTCTTGTTTGGCCCAGTTTGCAATTCCTGTGGAAGATGAACAGGAATAGCGAGAACCAATGAGAGACTAGCTGGAGGTGTCTGGACGGGCAAATTTAACTCTCATTTCCCACCATTAAGAGGAATTAACCAAAGGCTCAGCGTGCCGTGCCGGAACCAGATTAGGGCCTGAAGCCATCCTGCGGTGTTGCGGCCAGCTCAAAAGAAAGCGAGTTGAAGAAAGGAGCTCAGGGGCACTGTAATTCACAAACCTGCAGAGTTATAAATGACAGCTATCGTCCAAAAATATACTGAAGTAAGGCTGCCAAGAGGACTTGAAAGCGGGGCAGAATTGCAGGAAACCGATTTCAGGAGGTAGACTGGAATTGCATTGAAAGCATAGGAAAAGAGGCAGAACGTCCACAATGATGCACTTGGCCAAAAAGGGCGTATGCGTTTTTTCCTGAATATATTCAGGAAAAAACGCATACGCACTTTTTGGCCAACCAAGCAAGCTTGCAAAGGAAATCTGCACTACAATGAAGTCTCACTTCCCCCCGGTCAAAAGGGCCATCTGAAAAAAGTGTAAAATCCAGAAAGGCAGGACAGGCCATGGAGAACTGGGAGCCTTGTTATGCTGATGGGCGGGATGTAAATTGCCAACAGACACTCGGGAGAAGTGTATGGTGTTTCCTGAAACATCTAAAAAACAAAGCAACAGAGCCTAGGGCACTTCCACTTATGGTCCTATAGCTTAGGGAAATTAAAATCTAAAAGACACAGCCACCCCAACGTTTGGGACGCCTCTGTTTACAAGAACCTCGTTTACAGTACAAGTTCAACATCGCAGAAAGTGAAAAATGGATAAAGAAGTTGTGGTATTTACTTACAAAGCAATATCACTCAGCAATGAAATCTATGTCATCAGGCCCTTAGCAGCACAATGAGTGGATTCAGGTACGATGATTCTAACTGAAATAAGTCACACAGAAAAAGAAACATCATAAGATATCAGTAATACACGGAATGTAAACTTGGCTACACAGGAACTGAATTACAGAACAGAACAGGGTCTCAAATTTAGAAAACCAACTTATGCTTGCTTAAGGGTAAAGGTGAGTTGGGGTGCTGCATAAAACCAGAGATTGAAATGAGCACAGATAAAGTTCCTTAAGCCAAATATGGAATAGACAAGAGCTACTCCTTGCTCAACGAAATGGACTCAACACCGCATATTAAACGCCTAAGAATGTACCTGACTAGTAAGTATCTTAAAACCTATGGATTGCTATGTCTCCGAAAGAGAATCAAGCATGTGTACAGGGGCATAAACGCAGCAGTGATAGGATTGGAGAGGTTCGGTGAGCAAATGAAGACCCTTTGAAGTCATATTGCATGGTACCCATTCCACGGGTTTCAACTCTCCAGGTTTAAGGTATTCTTCCTTCAGCTAAAACATGCATGTGGAACCCAGAGTATGATCAACCGTGTGAACGGGAGACCTGTTCAAATATGTCTCAGTTTTCCTCCCCTGGTACTCGGGTGCAACATTCCAGACGCTTTACTAACACCCTCCCGACTTGGAGAGTCAGTCCCTTTAACCTCCTGTTTGGCCCAGTTTGCAATTTCTGTGGAAGATGAACAGGAATAGCGAGAACCAATGAGAGACTAGCTGGAGGTGTCTGGACGGGCAAATTTAACTCTCATTTCCCACCAGGAAGAGGAATTAACCAAAGGCTCAGCGTGCCGTGCCGGAACCAGATTAGGGCCTGAAGCCATCCTGCGGTGTTGCGGCCAGCTCAAAAGAAAGCGAGTTGAAGAAAGGAGCTCAGGGGCACTGTAATTCACAAACCTGCAGAGTTATAAATGACAGCTATCGTCCAAAAATATACTGAAGTAAGGCTACCGAGAGGACTTGAAAGCGGGGCAGAATTGCAGGAAACCGATTTCAGGAGGTAGACTGGAATTGCATTGAAAGCATAGGAAAAGAGGCAGAACGTCCACAATGATGCACTTGGCCAAAAAGGGCGTATGCGTTTTTTCCTGAATATATTCAGGAAAAAACGCATACGCCCTTTTTGGCCAACCAAGCAAGCTTGCAAAGGAAATCTGCACTACAATGAAGTCTCACTTCCCCCCGGTCAAAAGGGCCATCTGAAAAAAGTGTAAAATCCAGAAAGGCAGGACAGGCCATGGAGAACTGGGAGCCTTGTTATGCTGATGGGCGGGATGTAAATTGTCAACAGACACTCGGGAGAAGTGTATGGTGTTTCCTGAAACATCTAAAAAACAAAGCAACAGAGCCTAGGGCACTTCCACTTATGGTCCTATAGCTTAGGGAAATTAAAATCAAAAAGACACAGCCACCCCAAAGTTTGGGACGCCTCTGTTTACAAGAACCTCGTTTACAGTACAAGTTCAACATCGCAGAAAGTGAAAAATGGATAAAGAAGTTGTGGTATTTACTTACAAAGCAATATCACTCAGCAATGAAATCTATGTCATCAGGCCCTTAGCAGCACAATGAGTGGATTCAGGTATGATGATTCTAACTGAAATAAGTCACACAGAAAAAGAAACATCATAAGATATCAGTAATACACGGAATGTAAACTTGGCTACACAGGAACTGAATTACAGAACAGAACAGGGTCTCAAATTTAGAAAACCAACTTATGCTTGCTTAAGGGTAAAGGTGAGTTGGGGTGCTGCATAAAACCAGAGATTGAAATGAGCACAGATAAAGTTCCTTAAGCCAAATATGGAATAGACAAGAGCTACTCCTTGCTCAACGAAATGGACTCAACACCGCATATTAAACGCCTAAGAATGTACCTGACTAGTAAGTATCTTAAAACCTATGGATTGCTATGTCTCCGAAAGAGAATCAAGCATGTGTACAGGGGCATAAACGCAGCAGTGATAGGATTGGAGAGGTTCGGTGAGCAAATGAAGACCCTTTGAAGTCATATTGCATGGTACCCATTCCACGGGTTTCAACTACCCAGGTTTAAGGTATTCTACCTTCAGCTAAAACATGCATGTGGAAACTAGAGTATGATCAACCATGTGATCGGGAAACGTGTTCAAATATGTCTCAGTTTTCGTACCCTGGTACTCGGGTGCAACATTCCAGACGCTTTACTAACACCCTCCCGACTTGGAGAGTCAGTCCCTTTAACCTCCTGTTTGGCCCAGTTTGCAATTTCTGTGGAAGATGAACAGGAATAGCGAGAACCAATGAGAGACTAGCTGGAGGTGTCTGGACGGGCAAATTTAACTCTCATTTCCCACCAGGAAGAGGAATTAACCAAAGGCTCAGCTTCCCGTGCCGGAACCAGATTAGGGCCTGAAGCCATCCTGCGGTGTTGCGGCCAGCTCAAAAGAAAGCGAGTTGAAGAAAGGAGCTCAGGGGCACTGTAATTCACAAACCTGCAGAGTTATAAATGACAGCTATCGTCCAAAAATATACTGAAGTAAGGCTGCCAAGAGGACTTGAAAGCGGGGCAGAATTGCAGGAAACCGATTTCAGGAGGTAGACTGGAATTGCATTGAAAGCATAGGAAAAGAGGCAGAACGTCCACAATGATGCACTTGGCCAAAAAGGGCGTATGCGTTTTTTCCTGAATATATTCAGGAAAAAACGCATACGCCCTTTTTGGCCAACCAAGCAAGCTTGCAAAGGAAATCTGCACTACAATGAAGTCTCACTTCCCCCCGGTCAAAAGGGCCATCTGAAAAAAGTGTAAAATCCAGAAAGGCAGGACAGGCCATGGAGAACTGGGAGCCTTGTTATGCTGATGGGCGGGATGTAAATTGTCAACAGACACTCGGGAGAAGTGTATGGTGTTTCCTGAAACATCTAAAAAACAAAGCAACAGAGCCTAGGGCACTTCCACTTATGGTCCTATAGCTTAGGGAAATTAAAATCTAAAACGCACAGCCACCCCAAAGTTTGGGACGCCTCTGTTTACAAGAACCTCGTTTACAGTACAAGTTCAACATCGCAGAAAGTGAAAAATGGATAAAGAAGTTGTGGTATTTACTTACAAAGCAATATCACTCAGCAATGAAATCTATGTCATCAGGCCCTAAGCAGCACAATGAGTGGATTCAGGTATGATGATTCTAACTGAAATAAGTCACACAGAAAAAGAAACATCATAAGATATCAGTAATACACGGAATGTAAACTTGGCTACACAGGAACTGAATTACAGAACAGAACAGGGTCTCAAATTTAGAAAACCAACTTATGCTTGCTTAAGGGTAAAGGTGAGTTGGGGTGCTGCATAAAACCAGAGATTGAAATGAGCACAGATAAAGTTCCTTAAGCCAAATATGGAATAGACAAGAGCTACTCCTTGCTCAACGAAATGGACTCAACACCGCATATTAAACGCCTAAGAATGTACCTGACTAGTAAGTATCTTAAAACCTATGGATTGCTATGTCTCCGAAAGAGAATCAAGCATGTGTACAGGGGCATAAACGCAGCAGTGATAGGATTGGAGAGGTTCGGTGAGCAAATGAAGACCCTTTGAAGTCATATTGCATAGTACCCATTCCACGGGTTTCAACTACCCAGGTTTAAGGTATTCTTCCTTCAGCTAAAACATGCATGTGGAACCTAGAGTACGATCAACCATGTGATCGGGAAACGTGTTCAAATATGTCTCAGTTTTCGTACCCTGGTACTCGGGTGCAACATTCCAGACGCTTTACTAACACCCTCCCGACTTGGAGAGTCAGTCCCTTTAACCTCCTGTTTGGCCCAGTTTGCAATTTCTGCGGAAGATGAACAGGAATAGCGAGAACCAATGAGAGACTACCTGGAGGTGTCTGGACGGGCAAATTTAACTCTCATTTCCCACCAGGAAGTGGAATTAACCAAAGGCTCAGCGTGCCGTGCCGGACCCAGATTAGGGCCTGAAGCCATCCTGTGGTGTTGCGGCCAGGTCACAAGAAAGCGAGTTGAAGAAAGGAGCTCAGGGGCACTGTAATTCACAAACCTGCAGAGTTATAAATGACAGCTATCGTCCAAAAATATACTGAAGTAAGGCTGCCAAGAGGACTTGAAAGCGGGGCAGAATTGCAGGAAACCGATTTCAGGAGGTAGACTGGAATTGCATTGAAAGCATAGGAAAAGAGGCAGAACGTCCACAATGATGCACTTGGCCAAAAAGGGCGTATGCGTTTTTTCCTGAATATATTCAGGAAAAAACGCATACGCCCTTTTTGGCCAACCAAGCAAGCTTGCAAAGGAAATCTGCACTACAATGAAGTCTCACTTCCCCCCGGTCAATAGGGCCATCTGAAAAAAGTGTAAAATCCAGAAAGGCAGGACAGGCCATGGAGAACTGGGAGCCTTGTTATGCTGATGGGCGGGATGTAAATTGCCAACAGCCACTCGGGAGAAGTGTATGGTGTTTCCTGAAACATCTAAAAAACAAAGCAACAGAGTCTAGGGCACTTCCACTTATGGTCCTATAGCTTAGGGAAATTAAAATCAAAAAGACACAGCCACCCCAAAGTTTGGGACGCCTCTGTTTACAAGAACCTCATTTACCATACAAGTTCAATATCACAGAAAGTGAAAAATGGATGAAGAAGTTGTGGTACTTACGTACAATGCAGTATCACTCAACAATGAAATCTATGTCATCAGGCCCATAGCAGCATAATGAGTGGATTCAGGTACGATGATTCTAACTGAAATAAGTCACACAGAAAAAGAAACATCATAAGATATCACTAATACACAGAATGTAAACTTGGCTACACAGGAACTGAATTCCAAAACAGAACAGGGTCTCAAATTTAGAAAACCAACTTATGCTTGCTTAAGGGTAAAGGTGAGTTGGGGTGCTGCATAAAACCAGAGATTGAAATGAGCACAGATAAAGTTCCTTAAGCCAAATATGGAATAGACAAGAGCTACTCCTTGCTCAACGAAGTGGACTCAACACCGCATATTAAACGCCTAAGAATGTACCTGACTAGTAAGTATCTTAAAACCTATGGATTGCTATGTCTCCGAAAGAGAATCAAGCATGTGTACAGGGGCATAAACGCAGCAGTGATAGGATTGGAGAGGTTCGGTGAGCAAATGAAGACCCTTTGAAGTCATATTGCATGGTACCCATTCCACGGGTTTCAACTACCCAGTTTTAAGGTATTCTACCTTCAGCTAAAACATGCATGTGGAAACTAGAGTATGATCAACCATGTGATCGGGAAACGTGTTCAAATATGTCTCAGTTTTCGTACCCTGGTACTCGGGTGCAACATTCCAGACGCTTTACTAACACCCTCCCGACTTGGAGAGTCAGTCCCTTTAACCTCCTGTTTGGCCCAGTTTGCAATTTCTGTGGAAGATGAACAGGAATAGCGAGAACCAATGAGAGACTAGCTGGAGGTGTCTGGACGGGCAAATTTAACTCTCATTTCCCACCAGGAAGAGGAATTAACCAAAGGCTCAGCTTGCCGTGCCGGAACCAGATTAGGGCCTGAAGCCATCCTGCGGTGTTGCGGCCAGCTCAAAAGAAAGCGAGTTGAAGAAAGGAGCTCAGGGGCACTGTAATTCACAAACCTGCAGAGTTATAAATGACAGCTATCGTCCAAAAATATACTGAAGTAAGGCTGCCAAGAGGACTTGAAAGCGGGGCAGAATTGCAGGAAACCGATTTCAGGAGGTAGACTGGAATTGCATTGAAAGCATAGGAAAAGAGGCAGAACGTCCACAATGATGCACTTGGCCAAAAAGGGCGTATGCGTTTTTTCCTGAATATATTCAGGAAAAAACGCATACGCCCTTTTTGGCCAACCAAGCAAGCTTGCAAAGGAAATCTGCACTACAATGAAGTCTCACTTCCCCCCGGTCAAAAGGGCCATCTGAAAAAAGTGTAAAATCCAGAAAGGCAGGACAGGCCATGGAGAACTGGGAGCCTTTTTATGCTGATGGGAGGGATGTAAATTGCCAACAGACACTCGGGAGAAGTGTATGGTGTTTCCTGAAACATCTAAAAAACAAAGCAACAGAGTCTAGGGCACTTCCACTTATGGTCCTATAGCTTAGGGAAATTAAAATCAAAAAGACACAGCCACCCCAAAGTTTGGGACGCCTCTGTTTACAAGAACCTCATTTACCGTACAAGTTCAATATCACAGAAAGTGAAAAATGGATGAAGAAGTTGTGGTACTTACGTACAATGCAGTATCACTCAACAATGAAATCTATGTCATCAGGCCCGTAGCAGCATAATGAGTGGATTCAGGTACGATGATTCTAACTGAAATAAGTCACACAGAAAAAGAAACATCATAAGATATCACTAATACACAGAATGTAAACTTGGCTACACAGGAACTGAATTCCAAAACAGAACAGGGTCTCAAATTTAGAAAACCAACTTATGCTTGCTTAAGGGTAAAGGTGAGTTGGGGTGCTGCATAAAACCAGAGATTGAAATGAGCACAGATAAAGTTCCTTAAGCCAAATATGGAATAGACAAGAGCTACTCCTTGCTCAACGAAATGGACTCAACACCGCATATTAAACGCCTAAGAATGTACCTGACTAGTAAGTATCTTAAAACCTATGGATTGCTATGTCTCCGAAAGAGAATCAAGCATGTGTACAGGGGCATAAACGCAGCAGTGATAGGATTGGAGAGGTTCGGTGAGCAAATGAAGACCCTTTGAAGTCATATTGCATGGTACCCATTCCACGGGTTTCAACTACCCAGGTTTAAGGTATTCTACCTTCAGCTAAAACATGCATGTGGAAACTAGAGTATGATCAACCATGTGATCGGGAAACGTGTTCAAATATGTCTCAGTTTTCGTACCCTGGTACTCGGGTGCAACATTCCAGACGCTTTACTAACACCCTCCCGACTTGGAGAGTCAGTCCCTTTAACCTCTTGTTTGGCCCAGTTTGCAATTCCTGTGGAAGATGAACAGGAATAGCGAGAACCAATGAGAGACTAGCTGGAGGTGTCTGGACGGGCAAATTTAACTCTCATTTCCCACCATTAAGAGGAATTAACCAAAGGCTCAGCGTGCCGTGCCGGAACCAGATTAGGGCCTGAAGCCATCCTGCGGTGTTGCGGCCAGCTCAAAAGAAAGCGAGTTGAAGAAAGGAGCTCAGGGGCACTGTAATTCACAAACCTGCAGAGTTATAAATGACAGCTATCGTCCAAAAATATACTGAAGTAAGGCTGCCAAGAGGACTTGAAAGCGGGGCAGAATTGCAGGAAACCGATTTCAGGAGGTAGACTGGAATTGCATTGAAAGCATAGGAAAAGAGGCAGAACGTCCACAATGATGCACTTGGCCAAAAAGGGCGTATGCGTTTTTTCCTGAATATATTCAGGAAAAAACGCATACGCACTTTTTGGCCAACCAAGCAAGCTTGCAAAGGAAATCTGCACTACAATGAAGTCTCACTTCCCCCCGGTCAAAAGGGCCATCTGAAAAAAGTGTAAAATCCAGAAAGGCAGGACAGGCCATGGAGAACTGGGAGCCTTGTTATGCTGATGGGCGGGATGTAAATTGCCAACAGACACTCGGGAGAAGTGTATGGTGTTTCCTGAAACATCTAAAAAACAAAGCAACAGAGCCTAGGGCACTTCCACTTATGGTCCTATAGCTTAGGGAAATTAAAATCTAAAAGACACAGCCACCCCAACGTTTGGGACGCCTCTGTTTACAAGAACCTCGTTTACAGTACAAGTTCAACATCGCAGAAAGTGAAAAATGGATAAAGAAGTTGTGGTATTTACTTACAAAGCAATATCACTCAGCAATGAAATCTATGTCATCAGGCCCTTAGCAGCACAATGAGTGGATTCAGGTACGATGATTCTAACTGAAATAAGTCACACAGAAAAAGAAACATCATAAGATATCAGTAATACACGGAATGTAAACTTGGCTACACAGGAACTGAATTACAGAACAGAACAGGGTCTCAAATTTAGAAAACCAACTTATGCTTGCTTAAGGGTAAAGGTGAGTTGGGGTGCTGCATAAAACCAGAGATTGAAATGAGCACAGATAAAGTTCCTTAAGCCAAATATGGAATAGACAAGAGCTACTCCTTGCTCAACGAAATGGACTCAACACCGCATATTAAACGCCTAAGAATGTACCTGACTAGTAAGTATCTTAAAACCTATGGATTGCTATGTCTCCGAAAGAGAATCAAGCATGTGTACAGGGGCATAAACGCAGCAGTGATAGGATTGGAGAGGTTCGGTGAGCAAATGAAGACCCTTTGAAGTCATATTGCATGGTACCCATTCCACGGGTTTCAACTCTCCAGGTTTAAGGTATTCTTCCTTCAGCTAAAACATGCATGTGGAACCCAGAGTATGATCAACCGTGTGAACGGGAGACGTGTTCAAATATGTCTCAGTTTTCCTCCCCTGGTACTCGGGTGCAACATTCCAGACGCTTTACTAACACCCTCCCGACTTGGAGAGTCAGTCCCTTTAACCTCCTGTTTGGCCCAGTTTGCAATTTCTGTGGAAGATGAACAGGAATAGCGAGAACCAATGAGAGACTAGCTGGAGGTGTCTGGACGGGCAAATTTAACTCTCATTTCCCACCAGGAAGAGGAATTAACCAAAGGCTCAGCGTGCCGTGCCGGAACCAGATTAGGGCCTGAAGCCATCCTGCGGTGTTGCGGCCAGCTCAAAAGAAAGCGAGTTGAAGAAAGGAGCTCAGGGGCACTGTAATTCACAAACCTGCAGAGTTATAAATGACAGCTATCGTCCAAAAATATACTGAAGTAAGGCTACCGAGAGGACTTGAAAGCGGGGCAGAATTGCAGGAAACCGATTTCAGGAGGTAGACTGGAATTGCATTGAAAGCATAGGAAAAGAGGCAGAACGTCCACAATGATGCACTTGGCCAAAAAGGGCGTATGCGTTTTTTCCTGAATATATTCAGGAAAAAACGCATACGCCCTTTTTGGCCAACCAAGCAAGCTTGCAAAGGAAATCTGCACTACAATGAAGTCTCACTTCCCCCCGGTCAAAAGGGCCATCTGAAAAAAGTGTAAAATCCAGAAAGGCAGGACAGGCCATGGAGAACTGGGAGCCTTGTTATGCTGATGGGCGGGATGTAAATTGTCAACAGACACTCGGGAGAAGTGTATGGTGTTTCCTGAAACATCTAAAAAACAAAGCAACAGAGCCTAGGGCACTTCCACTTATGGTCCTATAGCTTAGGGAAATTAAAATCAAAAAGACACAGCCACCCCAAAGTTTGGGACGCCTCTGTTTACAAGAACCTCGTTTACAGTACAAGTTCAACATCGCAGAAAGTGAAAAATGGATAAAGAAGTTGTGGTATTTACTTACAAAGCAATATCACTCAGCAATGAAATCTATGTCATCAGGCCCTTAGCAGCACAATGAGTGGATTCAGGTATGATGATTCTAACTGAAATAAGTCACACAGAAAAAGAAACATCATAAGATATCAGTAATACACGGAATGTAAACTTGGCTACACAGGAACTGAATTACAGAACAGAACAGGGTCTCAAATTTAGAAAACCAACTTATGCTTGCTTAAGGGTAAAGGTGAGTTGGGGTGCTGCATAAAACCAGAGATTGAAATGAGCACAGATAAAGTTCCTTAAGCCAAATATGGAATAGGCAAGAGCTACTCCTTGCTCAACGAAATGGACTCAACACCGCATATTAAACGCCTAAGAATGTACCTGACTAGTAAGTATCTTAAAACCTATGGATTGCTATGTCTCCGAAAGAGAATCAAGCATGTGTACAGGGGCATAAACGCAGCAGTGATAGGATTGGAGAGGTTCAGTGAGCAAATGAAGACCCTTTGAAGTCATATTGCATGGTACCCATTCCACGGGTTTCAACTACCCAGGTTTAAGGTATTCTACCTTCAGCTAAAACATGCATGTGGAAACTAGAGTACGATCAACCATGTGATCGGGAAACGTGTTCAAATATGTCTCAGTTTTCGTACCCTGGTACTCGGGTGCAACATTCCAGACGCTTTACTAACACCCTCCCGACTTGGAGAGTCAGTCCCTTTAACCTCCTGTTTGGCCCAGTTTGCAATTTCTGTGGAAGATGAACAGGAATAGCGAGAACCAATGAGAGACTAGCTGGAGGTGTCTGGACGGGCAAATTTAACTCTCATTTCCCACCAGGAAGAGGAATTAACCAAAGGCTCAGCTTGCCGTGCCGGAACCAGATTAGGGCCTGAAGCCATCCTGCGGTGTTGCGGCCAGCTCAAAAGAAAGCGAGTTGAAGAAAGGAGCTCAGGGGCACTGTAATTCACAAACCTGCAGAGTTATAAATGACAGCTATCGTCCAAAAATATACTGAAGTAAGGCTGCCAAGAGGACTTGAAAGCGGGGCAGAATTGCAGGAAACCGATTTCAGGAGGTAGACTGGAATTGCATTGAAAGCATAGGAAAAGAGGCAGAACGTCCACAATGATGCACTTGGCCAAAAAGGGCGTATGCGTTTTTTCCTGAATATATTCAGGAAAAAACGCATACGCCCTTTTTGGCCAACCAAGCAAGCTTGCAAAGGAAATCTGCACTACAATGAAGTCTCACTTCCCCCCAGTCAAAAGGGCCATCTGAAAAAAGTGTAAAATCCAGAAAGGCAGGACAGGCCATGGAGAACTGGGAGCCTTGTTATGCTGATGGGCGGGATGTAAATTGCCAACAAACACTCGGGAGAAGTGTATGGTGTTTCCTGAAACATCTAAAAAAGAAAGCAACAGAGCCTAGGGCAATTCCACTTATGGTCCTATAGCTTAGGGAAATTAAAATCAAAAAGACACAGCCACCCCAAAGTTTGGGACCCCTCTGTTTACAAGAACCTCATTTACCGTACAAGTTCAATATCACAGAAAGTGAAAAATGGATAAAGAAGTTGTGGTACTTACGTACAATGCAGTATCACTCAACAATGAAATCTATGTCATCAGGCCCGTAGCAGCATAATGAGTGGATTCAGGTACGATGATTCTAACTGAAATAAGTCACACAGAAAAAGAAACATCATAAGATATCACTAATACACAGAATGTAAACTTGGCTACACAGGAACTGAATTCCAAAACAGAACAGGGTCTCAAATTTAGAAAACCAACTTATGCTTGCTTAAGCGGAAAGGTGAGTTGGGGTGCTGCATAAAACCAGAGATTGAAATGAGCACAGATAAAGTTCCTTAAGCCAAATATGGAATAGATAAGAGCTACTCCTTGCTCAACGAAATGGACTCAACACCCCATATTAAATGCCTAAGAATGTACCTGACTAGTAAGTATCATAAAACCTATGGATTGCTATGTCTCCAAAAGAGAATCAAGCGTCTGTACAGGGGGATAAACGCAGCAGTGATAGGATTGGAGAAGTTCGGTGAGCAAATGAAGACCCTTTGAAGTCATATTGCATGGTACCCATTACACGGGTCTCAACTCTCCAGGTTTAAGGTATTCTTCCTTCAGCTAAAACATGCATGTGGAACCCAGAGTATGATCAACCGTGTGAACGGGAGACGTGTTCAAATATGTCTCAGTTTTCCTCCCCTGGTACTCGGGTGCAACATTCCAGACGCTTTACTAACACCCTCCCGACTTGGAGAGTCAGTCCCTTTAACCTCCTGTTTGGCCCAGTTTGCAATTTCTGTGGAAGATGAACAGGAATAGCGAGAACCAATGAGAGACTAGCTGGAGGTGTCTGGACGGGCAAATTTAACTCTCATTTCCCACCAGGAAGAGGAATTAACCAAAGGCTCAGCGTGCCGTGCCGGAACCAGATTAGGGCCTGAAGCCATCCTGCGGTGTTGCGGCCAGCTCAAAAGAAAGCGAGTTGAAGAAAGGAGCTCAGGGGCACTGTAATTCACAAACCTGCAGAGTTATAAATGACAGCTATCGTCCAAAAATATACTGAAGTAAGGCTGCCGAGAGGACTTGAAAGCGGGGCAGAATTGCAGGAAACCGATTTCAGGAGGTAGACTGGAATTGCATTGAAAGCATAGGAAAAGAGGCAGAACGTCCACAATGATGCACTTGGCCAAAAAGGGCGTATGCGTTTTTTCCTGAATATATTCAGGAAAAAACGCATACGCCCTTTTTGGCCAACCAAGCAAGCTTGCAAAGGAAATCTGCACTACAATGAAGTCTCACTTCCCCCCGGTCAAAAGGGCCATCTGAAAAAAGTGTAAAATCCAGAAAGGCAGGACAGGCCATGGAGAACTGGGAGCCTTTTTATGCTGATGGGCGGGATGTAAATTGTCAACAGACACTTGGGAGAAGTGTATGGTGTTTCCTGAAACATCTAAAAAACAAAGCAACAGAGCCTAGGGCACTTCCACTTATGGTCCTATAGCTTAGGGAAATTAAAATCAAAAAGACACAGCCACCCCAAAGTTTGGGACGCCTCTGTTTACAAGAACCTCGTTTACAGTACAAGTTCAACATCGCAGAAAGTGAAAAATGGATAAAGAAGTTGTGGTATTTACTTACAAAGCAATATCACTCAGCAATGAAATCTATGTCATCAGGCCCTTAGCAGCACAATGAGTGGATTCAGGTATGATGATTCTAACTGAAATAAGTCACACAGAAAAAGAAACATCATAAGATATCAGTAATACACGGCATGTAAACTTGGCTACACAGGAACTGAATTACAGAACAGAACAGGGTCTCAAATTTAGAAAACCAACTTATGCTTGCTTAAGGGTAAAGGTGAGTTGGGGTGCTGCATAAAACCAGAGATTGAAATGAGCACAGATAAAGTTCCTTAAGCCAAATATGGAATAGACAAGAGCTACTCCTTGCTCAACGAAATGGACTCAACACCGCATATTAAACGCCTAAGAATGTACCTGACTAGTAAGTATCTTAAAACCTATGGATTGCTATGTCTCCGAAAGAGAATCAAGCATGTGTACAGGGGCATAAACGCAGCAGTGATAGGATTGGAGAGGTTCAGTGAGCAAATGAAGACCCTTTGAAGTCATATTGCATGGTACCCATTCCACGGGTTTCAACTACCCAGGTTTAAGGTATTCTACCTTCAGCTAAAACATGCATGTGGAAACTAGAGTACGATCAACCATGTGATCGGGAAACGTGTTCAAATATGTCTCAGTTTTCGTACCCTGGTACTCGGGTGCAACATTCCAGACGCTTTACTAACACCCTCCCGACTTGGAGAGTCAGTCCCTTTAACCTCCTGTTTGGCCCAGTTTGCAATTTCTGTGGAAGATGAACAGGAATAGCGAGAACCAATGAGAGACTAGCTGGAGGTGTCTGGACGGGCAAATTTAACTCTCATTTCCCACCAGGAAGAGGAATTAACCAAAGGCTCAGCTTGCCGTGCCGGAACCAGATTAGGGCCTGAAGCCATCCTGCGGTGTTGCGGCCAGCTCAAAGGAAAGCGAGTTGAAGAAAGGAGCTCAGGGGCACTGTAATTCACAAACCTGCAGAGTTATAAATGACAGCTATCGTCCAAAAATATACTGAAGTAAGGCTGCCAAGAGGACTTGAAAGCGGGGCAGAATTGCAGGAAACCGATTTCAGGAGGTAGACTGGAATTGCATTGAAAGCATAGGAAAAGAGGCAGAACGTCCACAATGATGCACTTGGCCAAAAAGGGCGTATGCGTTTTTTCCTGAATATATTCAGGAAAAAACGCATACGCCCTTTTTGGCCAACCAAGCAAGCTTGCAAAGGAAATCTGCACTACAATGAAGTCTCACTTCCCCCCGGTCAAAAGGGCCATCTGAAAAAAGTGTAAAATCCAGAAAGGCAGGACAGGCCATGGAGAACTGGGAGCCTTTTTATGCTGATGGGAGGGATGTAAATTGCCAACAGACACTCGGGAGAAGTGTATGGTGTTTCCTGAAACATCTAAAAAACAAAGCAACAGAGTCTAGGGCACTTCCACTTATGGTCCTATAGCTTAGGGAAATTAAAATCAAAAAGACACAGCCACCCCAAAGTTTGGGACGCCTCTGTTTACAAGAACCTCATTTACCGTACAAGTTCAATATCACAGAAAGTGAAAAATGGATAAAGAAGTTGTGGTACTTACGTACAATGCAGTATCACTCAACAATGAAATCTATGTCATCAGGCCCGTAGCAGCATAATGAGTGGATTCAGGTACGATGATTCTAACTGAAATAAGTCACACAGAAAAAGAAACATCATAAGATATCACTAATACACAGAATGTAAACTTGGCTACACAGGAACTGAATTCCAAAACAGAACAGGGTCTCAAATTTAGAAAACCAACTTATGCTTGCTTAAGGGGAAAGGTGAGTTGGGGTGCTGCATAAAACCAGAGATTGAAATGAGCACAGATAAAGTTCCTTAAGCCAAATATGGAATAGACAAGAGCTACTCCTTGCTCAACGAAATGGACTCAACACCGCATATTAAACGCCTAAGAATGTACCTGACTAGTAAGTATCTTAAAACCTATGGATTGCTATGTCTCCAAAAGAGAATCAAGCATGTGTACAGGGGCATAAACGCAGCAGTGATAGGATTGGAGAGGTTCGGTGAGCAAATGAAGACCCTTTGAAGTCATATTGCATGGTACCCATTCCACGGGTTTCAACTACCCAGGTTTAAGGTATTCTACCTTCAGCTAAAACATGCATGTGGAAACTAGAGTATGATCAACCATGTGATCGGGAAACGTGTTCAAATATGTCTCAGTTTTCGTACCCTGGTACTCGGGTGCAACATTCCAGACGCTTTACTAACATCCTCCCGACTTGGAGAGTCAGTCCCTTTAACCTCCTGTTTGGCCCAGTTTGCAATTTCTGCGGAAGATGAACAGGAATAGCGAGAACCAATGAGAGACTAGCTGGAGGTGTCTGGACGGGCAAATTTAACTCTCATTTCCCACCAGGAAGAGGAATTAACCAAAGGCTCAGCTTGCCGTGCCGGAACCAGATTAGGGCCTGAAGCCATCCTGCGGTGTTGCGGCCAGCTCAAAAGAAAGCGAGTTGAAGAAAGGAGCTCAGGGGCACTGTAATTCACAAACCTGCAGAGTTATAAATGACAGCTATCGTCCAAAAATATACTGAAGTAAGGCTGCCAAGAGGACTTGAAAGCGGGGCAGAATTGCAGGAAACCGATTTCAGGAGGTAGACTGGAATTGCATTGAAAGCATAGGAAAAGAGGTAGAACGTCCACAATGATGCACTTGGCCAAAAAGGGCGTATGTGTTTTTTCCTGAATATATTCAGGAAAAAACGCATACGCCCTTTTTGGCCAACCAAGCAAACTTGCAAAGGAAATCTGCACTACAATGAAGTCTCACTTCCCCCCGGTCAAAAGGGCCATCTGAAAAAAGTGTAAAATCCAGAAAGGCAGGACAGGCCATGGAGAACTGGGAGCCTTGTTATGCTGATGGGCGGGATGTAAATTGCCAACAGACACTCGGGAGAAGTGTATGGTGTTTCCTGAAACATCTAAAAAACAAAGCAACAGAGCCTAGGGCACTTCCACTTATGGTCCTATAGCTTAGGGAAATTAAAATCAAAAAGACACAGCCACCCCAAAGTTTGGGACGCCTCTGTTTACAAGAACCTCGTTTACAGTACAAGTTCAACATCGCAGAAAGTGAAAAATGGATAAAGAAGTTGTGGTATTTACTTACAAAGCAATATCACTCAGCAATGAAATCTATGTCATCAGGCCCTTAGCAGCACAATGAGTGGATTCAGGTATGATGATTCTAACTGATATAAGTCACACAGAAAAAGAAACATCATAAGATATCAGTAATACACGGAATGTAAACTTGGCTACACAGGAACTGAATTACAGAACAGAACAGGGTCTCAAATTTAGAAAACCAACTTATGCTTGCTTAAGGGTAAAGGTGAGTTGGGGTGCTGCATAAAACCAGAGATTGAAATGAGCACAGATAAAGTTCCTTAAGCCAAATATGGAATAGACAAGAGCTACTCCTTGCTCAACGAAATGGACTCAACACCGCATATTAAACGCCTAAGAATGTACCTGACTAGTAAGTATCTTAAAACCTATGGATTGCTATGTCTCTGAAAGAGAATCAAGCATGTGTACAGGGGCATAAACGCAGCAGTGATAGGATTGGAGAGGTTCGGTGAGCAAATGAAGACCCTTTGAAGTCATATTGCATGGTACCCATTCCACGGGTTTCAACTACCCAGGTTTAAGGTATTCTACCTTCAGCTAAAACATGCATGTGGAAACTAGAGTATGATCAACCATGTGATCGGGAAACGTGTTCAAATATGTCTCAGTTTTCGTACCCTGGTACTCGGGTGCAACATTCCAGACGCTTTACTAACACCCTCCCGACTTGGAGAGTCAGTCCCTTTAACCTCCTGTTTGGCCCAGTTTGCAATTTCTGTGGAAGATGAACAGGAATAGCGAGAACCAATGAGAGACTAGCTGGAGGTGTCTGGACGGGCAAATTTAACTCTCATTTCCCACCAGGAAGAGGAATTAACCAAAGGCTCAGCTTGCCGTGCCGGAACCAGATTAGGGCCTGAAGCCATCCTGCGGTGTTGCGGCCAGCTCAAAAGAAAGCGAGTTGAAGAAAGGAGCTCAGGGGCACTGTAATTCACAAACCTGCAGAGTTATAAATGACAGCTATCGTCCAAAAATATACTGAAGTAAGGCTGCCAAGAGGACTTGAAAGCGGGGCAGAATTGCAGGAAACCGATTTCAGGAGGTAGACTGGAATTGCATTGAAAGCATAGGAAAAGAGGCAGAACGTCCACAATGATGCACTTGGCCAAAAAGGGCGTATGCGTTTTTTCCTGAATATATTCAGGAAAAAACGCATACGCCCTTTTTGGCCAACCAAGCAAGCTTGCAAAGGAAATCTGCACTACAATGAAGTCTCACTTCCCCCCGGTCAAAAGGGCCATCTGAAAAAAGTGTAAAATCCAGAAAGGCAGGACAGGCCATGGAGAACTGGGAGCCTTGTTATGCTGATGGGCGGGATGTAAATTGCCAACAGCCACTCGGGAGAAGTGTATGGTGTTTCCTGAAACATCTAAAAAACAAAGCAACAGAGCCTAGGGCACTTCCACTTATGGTCCTATAGCTTAGGGAAATTAAAATCAAAAAGACACAGCCACCCCAAAGTTTGGGACGCCTCTGTTTACAAGAACCTCATTTACCGTACAAGTTCAATATCACAGAAAGTGAAAAATGGATAAAGAAGTTGTGGTACTTACGTACAATGCAGTATCACTCAACAATGAAATCTATGTCATCAGGCCCGTAGCAGCATAATGAGTGGATTCAGGTATGATGATTCTAACTGAAATAAGTCACACAGAAAAAGAAACATCATAAGATATCACTAATACACAGAATGTAAACTTGGCTACACAGGAACTGAATTCCAAAACAGAACAGGGTCTCAAATTTAGAAAACCAACTTATGCTTGCTTAAGGGGAAAGGTGAGTTGGGGTGCTGCATAAAACCAGAGATTGAAATGAGCACAGATAAACTTCCTTAAGCCAAATATGGAATAGACAAGAGCTACTCCTTGCTCAACGAAATGGACTCAACACTGCATATTAAATGCCTAAGAATGTACCTGACTAGTAAGTATCTTAAAACCTATGGATTGCTATGTCTCCAAAATAGAATCAAGCGTCTGTACAGGGGGATAAACGCAGCAGTGATAGGATTGGAGAAGTTCGGTGAGCAAATGAAGACCCTTTGAAGTCATATTGCATGGTACCCATTACACGGGTCTCAACTCTCCAGGTTTAAGGTATTCTTCCTTCAGCTAAAACATGCATGTGGAACCCAGAGTATGATCAACAATGTGATCGGGAGATGTGTTCCAATATGTCTCAGGTTTCGTCCCCTGGTACTCGGGTGCAACATTCCATACGCTTTACTAACACTCTCCCGACTTGGAGAGTCAGTACCTTTAACCTCCTATTTGGCCCAGTTTGCAATTTCTGTGGAAGATGAACAGGAATAGGGAGAACCAATGAGAGACAAGCTGGTGGTGTCTGGACGGGCAAATTTAACTCTCATTTCCCACCAGGAAGAGGAAATAAACAAAGGCTCAGCGTGCCGTGCCGGAACCAGATTAGGGCCTGAAGCCATCCTGCGGTGTTGCGGCCAGCTCACAAGAAAGCGAGTTGAAGAAAGGAGCTCAGGGGCACTGTAATTCACAAACCTGCAGAGTTATAAATGACAGCTATCGTCCAAAAATATACTGAAGTAAGGCTGCTAAGAGGACTTGAAAGCGGGGCAGAATTGCAGGAAACCGATTTCAGGAGGTAGAGTGGAATTACATTGAAAGCATAGGAAAAGAGGCAGAACGTCCACAATGATGCACTTGGCCATAAAGGGCATATGTGTTTTTTCCTGAATATATTCAGGAAAAAACGCATACGCCCTTTTTGGCCAACCAAGCAAGCTTGCAAAGGAAATCTGCACTACAATGAAGTCTCACTTGCCCCTGGTCAAAAGGGCCATCTGAAAAAAGTGTAAAATCCAGAAAGGCAGGACAGGCCATGGAGAACTGGGAGCCTTGTTATGCTGATGGGCGGGATGTAAATTGTCAACAGACACTCGGGAGAAGTGTATGGTGTTTCCTGAAACATCTAAAAAACAAAGCAACAGAGCCTAGGGCACTTCCACTTATGGTCCTATAGCTTAGGGAAATTAAAATCAAAAAGACACAGCTACCCCAAAGTTTGGGACGCCTCTGTTTACAAGAACCTCATTTACCGTACAAGTTCAATATCACAGAAAGTGAAAAATGGATAAAGAAGTTGTGGTACTTACGTACAATGCAGTATCACTCAACAATGAAATCTATGTCATCAGGCCCGTAGCAGCATAATGAGTGGATTCAGGTATGATGATTCTAACTGAAATAAGTCACACAGAAAAAGAAACATCATAAGATATCACTAATACACAGAATGTAAACTTGGCTACACAGGAACTGAATTCCAAAACAGAACAGGGTCTCAAATTTAGAAAACCAACTTATGCTTGCTTAAGGGGAAAGGTGAGTTGGGGTGCTGCATAAAACCAGAGATTGAAATGAGCACAGATAAAGTTCCTTAAGCCAAATATGGAATAGACAAGAGCTACTCCTTGCTCAACGAAATGCACTCAACACTGCATATTAAATGACTAAGAATGTACCTGACTAGTAAGTATCTTAAAACCTATGGATTGCTATGTCTCCAAAATAGAATCAAGCGTCTGTACAGGGGGATAAACGCAGCAGTGATAGGATTGGAGAAGTTCGGTGAGCAAATGAAGACCCTTTGAAGTCATATTGCATGGTACCCATTACACGGGTCTCAACTCTCCAGGTTTAAGGTATTCTTCCTTCAGCTAAAACATGCATGTGGAATCCAGAGTATGATCAACAATGTGATCGGGAGATGTGTTCCAATATGTCTCAGGTTTCGTCCCCTGGTACTCGGGTGCAACATTCCAGACGCTTTACTAACACTCTCCCGACTTGGAGAGTCAGTACCTTTAACCTCCTATTTGGCCCAGTTTGCAATTTCTGTGGAAGATGAACAGGAATAGGGAGAACCAATGAGAGACAAGCTGGTGGTGTCTGGACGGGCAAATTTAACTCTCATTTCCCACCAGGAAGAGGAAATAACCAAAGGCTCAGCGTGCCGTGCCGGAACCAGATTAGGGCCTGAAGCCATCCTGCGGTGTTGCGGCCAGCTCACAAGAAAGCGAGTTGAAGAAAGGAGCTCAGGGGCACTGTAATTCACAAACCTGCAGAGTTATAAATGACAGCTATCGTCCAAAAATATACTGAAGTAAGGCTGCTAAGAGGACTTGAAAGCGGGGCAGAATTGCAGGAAACCGATTTCAGGAGGTAGAGTGGAATTACATTGAAAGCATAGGAAAAGAGGCAGAACGTCCACAATGATGCACTTGGCCATAAAGGGCATATGTGTTTTTTCCTGAATATATTCAGGAAAAAACGCATACGCCCTTTTTGGCCAACCAAGCAAGCTTGCAAAGGAAATCTGCACTACAATGAAGTCTCACTTGCCCCTGGTCAAAAGGGCCATCTGAAAAAAGTGTAAAATCCAGAAAGGCAGGACAGGCCATGGAGAACTGGGAGCCTTGTTATGCTGATGGGCGGGATGTAAATTGCCAACAGACACTCGGGAGAAGTGTATGGTGTTTCCTGAAACATCTAAAAAACAAAGCAACAGAGCCTAGGGCACTTCCACTTATGGTCCTATAGCTTAGGGAAATTAAAATCAAAAAGACACAGCCACCCCAATGTTTGGGACGGCTCTGTTTACAAGAACCTCGTTTACGGTACAAGTTCAATATCGCAGAAAGTGAAAAATGGATAAAGAAGTTGTGGTACTTATGTACAATGCAAAATCACTCAGCCATGAAATCTATGTCATCAGGCCCGTAGCAGCATAATGAGTGGATTCAGGTATGATGATTCTAACTGAAATAAGTCACACAGAAAAAGAAACATCATAAGATATCACTAATACACGGAATGTGAACTTGGCTACACATGAACTGAATTACAAAACAGAACAGGGTCTCAAGTTTAGAAAACCAACTTATGCTTGCTTAAGGGGGAAAGTGAGTTGGGGTGCTGCATAAAACCAGAGTTTGAAATTAGCACAGATACCATTCAATAAGCCAAATATGTAATAGACAAGACCTACCCCTTGCTCAACAAAATGGACTCAACAATGAGGTATCACCTCACACCTGATAGAATGGGCATCATGAGAAAATCTACAAACAAAAATGCTGGAAAGGGTGTGGAGAAAAGGAACCCTCTTCCACTATTGTTGGGAATATAAATTGATACAGTCACTACGGAGAACAATATGGAGTTTCTTAAGAAACTAACAGTAGAATTACCATATGATACAGCAATCCCAGTACTGGACATATACCCAGACAAAACCATAAATCAAAACGAGACATTCACCGCAATGTTCATTGCATCACTATTTACAATATCGAGGTAATGGAAGCAACCTAAATGCCCACAGACAGACGAATGCATAAAGCTGTGGTACATATATAAAATGGAATATTACTAAGCCATGAAAAGGAATGAAATTGGGTCATTTGTAGAGACGTCGATGGATCTAGAGACTGTCATACAGAGTGAAGAAAGTCAGAAAGAGAAAAACAAATCTTGTATATTCATGCATATATGTGGAACCTAGAAAAACTGTACAGATTAACCATTTTGCAAGGCATAAATAGAGCAACAGATGTAGACAACAAATGTATGGACAACAAGGGGGGAAAGCTGTTGGGGGGGTGGTGGTGGGAGGAGTTGAGAGACTGGGATTGGCATGTATACATTTATATGTATAAAATAGATAACCAATAAGAACCTGCTGTATAAAAATATAAAATAAAATTCAAAATTAAAAAGAAATAAAATTTAAAAAATAAAACAGAAAAAACAATTATTCCCTTCACATACATGTATTTATATGAATAAATTATTTCCATGCTTATATCTGTAAATACAAAAAAGAGGAATAAAATCTACCTTGAAGCAAAAACGAAAAAGAGAAAAAAAACACAGAACCCACCAGTTCCACAGAAGAAAACCGTATCAGGGCACTTGCTCCAGTTGTAAACAATTCTGAAGTTGGCCAGTGGTGGGGAATCGTCTCCCATTCAGCCAGCAGCCCCCACGCAACAAGCGTCCTCATTGCAAAGCTGGGGCACCGTGCCGAGGCATCTGTGAGTAAACGTGAGCTGAGCCCCAGGCCAGTTGCTGCTGAACTATTCCCACCCGTCCCAGGTAAAACACCTGAATATATACAAGGACTTGAAAGCCTAGAGGAAGGGCCATAGAGCCACACGAGTGACAGCATGCCGGCCGACTTGGTGCCTGCAGGCCAGCCAGGATGGTCCTGGCCCTGGGTGCTCTTCTGGAAGATTTCCATTTCCCTGACTGAGATACCCGTCCTGTCCCTGCCCCCACTGCTTTTTTCCTTCCTCACCTCTGCCCAGGGAGAAATTCCAGCAGCAGGTATGGGTGACACATCCTCTTCTTTAGCAGGTGGCAGCCTGGCAACTGCTGCAGAAAGTCCAGCAGAGCCCCACTCACACTGGGCCACCCACAAAGCCGTGGCCTCTCACTCCCTCCCACCAGCCCAGCCCCGAGACTGCTGACAGGGCAGAGAAAATGGCGTCAGGCACGGCTGCAGGGGCTCTTGCTGCCTGGAGTGGTATTTATATTGATCTCAACCCAGGCACACCTGGGGAGGGCTGGCCCGCACGGTAAGGCTGCCCAGGTCAGCCAATCATCACCCCTCAGGGGCTCACAGTTGCAGAAAATGGAACTTGCTGAACCGGCCAGGTCCAAGGAACAGGTGTGGGCTCCTGAGAGTCAGGATAGACAAGGGGCTGCAGCTTTGGCTTGTTTTCTAATCATTTTATCTGGCCCATGAGTGGGAGACAACTTCAAGAAAACCCTCTCCTTATGAGAGGAACCCAGGAGTCAGGGAGAGGAGGGGTGGGTGGTGGTTGGAGACAGAGGCCTGGTGCCCCGGGTGCAGTGGAAGTCTCTGGAAGACCAGGTGGAGGGAGGCCGCACAGAGTGATGCCCAGGGTCACAGACCTGTCGCAGCTGCTGTTTGTTAGTTCAAGTCCTGCTCTGAGGTGCTCTGTGTCAGCTCTGAGCGACAGGTGAGCTGGGGGTGCTCTGCAATGAGGGCTATGTGCACAGTTCCTGTGTGCCCAGCCCTGCCACGGTACCTGCAAGGGTAGCTCTGTATCCTGGGAAGGGCCTGACCACGAGAGCCCCGTGGGCTGGAGTGGGGGTGGGGTACCTGCCCAGGTGAGCTCCATATTCTGGGATTGGTCTGACCACGAGAGCCCCATGGGCTGCTGGGGACCTGGTAAAGGATGTCAGGACAGTCAGTGAAGCCACCGAGGATATACCTCCAGTTGCTCCTAATTCCTACACCCTGCTGGTCATTCTACCAACCACCAGGACATGGTATTCTGTATTAGTCTTCAATGATGCCTTCTTTTGTATTCCATTAGTCCCAGAGTCACAAGAAATTTTGGCTTGTGAGTGGCAGGACTCAACATACAACTAAAACAATACTTCCGGGCCGTCTTGCCCCAAGGGTGCAAAAATTCCCACACCATCTTTGGGGAAAGCTTAGCTAAAGACCTAAAAGTTCTACCTCTGGAAAAGGAAACCCTCCTTCAGTACGCAGACAACATTCTGATCGCCAGCCCTACTAAGGCGGCCTCTGAACTACCAAGCCAATAAAGGATAGAAGTTGTCCAAGAAAAAGCTCAAATATCACAGACTGCAGTGACCTGCCTGGGCTTCATTCTCACAGAAGGTCGGAGAAGCCCATCCCAGGAAAGGGAAGAAACCATTTGCAGCCTTACCCCTTTCTAAAACTAGAAGACAGCTTAGGGGTTCCTGGGGAGGCCAGGGTTTGCTGCTTCTGGATCCCTAACTACAGTCTACTAGCTGGGCCTCTATATGAAACACTGAAAGGAAAAGATGATGATCCTTTTGAATAGAATCCAGAAGTGGCCTTTCAAGAATGGAAAGAGCAGTCAATTCAGACCCTTGCCCTGGAACTCCCTAATTTAGCTAAACCCTTTGACCTTTACATTCCCGGTGAAAGGTGAATCGCCATTGGAGAATTAGTGCAAAAACTGGGACCACTTGAAATGGAACAATGCAAGAATGCCATCCAGGTAGGATAAACTACGGTCACCAAGGGGCTTGGCCCACTGCCGCATCTGGCCAAGATACTGGCGGTATCTAAAAACCTGGAAATCAGCAGCCCAAAAGGCCACCTCCCTCCTAAGGGAAAAGGACCCCACGTGGTGATCCTAACCACCAACCATGCCCTGAAGTTGCAGGGTTCGCTCCGTGGGCACACCGACCTCGAGTGAGGAGGCCCTCCAACTCCAACATCCAGAGAGATAACCGGGGGCAACAGGGCACCATGACGATTCGTGTGAACATCACTTGACCTGGAGTTTCTCTCATAAAACAACAAGAGTGTGTCCCAAAAGAGCAGACTACTGCTTGCAGGACTTACTGTACCCAGAGGGGAGCTAATAATCTTGGCGGGGGAACCGTATATCACACTGTCACCATAGAAAAGCCTACAGACACCGTGATGATGGTGGCCAATAAGACCGGCTGGACTTCTGTTTACTTCAAAAGGCTGTTGACTCAGTGGTCATCATGGTCCTTGATCACCACTGACCCTGGACTGTCTGGGAGTTGAGCGGGCAGGGCTCTGACACCTGGTGCTGTTTGTACGTTAATTCAGGGGCCTAATTGAAGAAAGCGCAGACTACTGGTCAGAGCATCTAGGCTGGCAGAAACAGTCAGCCTAAGGTGGCCGAACAAATGTGGGGCGGGGTGAAACCGGCCCCCACAGCGTCTCTGCACATCTCTTTCCTGGACCCTTAAAGGTCATTAGAATCTATAACACTTCCAATGCTGGTGCTCAGGTGGACGAGCAGGGAGGCAGGGGACCTGGGGACAATCAACGTCACCTGGAGGCTGCTGGGGAGAAGCTCTGACCCTCGCCCCCGGGTATTAGGGCTCCCAACTCAGCACTCAGCAGTTACAGAAGAAGTGTCTGCACCCTCAGCACTCCAAGAATGAGGAACGGGACAAAAGGCAGAGGAGGGGTTTGTCCCCAGCAAAGCCCATTAAAAATCCCTGGGAGATAAAAATAGAATCTGGGCAATAAAGTCAAGTCTAACCTTTTTTATCCTTTGTGCTTTGCTAATTTCACGTGCTCCTAGGGTCCCGCATGCAGAGGTTCCACACCCGGCACTTCAGACCAGATTTCCTAGTGCAGAATGGCTGGGTCGACACCTCAGCTCCTGGGGCCCAGTGCAGACTCCGCGATATAGAGCCTGAGCTGCAGCCAACCTGGCCCTCGAGAGCTCCGCCCCCTCCCTCCCACTGACTCTGACAGGATCTCTACACAGCAGCCCAGCCCACAGCCCACGGGGTAGTGCATGCTCTCACCTCTCCATTCTCTGATCAAAATATAAAGTTTCCTTTGCTTGTGAACCAAACTCAGTCTCGATCTGTTGGCCCCAATGACACTGGGCAGGGGGACACTTGTTGGGGTCCACTCTGGAGGATCAGTAACAGAAATTGAGACTATTGTAACCTCAATGAACAGATGTGTGAGCCAAACTGTAGTTAACATAGAACAGTGTATAAGGCTCGGGTAAAATAAGATGTTTCTAACACTTCCATTTGATATTTCCATCACTTTATTATAAGCAAGTTCAGTGAAAAGGTTTGTCTTATTTGTCAGGTCAATATTAGAGAAACGAAGTGATTTCTTTCCAAGGATGTACATCTAATAATCTTGGTTAAAGCTTCAATCTTGTTTTAAATGCTTTTCCATTGAAAATGATACCTCTCTTTCAGCTCCCCCATTTCTGAGAAGTATAAAATCTTATAATTTATTATTACCAAAGGGGAAAGGTGGGAGGAGGGATAAATTAACAGTTTGGGATTAACACATACACACTGCTATGTATAAAATAGATCATCAACAAGGAACTACTGTATAGCACAGGGAACTACACTCAACATTTTGCAATAACCTATAAGGGGAAATAATCTGAAAAAGAATAGATATTTTTATTGACATCATCTATCAATGACAGTTAAAGTGTAACCTAAGGGAAGCTGGTGGTGAGTGCTTCTGACCCTGAAGACTTCAATCATCTAAAGTTTGGACTCTGCCTACTTCCCAAGGCCCTTAATGAACATATGTGTAGCCGTAGCTTAAAAAATTCCCCAGTTTGGGTTTCGGGGAGACACTGATTTTGAAAAAGCCCTGGTGTTCTCCTTACATGAATGGGACTCTTCCTACTGCTAAAACATGTCTGTCACACCCAGAGGATGGTATACCGTCTGATCGGGAAGAGTTTGGAAAAGGCATCTCATCTCCTCATCTCCTGGTGCTCGGGTTCACCCCTCCAGAGTCTTTATTAACAGTCTCCCCACTTGGAGATGTCAGCACTGTCAACATCCTGTTGCGTACAGTTTGGAATTTGTCCAGAGGATGAAGCGGAAGGATGAGGAACAATGAGAGACAAGTCCTAGGTGTTCAGACAGGCACATGTCACTCTAATTTCCAATCAGGAAGACGAATTGACCAAAGGCTAGGGTTGCCCATGGAAACAGTATAGGGCTTGAGGAAATCCCGCTGCTTTGTGGCCAGTTCCCATAAACACAAGTTGAACAATGGAACTCAGGGGCAGTAAAATTCACAAAACTGCAGAGTTGAAAATATCCATCACTGAAAAATGTCTTGAGGAAAGTCAGAGAAAAGGACTTGTAAGCAAGGGAGAATGGCAGGAAAGGGATTTGAGGAGGTAGAAAGGACTCGCCATTAAGCACAAGAAAAGGAGCTGAACATTGCCAACATTGCAGTTGGCCAAAAAGGGTGTATGCGTTTTTTTCTGTATATATTCAAGAAAAGGGCATACACTTTTTTAGCCAACCAAACAGGTGGGCACTGGAAGTCAATACTACAAAAGATATCACTTCGCATCAGTCAGAAGAGCCATCCTCATAAAGCGTAAACAACAGAAATGCAGGACAGGGCAAGGAGAAGAGGGAGCCCTGTGAGACTTATAGTGGAAATGTATATTGCCAACGGCCATTCTGGAGAAGTGTATTGTGTTTACTAAAACATCTAAAAAATGAGCTACAGAGCATAGGGCACTTGCACTCATGGGCGTATATCTTGAGAAAAACAAAAATCGAGAGGACACAGGCACCCCAATGTTTACCCCCTCTCTGTTTAAAAGATCCTCAACTAGGATATAACTTAAATGTCTCTGGAGGGAAAAAATGGGTAGAGATGTGGTACTTAGGTAGAGTGGAATATTATTCAGCCTGGAAATCAATGAAATATGGCCAGTTGTAACAACTCTGGAGGAGTTACGTATGATCTTTCTAAGTGACATAATTCAAAAAGAAAAAGACACATATCATAAGATATCACTTAAAGGTGGAATCCAAAATGGCTACACATGAAATAAATTACAAAACAAAAACATAGTCAAATATGTAGAAAACACACATAAGGCTGCTAAACGGGAAAGGTGGGGAGGGGTGAGGCATCACCCAGGAGGTTGAAATTAGCAAAGATACCATTCCAAATACCAAACTGATAATCAACAAGGCCTACACGGTAGCTAAAAGAACTGCACTCAGCACACTCAAGTCACCGGAAAAGAATATATACGACTGGTAAGAATCTGAAAAAGAATTTACTGATGTCTCTCTGTACGTGAATCAAGTGGATGTACAGCAGCAAGAAACAGAGCTTTGAAAATCAGCTGTAACCAATATAGTAATAAATTGAAAAAAATAAACGACAGAGAGACAGAGAAAACCTCTTACAACTTTTCCTCAGGGCCGGTGATGCAACATGGATTGAACACATCTAGACCCACAGCAGGATGAGACATAAGGCTGGAAACTGTTTGTGCTAAGAGAAATGTGAGGTTGGGTGAGGAAATGCACACCCTTTAAAGTAATACTACCTGGTACCCATTCAATGGGTCCCAAATATGCAGGTTCAAGGGATCTTCCTACAGCTAAAACATGCATGGAAAACCCAGAGGACTGTACACCATGTGATCGGGAGATGTGTCTAAAATGCAGCTCATTTATCCTCTCCTGGTGCTCCTGTTCACCATTCCAGCCATGTTACTTAGAATCTCCCCACTTGGAGAATCAGCACATTTCAACTTCTGTTTCACACATTTTGCAAATTGTGAGGAGGATGAACGGGGAACCAATGAGAGAATAGTTGTAGGGGTTTGGACGGGCACATATCACTCTAATTTCCCATTAAGAATAAGAATTGAAAAAAGGCTCAGCCCACCTCGCCCGAGCCAAAATAGGGCCTGAAGCAATCCTGCGGGTTTGAGGCCAGCTCACAAAAGAGCAACTTAAAAAATGGAGCTCAGGGTCACTGCAATTCACAAACCTGCAGAGTTATAAATGAAAACTAACGTCCAAAAATATGTTGAGGTAAGGCAAAGAAGAGGATCTGAATGCAAGACAGAATTGCAAGAAACAGATTTCAAGAGATAGATTGGACTCGTCTTTAAAGCACATGAAAAGCGGCAGAATTTCGACAATGATGCAGTTGGCCCAAAAGGGCGTATGCGTTTTTTCCTGATTATATCCAGGAAAAAACGCATACGCACTTTATGGGCAACGAAGCAAGCAAGCAATGCAAATGTGCACAACAAAGAAGTCTCATTTCCCACTGGTCAAAAGGGCCATCCTAAAAAATTGTAAAAACCAGAAATGCAGGACAGGCCATGGAGAACAGGGAGCCTTTATACGCTGATGGGCAGTGTGTGAACTGCCGAGAGCCACTCTGGAGAAGTGTATGGTGGTTCCTAAATCATCTAAAAAACAGAGCTACAGAGCATAGGACACTTCCAATCATGGGAGTATATCTAGGGAAGTCTAAAAATCAACAAGACACAAGCACACCACAGTTTAGGGCTACTCTGTTTACAAGAACCTCAACTTCAGTATACCTTAAATATCCCAGGAAAGAGAGCAATGGATAAAGAAGATGTGGTACTTATGTACAATGGAATATCTCTTCACCATGAAATCAATGTAATAAGGCTAGTAGAAGGATAAAGAGTGGATTTAGGTCCGATAATACTACTTGAAATAAGTCAAACAGAAAAGAAACATATCATAAGATATCACTTATAGAGGGAGGGTAAATATGGCTGCACAAGAAATGAATTACAGAACAGAACAGTGTCTCACATTTAGAAAACACACTTATTTCAGCTTAAGGGGAAAGGAGAGGTGGGGTGATGCATAAAACCAGAGTTTGAAATTAGCACAGATACCGTTCAATAAACCAAATAGATATTAGACAAGATCTACACCTTGCTCAATGAACTGGCCTCAACACACCCTATACACCGCAGAGAAATATATCTGAGTAATAAGAATCTTAAAACCCATGTATTGATATATCTCCATAAGGGAATCAAGTGTGTGCAGAGTGGGACAAACACAGCAGTGAAAATGAGCTAAACCCCATTATAGAAATAAATTTTAAAAACAAAATGCAGAAACAATGAAAGAGAGAAAAATTCTTACAAAATTCGCTCAGGGGCTGTGATGCAACCTGGATTGACCACATATAAACCCACAGCTGGATAAGACATAAGGCTGGACACTTGGGGCTGAGAGGATTGATGAGCTTTGGTGAGCAACTGCCAAAAGTTTAATGCAATACTTCATGCTACTCATTCCAAGGGTCCCAACACTCCAGGTTGAAGGGAATCTTCCTACAGCTAAACCATGCTTGGGAAACCCAGCGACTGGTATACCATATGATCGGGAAAGGTTTCTAAAACGCACCTCATTTTTCCTCTCCTGGGGCTCCGGATCGACATTCCAGCCGCTTTACCAAAAATATCCCCACATGGAGAGTCAATGTCTTTAAGTTCTGGTATCGCACAGTCTGCAGTTAGTGCGGAGGATGAATGGGAATAGGGGGAACCAGTGAGAAACTAGCTGTAGCGGTTTCAATGGGCACATGTCACTCTAAATTCACATCAGTAAGAAGAATAAACCAAAGGCACAGCAAGGTGCCCCAGAAGAAGAATAGGGCCTGAAGGAATCCTGTGGTTATGAGGCAAGATCACAAAAATAAGAGCTGAAAAATGGAGCTAAGGGCCACTGCAATTCAAAAACCTGCAGAGTTATAAAGGCCAACTATTTTCAAAAAATATATTGAGGTAAGGCTATGAAGAGGCATTGCAAGCAAGGCAGAATTGCAGGAAAACGATTTCAGGAGGTAGACTGGAATTGCATTTAAAGCATAGGAAAAGAGGCAGAACGTCCACAATGATTCACTTGGCCAAAAAGGGCGTATGCCTTTTTTCCTGAATAAATTCAGGAAAAAAGGCATACGCCCTTTTTGGCCAACCAAGCAAGCTTGCAAAGGAAATCTGCACTACAATGAAGTCTCACTTCCCCCTGGTCAAAAGGGCCATCTGAAAAAAGTGTAAAATCCAGAAAGGCAGGACAGGCCATGGAGAACTGGGAGCCTTGTTATGCTGATGGACGGGATGTAAATTGCCAACAGCCACTCGGGAGAAGTGTATGGGGTTTCCTGAAACATCTGAAAAACAAAGCAACAGAGCCTAGGGCACTTCCACTTATGGTCCTATAGCTTAGGGAAATTAAAATCAAAAAGACACAGCCACCCCAAAGTTTGGGATGGCTCTGTTTACAAGAACCTCGTTTACGGTACAAGTTCAACATCGCAGAAAGTGAAAAATGGATAAAGAAGTTGTGGTACTTACGTACAATGCAATATCAATCAGCAATGAAATCTATGTCATCAGGCCCGTAGCAGCATAATGAGTGGATACAGGTACGATGATTCTAACTGAAATAAGTCACACAGAAAAAGAAACATCATAAGATATCAGTAATACACGGAATGTAAACTTGGCTACACAGGAACTGAATTACAGAACAGAACAGGGTCTCAAATTTAGAAAACCAACTTATGCTTGCTTAAGGGTAAAGGTGAGTTGGGGTGCTGCATAAAACCAGAGATTGAAATGAGCACAGATAAAGTTCCTTAAGCCAAATATGGAATAGACAAGAGCTACTCCTTGCTCAACGAAATGGACTCAACACCGCATATTAAACGCCTAAGAATGTACCTGACTAGTAAGTATCTTAAAACCTATGGATTGCTATGTCTCCGGCAGAGAACCAAGCATGTGTACAGGGACATAAACGCAGCAGTGATAGGATTGGAGAGGTTCGGTGAGCAAATGAAGACCCTTTGAAGTCATATTGCATGGTACCCATTCCACGGGTTTCAACTACCCAGGTTTAAGGTATTCTTCCTTCAGCTAAAACATGCATGTGGAACCCAGAGTATGATCAACCGTGTGAACGGGAGACATGTTCAAATATGTCTCAGTTTTCCTCCCCTGGTACTCGGGTGCAACATTCCAGACGCTTTACTAACACTCTCCCCACTTGGAGAGTCAGTCACTTTAACCTCCTGTTTGGCCCAGTTTGCAATTTCTGCGGAAGATGAACAGGAATAGGGAGAACCAATGAGAGACTAGCTGGAGGTGTCTGGACGGGCAAATTTAACTCTCATTTCCCACCAGGAAGAGGAATTAACCAAAGGCTCAGCTTGCCGTGCCGGAACCAGATTAGGGCCTGAAGCCATCCTGCGGTGTTGCGGCCAGCTCAAAAGAAAGCGAGTTGAAGAAAGGAGCTCAGGGGCACTGTAATTCACAAACCTGCAGAGTTATAAATGACAGCTATCGTCCAAAAATATACTGAAGTAAGGCTGCCAAGAGGACTTGAAAGCGGGGCAGAATTGCAGGAAACCGATTTCAGGAGGTAGACTGGAATTGCATTGAAAGCATAGGAAAAGAGGCAGAACGTCCACAATGATGCACTTGGCCAAAAAGGGCGTATGCGTTTTTTCCTGAATATATTCAGGAAAAAACGCATACGCCCTTTCTGGCCAACCAAGCAAGCTTGCAAAGGAAATCTGCACTACAATGAAGTCTCACTTCCCCCCGGTCAAAAGGGCCATCTGAAAAAAGTGTAAAATCCAGAAAGGCAGGACAGGCCATGGAGAACTGGGAGCCTTGTTATGCTGATGGGCGGGATGTAAATTGCCAACAGACACTCGGGAGAAGTGTATGGTGTTTCCTGAAACATCTAAAAAACAAAGCAACAGAGCCTAGGGCACTTCCACTTATGGTCCTATAGCTTAGGGAAATTTAAATCTAAAACACACAGCCACCCCAAAGTTTGGGACGCCTCTGTTTACAAGAACCTCATTTACAGTACAAGTTCAACATCGCAGAAAGTGAAAAATGGATAAAGAAGTTGTGGTATTTACTTACAAAGCAATATCACTCAGCAATGAAATCTATGTCATCAGGCCCTTAGCAGCACAATGAGTGGATTCAGGTATGATGATTCTAACTGAAATAAGTCACACAGAAAAAGAAACATCATAAGATATCAGTAATACACGGAATGTAAACTTGGCTACACAGGAACTGAATTACAGAACAGAACAGGGTCTCAAATTTAGAAAACCAACTTATGCTTGCTTAAGGGTAAAGGTGAGTTGGGGTGCTGCATAAAACCAGAGATTGAAATGAGCACAGATAAAGTTCCTTAAGCCAAATATGGAATAGACAAGAGCTACTCCTTGCTCAACGAAATGGACTCAACACCGCATATTAAACGCCTAAGAATGTACCTGACTAGTAAGTATCTTAAAACCTATGGATTGCTATGTCTCCGAAAGAGAATCAAGCATGTGTACAGGGGCATAAACGCAGCAGTGATAGGATTGGAGAGGTTCGGTGAGCAAATGAAGACCCTTTGAAGTCATATTGCATAGTACCCATTCCACGGGTTTCAACTACCCAGGTTTAAGGTATTCTTCCTTCAGCTAAAACATGCATGTGGAACCCAAAGTATGATCAACCATGTGATCGGGAAACGTGTTCAAATATGTCTCAGTTTTCGTACCCTGGTACTCGGGTGCAACATTCCAGACGCTTTACTAACACCCTCCCGACTTGGAGAGTCAGTCCCTTTAACCTCCTGTTTGGCCCAGTTTGCAATTTCTGTGGAAGATGAACAGGAATAGCGAGAACCAATGAGAGACTAGCTGGAGGTGTCTGGACGGGCAAATTTAACTCTCATTTCCCACCATTAAGAGGAATTAACCAAAGGTTCAGCTTGCCGTGCCGGAACCAGATTAGGGCCTGAAGCCATCCTGCGGTGTTGCGGCCAGGTCACAAGAAAGCGAGTTGAAGAAAGGAGCTCAGGGGCACTGTAATTCACAAACCTGCAGAGTTATAAATGACAGCTATCGTCCAAAAATATACTGAAGTAAGGCTGCCAAGAGGACTTGAAAGCGGGGCAGAATTGCAGGAAACCGATTTCAGGAGGTAGACTGAAATTGCATTGAAAGCATAGGAAAAGAGGCAGAACGTCCACAATGATGCACTTGGCCAAAAAGGGCGTATGCGTTTTTTCCTGAATATATTCAGGAAAAAACGCATATGCCCTTTTTGGCCAACCAAGCAAGCTTGCAAAGGAAATCTGCACTACAATGAAGTCTCACTTCCCCCCGGTCAAAAGGGCCATCTGAAAAAAGTGTAAAATCCAGAAAGGCAGGACAGGCCATGGAGACCTGGGAGCCTTGTTATGCTGATGGGCGGGATGTAAATTGCCAACAGACACTCGGGAGAAGTGTATGGTGTTTCCTGAAACATCTAAAAAACAAAGCAACAGAGCCTAGGGCACTTCCACTTATGGTCCTATAGCTTAGGGAAATTAAAATCAAAAAGACACAGCCACCCCAAAGTTTGGGACGCCTCTGTTTAGTGGAACCTCGTTTACAGTACAAGTTCAATATCACAGAAAGTGAAAAATGGATAAAGAAGTTGTGGTACTTATGTACAATGCAGTATCACTCAACAATGAAATCTATGTCATCAGGCCCGTAGCAGCATAATGAGTGGATTCAGGTACGATGATTCTAACTGAAATAAGTCACACAGAAAAAGAAACATCATAAGATATCACTAATACACAGAATGTAAACTTGGCTACACAGGAACTGAATTCCATAACAGAACAGGGTCTCAAATTAAGAAAACCAACTTATGCTTACTTAAGGGGAAAGGTGAGTTGGGGTGCTGCATAAAACCAGAGATTGAAATGAGCACAGATAAAGTTCCTTAAGCCAAATATGGAATAGACAAGAGCTACTCCTTCCTCAACGAAATGGACTCAACACCCCATATTAAACGCCTAAGAATGTACCTGACTAGTAAGTATCTTAAAACCTATGGATTGCTATGTCTCCAAAAGAGAATCAAGCGTCTGTACAGGGGGATAAACGCAGCAGTGATAGGATTGGAGAAGTTCGGTGAGCAAATGAAGACCCTTTGAAGTCATATTGCATAGTACCCATTCCACGGGTTTCAACACCCAGGTTTAAGGTATTCTACCTTCAGCTAAAACATGCATGTGGAAACTAGAGTATGATCAACCATGTGATCGGGAAACGTGTTCAAATATGTCTCAGTTTTCGTACCCTGGTACTCGGGTGCAACTTTCCAGACACGTTACTAACACCCTCCCGACTTGGAGAGTCAGTCCCTTTAACCTCCTGTTTGGCCCAGTTTGCAATTTCTGCGGAAGATGAACAGGAATAGCGAGAACCAATGAGAGACTAGCTGGAGGTGTCTGGACGGGCAAATTTAACTCTCATTTCCCACCAGGAAGAGGAATTAACCAAAGGTTCAGCTTGCCGTGCCGGAACCAGATTAGGGCCTGAAGCCATCCTGCGGTGTTGCGGCCAGGTCACAAGAAAGCGAGTTGAAGAAAGGAGCTCAGGGGCACTGTAATTCACAAACCTGCAGAGTTATAAATGACAGCTATCGTCCAAAAATATACTGAAGTAAGGCTGCCAAGAGGACTTGAAAGCGGGGCAGAATTGCAGGAAACCGATTTCAGGAGGTAGACTGGAATTGCATTGAAAGCATAGGAAAAGAGGCAGAACGTCCACAATGATGCACTTGGCCAAAAAGGGCGTATGCGTTTTTTCCTGAATATATTCAGGAAAAAACGCATACGCCCTTTTTGGCCAACCAAGCAAGCTTGCAAAGGAAATCTGCACTACAATGAAGTCTCACTTCCCCCCGGTCAAAAGGGCCATCTGAAAAAAGTGTAAAATCCAGAAAGGCAGGACAGGCCATGGAGACCTGGGAGCCTTGTTATGCTGATGGGCGGGATGTAAATTGCCAACAGACACTCGGGAGAAGTGTATGGTGTTTCCTGAAACATCTAAAAAACAAAGCAACAGAGCCTAGGGCACTTCCACTTATGGTCCTATAGCTTAGGGAAATTAAAATCAAAAAGACACAGCCACCCCAAAGTTTGGGACGCCTCTGTTTACAAGAACCTCGTTTACCGTACAAGTTCAATATCACAGAAAGTGAAAAATGGATAAAGAAGTTGTGGTACTTATGTACAATGCAGTATCACTCAACAATGAAATCTATGTCATCAGGCCCGTAGCAGCATAATGAGTGGATTCAGGTACGATGATTCTAACTGAAATAAGTCACACAGAAAAAGAAACATCATAAGATATCACTAATACACAGAATGTAAACTTGGCTACACAGGAACTGAATTCCAAAACAGAACAGGGTCTCAAATTAAGAAAACCAACTTATGCTTACTTAAGGGGAAAGGTGAGTTGGGGTGCTGCATAAAACCAGAGATTGAAATGAGCACAGATAAAGTTCCTTAAGCCAAATATGGAATAGACAAGAGCTACACCTTGCTCAACGAAATGGACTCAACACCGCATATTAAACGCCTAAGAATGTACCTGACTAGTAAGTATCTTAAAACCTATGGATTGCTATGTCTCCAAAAGAGAATCAAGCGTCTGTACAGGGGGATAAACGCAGCAGTGATAGGATTGGAGAAGTTCGGTGAGCAAATGAAGACCCTTTGAAGTCATATTGCATAGTACCCATTCCACGGGTTTCAACTACCCAGGTTTAAGGTATTCTACCTTCAGCTAAAACATGCATGTGGAAACTAGAGTATGATCAACCATGTGATCGGGAAACGTGTTCAAATATGTCTCAGTTTTCGTACCCTGGTACTCGGGTGCAACTTTCCAGACACGTTACTAACACCCTCCCGACTTGGAGAGTCAGTCCCTTTAACCTCCTGTTTGGCCCAGTTTGCAATTTCTGCGGAAGATGAACAGGAATAGCGAGAACCAATGAGAGACTAGCTGGAGGTGTCTGGACGGGCAAATTTAACTCTCATTTCCCACCAGGAAGAGGAATTAACCAAAGGCTCAGCGTGCCGTGCCGGAACCAGATTAGGGCCTGAAGCCATCCTGCGGTGTTGCGGCCAGGTCACAAGAAAGCGAGTTGAAGAAAGGAGCTCAGGGGCACTGTAATTCACAAACCTGCAGAGTTATAAATGACAGCTATCGTCCAAAAATATACTGAAGTAAGGCTGCCAAGAGGACTTGAAAGCGGGGCAGAATTGCAGGAAACCGATTTCAGGAGGTAGACTGGAATTGCATTGAAAGCATAGGAAAAGAGGCAGAACGTCCACAATGATGCACTTGGCCAAAAAGGGCGTATGCGTTTTTTCCTGAATATATTCAGGAAAAAACGCATACGCCCTTTTTGGCCAACCAAGCAAGCTTGCAAAGGAAATCTGCACTACAATGAAGTCTCACTTCCCCCCGGTCAAAAGGGCCATCTGAAAAAAGTGTAAAATCCAGAAAGGCAGGACAGGCCATGGAGAACTGGGAGCCTTGTTATGCTGATGGGCGGGATGTAAATTGCCAACAGACACTCGGGAGAAGTGTATGGTGTTTCCTGAAACATCTAAAAAACAAAGCAACAGAGCCTAGGGCACTTCCACTTATGGTCCTATAGCTTAGGAAATTAAAATCAAAAAGACACAGCCACCCCAAAGTTTGGGACGCCTCTGTTTACAAGAACCTCGTTTACCGTACAAGTTCAATATCACAGAAAGTGAAAAATGGATAAAGAAGTTGTGGTACTTATGTACAATGCAGTATCACTCAACAATGAAATCTATGTCATCAGGCCCGTAGCAGCATAATGAGTGGATTCAGGTACGATGATTCTAACTGAAATAAGTCACACAGAAAAAGAAACATCATAAGATATCACTAATACACAGAATGTAAACTTGGCTACACAGGAACTGAATTCCATAACAGAACAGGGTCTCAAATTAAGAAAACCAACTTATGCTTACTTAAGGGGAAAGGTGAGTTGGGGTGCTGCATAAAACCAGAGATTGAAATGAGCACAGATAAAGTTCCTTAAGCCAAATATGGAATAGACAAGAGCTACTCCTTCCTCAACGAAATGGACTCAACACCCCATATTAAACGCCTAAGAATGTACCTGACTAGTAAGTATCTTAAAACCTATGGATTGCTATGTCTCCAAAAGAGAATCAAGCGTCTGTACAGGGGGATAAACGCAGCAGTGATAGGATTGGAGAAGTTCGGTGAGCAAATGAAGACCCTTTGAAGTCATATTGCATAGTACCCATTCCACGGGTTTCAACTACCCAGGTTTAAGGTATTCTACCTTCAGCTAAAACATGCATGTGGAAACTAGAGTATGATCAACCATGTGATCGGGAAACGTGTTCAAATATGTCTCAGTTTTCGTACCCTGGTACTCGGGTGCAACTTTCCAGACACGTTACTAACACCCTCCCGACTTGGAGAGTCAGTCCCTTTAACCTCCTGTTTGGCCCAGTTTGCAATTTCTGCGGAAGATGAACAGGAATAGCGAGAACCAATGAGAGACTAGCTGGAGGTGTCTGGACGGGCAAATTTAACTCTCATTTCCCACCATTAAGAGGAATTAACCAAAGGTTCAGCTTGCCGTGCCGGAACCAGATTAGGGCCTGAAGCCATCCTGCGGTGTTGCGGCCAGGTCACAAGAAAGCGAGTTGAAGAAAGGAGCTCAGGGGCACTGTAATTCACAAACCTGCAGAGTTATAAATGACAGCTATCGTCCAAAAATATACTGAAGTAAGGCTGCCAAGAGGACTTGAAAGCGGGGCAGAATTGCAGGAAACCGATTTCAGGAGGTAGACTGGAATTGCATTGAAAGCATAGGAAAAGAGGCAGAACGTCCACAATGATGCACTTGGCCAAAAAGGGCGTATGCGTTTTTTCCTGAATATATTCAGGAAAAAACGCATACGCCCTTTTTGGCCAACCAAGCAAGCTTGCAAAGGAAATCTGCACTACAATGAAGTCTCACTTCCCCCCGGTCAAAAGGGCCATCTGAAAAAAGTGTAAAATCCAGAAAGGCAGGACAGGCCATGGAGACCTGGGAGCCTTGTTATGCTGATGGGCGGGATGTAAATTGCCAACAGACACTCGGGAGAAGTGTATGGTGTTTCCTGAAACATCTAAAAAACAAAGCAACAGAGCCTAGGGCACTTCCACTTATGGTCCTATAGCTTAGGGAAATTAAAATCAAAAAGACACAGCCACCCCAAAGTTTGGGACGCCTCTGTTTACAAGAACCTCGTTTACCGTACAAGTTCAATATCACAGAAAGTGAAAAATGGATAAAGAAGTTGTGGTACTTATGTACAATGCAGTATCACTCAACAATGAAATCTATGTCATCAGGCCCGTAGCAGCATAATGAGTGGATTCAGGTACGATGATTCTAACTGAAATAAGTCACACAGAAAAAGAAACATCATAAGATATCACTAATACACAGAATGTAAACTTGGCTACACAGGAACTGAATTCCAAAACAGAACAGGGTCTCAAATTAAGAAAACCAACTTATGCTTACTTAAGGGGAAAGGTGAGTTGGGGTGCTGCATAAAACCAGAGATTGAAATGAGCACAGATAAAGTTCCTTAAGCCAAATATGGAATAGACAAGAGCTACTCCTTGCTCAACGAAATGGACTCAACACCGCATATTAAACGCCTAAGAATGTACCTGACTAGTAAGTATCTTAAAACCTATGGATTGCTATGTCTCCAAAAGAGAATCAAGCGTCTGTACAGGGGGATAAATGCAGCAGTGATAGGATTGGAGAAGTTCGGTGAGCAAATGAAGACCCTTTGAAGTCATATTGCATAGTACCCATTCCACGGGTTTCAACTACCCAGGTTTAAGGTATTCTACCTTCAGCTAAAACATGCATGTGGAAACTAGAGTATGATCAACCATGTGATCGGGAAACGTGTTCAAATATGTCTCAGTTTTCGTACCCTGGTACTCGGGTGCAACTTTCCAGACACGTTACTAACACCCTCCCGACTTGGAGAGTCAGTCCCTTTAACCTCCTGTTTGGCCCAGTTTGCAATTTCTGCGGAAGATGAACAGGAATAGCGAGAACCAATGAGAGACTAGCTGGAGGTGTCTGGACGGGCAAATTTAACTCTCATTTCCCACCAGGAAGAGGAATTAACCAAAGGCTCAGCGTGCCGTGCCGGAACCAGATTAGGGCCTGAAGCCATCCTGCGGTGTTGCGGCCAGGTCACAAGAAAGCGAGTTGAAGAAAGGAGCTCAGGGGCACTGTAATTCACAAACCTGCAGAGTTATAAATGACAGCTATCGTCCAAAAATATACTGAAGTAAGGCTGCCAAGAGGACTTGAAAGCGGGGCAGAATTGCAGGAAACCGATTTCAGGAGGTAGACTGGAATTGCATTGAAAGCATAGGAAAAGAGGCAGAACGTCCACAATGATGCACTTGGCCAAAAAGGGCGTATGCGTTTTTTCCTGAATATATTCAGGAAAAAACGCATACGCCCTTTTTGGCCAACCAAGCAAGCTTGCAAAGGAAATCTGCACTACAATGAAGTCTCACTTCCCCCCGGTCAAAAGGGCCATCTGAAAAAAGTGTAAAATCCAGAAAGGCAGGACAGGCCATGGAGAACTGGGAGCCTTTTTATGCTGATGGGAGGGATGTAAATTGCCAACAGACACTCGGGAGAAGTGTATGGTGTTTCCTGAAACATCTAAAAAACAAAGCAACAGAGCCTAGGGCACTTCCACTTATGGTCCTATAGCTTAGGGAAATTAAAATCAAAAAGACACAGCCACCCCAAAGTTTGGGACGCCTCTGTTTACAAGAACCTCGTTTACCGTACAAGTTCAATATCACAGAAAGTGAAAAATGGATAAAGAAGTTGTGGTACTTATGTACAATGCAGTATCACTCAACAATGAAATCTATGTCATCAGGCCCGTAGCAGCATAATGAGTGGATTCAGGTACGATGATTCTAACTGAAATAAGTCACACAGAAAAAGAAACATCATAAGATATCACTAATACACAGAATGTAAACTTGGCTACACAGGAACTGAATTCCATAACAGAACAGGGTCTCAAATTAAGAAAACCAACTTATGCTTACTTAAGGGGAAAGGTGAGTTGGGGTGCTGCATAAAACCAGAGATTGAAATGAGCACAGATAAAGTTCCTTAAGCCAAATATGGAATAGACAAGAGCTACTCCTTCCTCAACGAAATGGACTCAACACCCCATATTAAACGCCTAAGAATGTACCTGACTAGTAAGTATCTTAAAACCTATGGATTGCTATGTCTCCAAAAGAGAATCAAGCGTCTGTACAGGGGGATAAACGCAGCAGTGATAGGATTGGAGAAGTTCGGTGAGCAAATGAAGACCCTTTGAAGTCATATTGCATAGTACCCATTCCACGGGTTTCAACACCCAGGTTTAAGGTATTCTACCTTCAGCTAAAACATGCATGTGGAAACTAGAGTATGATCAACCATGTGATCGGGAAACATGTTCAAATATGTCTCAGTTTTCGTACCCTGGTACTCGGGTGCAACTTTCCAGACACGTTACTAACACCCTCCCGACTTGGAGAGTCAGTCCCTTTAACCTCCTGTTTGGCCCAGTTTGCAATTTCTGCGGAAGATGAACAGGAATAGCGAGAACCAATGAGAGACTAGCTGGAGGTGTCTGGACGGGCAAATTTAACTCTCATTTCCCACCATTAAGAGGAATTAACCAAAGGTTCAGCTTGCCGTGCCGGAACCAGATTAGGGCCTGAAGCCATCCTGCGGTGTTGCGGCCAGGTCACAAGAAAGCGAGTTGAAGAAAGGAGCTCAGGGGCACTGTAATTCACAAACCTGCAGAGTTATAAATGACAGCTATCGTCCAAAAATATACTGAAGTAAGGCTGCCAAGAGGACTTGAAAGCGGGGCAGAATTGCAGGAAACCGATTTCAGGAGGTAGACTGGAATTGCATTGAAAGCATAGGAAAAGAGGCAGAACGTCCACAATGATGCACTTGGCCAAAAAGGGCGTATGCGTTTTTTCCTGAATATATTCAGGAAAAAACGCATACGCCCTTTTTGGCCAACCAAGCAAGCTTGCAAAGGAAATCTGCACTACAATGAAGTCTCACTTCCCCCCGGTCAAAAGGGCCATCTGAAAAAAGTGTAAAATCCAGAAAGGCAGGACAGGCCATGGAGACCTGGGAGCCTTGTTATGCTGATGGGCGGGATGTAAATTGCCAACAGACACTCGGGAGAAGTGTATGGTGTTTCCTGAAACATCTAAAAAACAAAGCAACAGAGCCTAGGGCACTTCCACTTATGGTCCTATAGCTTAGGGAAATTAAAATCAAAAAGACACAGCCACCCCAAAGTTTGGGACGCCTCTGTTTACAAGAACCTCGTTTACCGTACAAGTTCAATATCACAGAAAGTGAAAAATGGATAAAGAAGTTGTGGTACTTATGTACAATGCAGTATCACTCAACAATGAAATCTATGTCATCAGGCCCGTAGCAGCATAATGAGTGGATTCAGGTACGATGATTCTAACTGAAATAAGTCACACAGAAAAAGAAACATCATAAGATATCACTAATACACAGAATGTAAACTTGGCTACACAGGAACTGAATTCCAAAACAGAACAGGGTCTCAAATTAAGAAAACCAACTTATGCTTACTTAAGGGGAAAGGTGAGTTGGGGTGCTGCATAAAACCAGAGATTGAAATGAGCACAGATAAAGTTCCTTAAGCCAAATATGGAATAGACAAGAGCTACTCCTTGCTCAACGAAATGGACTCAACACCGCATATTAAACGCCTAAGAATGTACCTGACTAGTAAGTATCTTAAAACCTATGGATTGCTATGTCTCCAAAAGAGAATCAAGCGTCTGTACAGGGGGATAAACGCAGCAGTGATAGGATTGGAGAAGTTCGGTGAGCAAATGAAGACCCTTTGAAGTCATATTGCATAGTACCCATTCCACGGGTTTCAACTACCCAGGTTTAAGGTATTCTACCTTCAGCTAAAACATGCATGTGGAAACTAGAGTATGATCAACCATGTGATCGGGAAACGTGTTCAAATATGTCTCAGTTTTCGTACCCTGGTACTCGGGTGCAACTTTCCAGACACGTTACTAACACCCTCCCGACTTGGAGAGTCAGTCCCTTTAACCTCCTGTTTGGCCCAGTTTGCAATTTCTGCGGAAGATGAACAGGAATAGCGAGAACCAATGAGAGACTAGCTGGAGGTGTCTGGACGGGCAAATTTAACTCTCATTTCCCACCAGGAAGAGGAATTAACCAAAGGCTCAGCGTGCCGTGCCGGAACCAGATTAGGGCCTGAAGCCATCCTGCGGTGTTGCGGCCAGGTCACAAGAAAGCGAGTTGAAGAAAGGAGCTCAGGGGCACTGTAATTCACAAACCTGCAGAGTTATAAATGACAGCTATCGTCCAAAAATATACTGAAGTAAGGCTGCCAAGAGGACTTGAAAGCGGGGCAGAATTGCAGGAAACCGATTTCAGGAGGTAGACTGGAATTGCATTGAAAGCATAGGAAAAGAGGCAGAACGTCCACAATGATGCACTTGGCCAAAAAGGGCGTATGCGTTTTTTCCTGAATATATTCAGGAAAAAACGCATACGCCCTTTTTGGCCAACCAAGCAAGCTTGCAAAGGAAATCTGCACTACAATGAAGTCTCACTTCCCCCCGGTCAAAAGGGCCATCTGAAAAAAGTGTAAAATCCAGAAAGGCAGGACAGGCCATGGAGAACTGGGAGCCTTGTTATGCTGATGGGAGGGATGTAAATTGCCAACAGACACTCGGGAGAAGTGTATGGTGTTTCCTGAAACATCTAAAAAACAAAGCAACAGAGTCTAGGGCACTTCCACTTATGGTCCTATAGCTTAGGGAAATTAAAATCAAAAAGACACAGCCACCCCAAAGTTTGGGACGCCTCTCTTTACAAGAACCTCATTTACCGTACAAGTTCAATATCACAGAAAGTGAAAAATGGATGAAGAAGTTGTGGTACTTACGTACAATGCAGTATCACTCAACAATGAAATCTATGTCATCAGGCCCGTAGCAGCATAATGAGTGGATTCAGGTACGATGATTCTAATTGAAATAAGTCACACAGAAAAAGAAACATCATAAGATATCACTAATACACAGAATGTAAACTTGGCTACACAGGAACTGAATTCCAAAACAGAACAGGGTCTCAAATTAAGAAAACCAACTTATGCTTGCTTAAGCGGAAAGGTGAGTTGGGGTGCTGCATAAAACCAGAGATTGAAATGAGCACAGATAAAGTTCCTTAAGCCAAATATGGAATAGATAAGAGCTACTCCTTGCTCAACGAAATGGACTCAACACCCCATATTAAATGCCTAAGAATGTACCTGACTAGTAAGTATCTTAAAACCTATGGATTGCTATGTCTCCGAAAGAGAATCAAGCGTCTGTACAGGGGGAGAAACGCAGCAGTGATAGGATTGGAGAAGTTCGGTGAGCAAATGAAGACCCTTTGAAGTCATATTGCATGGTACCCATTCCACGGGTCTCAACTCTCCAGGTTTAAGGTATTCTTCCTTCAGCTAAAACATGCATGTGGAACCCAGAGTATGATCAACCGTGTGAACGGGAGACGTGTTCAAATATGTCTCAGTTTTCGTACCCTGGTACTCGGGTGCAACATTCCAGACGCTTTACTAACACCCTCCCGACTTCGAGAGTCAGTCCCTTTAACCTCCTGTTTGGCCCAGTTTGCAATTTCTGTGGAAGATGAACAGGAATAGCGAGAACTAATGAGAGACTAGCTGGATGTGTCTGGACGGGCAAATCTAACTCTCATTTCCCACCAGGAAGAGGAATTAACCAAAGGCTCAGCGTGCCGTGCCGGAACCAGATTAGGGCCTGAAGCCATCCTGCGGTGTTGCGGCCAGCTCAAAAGAAAGCGAGTTGAAGAAAGGAGCTCAGGGGCACTGTAATTCACAAACCTGCAGAGTTATAAATGACAGCTATCGTCCAAAAATATACTGAAGTAAGGCTGCCGAGAGGACTTGAAAGCGGGGCAGAATTGCAGGAAACCGATTTCAGGAGGTAGACTGGAATTGCATTGAAAGCATAGGAAAAGAGGCAGAACGTCCACAATGATGCACTTGGCCAAAAAGGGCGTATGCGTTTTTTCCTGAATATATTCAGGAAAAAACGCATACGCCCTTTTTGGCCAACCAAGCAAGCTTGCAAAGGAAATCTGCACTACAATGAAGTCTCACTTCCCCCCGGTCAAAAGGGCCATCTGAAAAAAGTGTAAAATCCAGAAAGGCAGGACAGGCCATGGAGAACTGGGAGCCTTGTTATGCTGATGGGCGGGATGTAAATTGTCAACAGACACTTGGGAGAAGTGTATGGTGTTTCCTGAAACATCTAAAAAACAAAGCAACAGAGCCTAGGGCACTTCCACTTATGGTCCTATAGCTTAGGGAAATTAAAATCAAAAAGACACAGCCACCCCAAAGTTTGGGACGCCTCTGTTTACAAGAACCTCGTTTACAGTACAAGTTCAACATCGCAGAAAGTGAAAAATGGATAAAGAAGTTGTGGTATTTACTTACAAAGCAATATCACTCAGCAATGAAATCTATGTCATCAGGCCCTTAGCAGCACAATGAGTGGATTCAGGTATGATGATTCTAACTGAAATAAGTCACACAGAAAAAGAAACATCATAAGATATCAGTAATACACGGAATGTAAACTTGGCTACACAGGAACTGAATTACAGAACAGAACAGGGTCTCAAATTTAGAAAACCAACTTATGCTTGCTTAAGGGTAAAGGTGAGTTGGGGTGCTGCATAAAACCAGAGATTGAAATGAGCACAGATAAAGTTCCTTAAGCCATATATGGAATAGACAAGAGCTACTCCTTGCTCAACGAAATGGACTCAACACCGCATATTAAACGCCTAAGAATGTACCTGACTAGTAAGTATCTTAAAACCTATGGATTGCTATGTCTCCGAAAGAGAATCAAGCATGTGTACAGGGGCATAAACGCAGCAGTGATAGGATTGGAGAGGTTCGGTGAGCAAATGAAGACCCTTTGAAGTCATATTGCATGGTACCCATTCCACGGGTTTCAACTACCCAGGTTTAAGGTATTCTACCTTCAGCTAAAACATGCATGTGGAAACTAGAGTATGATCAACCATGTGATCGGGAAACGTGTTCAAATATGTCTCAGTTTTCGTACCCTGGTACTCGGGTGCAACATTCCAGAGGCTTTACTAACACCCTCCCGACTTGGAGAGTCAGTCCCTTTAACCTCCTGTTTGGCCCAGTTTGCAATTTCTGTGGAAGATGAACAGGAATAGCGAGAACCAATGAGAGACTAGCTGGAGGTGTCTGGACGGGCAAATTTAACTCTCATTTCCCACCAGGAAGAGGAATTAACCAAAGGCTCAGCTTGCCGTGCCGGAACAAGATTAGGGCCTGAAGCCATCCTGCGGTGTTGCGGCCAGCTCAAAAGAAAGCGAGTTGAAGAAAGGAGCTCAGGGGCACTGTAATTCACAAACCTGCAGAGTTATAAATGACAGCTATCGTCCAAAAATATACTGAAGTAAGGCTGCCAAGAGGACTTGAAAGCGGGGCAGAATTGCAGGAAACCGATTTCAGGAGGTAGACTGGAATTGCATTGAAAGCATAGGAAAAGAGGCAGAACGTCCACAATGATGCACTTGGCCAAAAAGGGCGTATGCGTTTTTTCCTGAATATATTCAGGAAAAAACGCATACGCCCTTTTTGGCCAACCAAGCAAGCTTGCAAAGGAAATCTGCACTACAATGAAGTCTCACTTCCCCCCGGTCAAAAGGGCCATCTGAAAAAAGTGTAAAATCCAGAAAGGCAGGACAGGCCATGGAGAACTGGGAGCCTTGTTATGCTGATGGGCGGGATGTAAATTGCCAACAGACACTCGGGAGAAGTGTATGGTGTTTCCTGAAACATCTAAAAAACAAAGCAACAAAGCCTAGGGCACTTCCAATTATGGTCCTATAGCTTAGGGAAATTAAAATCAAAAAGACACAGCCACCCCAAAGTTTGGGATGGCTCTGTTTACAAGAACCTCGTTTACGGTACAAGTTCAATATCGCAGAAAGTGAAAAATGGATAAAGAAGTTGTGGTACTTACGTACAATGCAATATCAATCAGCAATGAAATCTATGTCATCAGGCCCGTAGCAGCATAATGAGTGGATTCAGGTACGATGATTCTAACTGAAATAAGTCACACAGAAAAAGAAACATCATAAGATATCAGTAATACACGGAATGTAAACTTGGCTACACAGGAACTGAATTCCAAAACAGAACAGGGTCTCAAATTTAGAAAACCAACTTATGCTTGCTTAAGGGGAAAGGTGAGTTGGGGTGCTGCATAAAACCAGAGATTGAAATGAGCACAGATAAAGTTCCTTAAGCCAAATATGGAATAGACAAGAGCTACTCCTTGCTCAACGAAATGGACTCAACACCGCATATTAAACGCCTAAGAATGTACCTGACTAGTAAGTATCTTAAAACCTATGGATTGCTATGTCTCCGACAGAGAACCAAGCATTTGTACAGGGGCATAAACGCAGCAGTGATAGGATTGGAGAGGTTCGGTGAGCAAATGAAGACCCTTTTAAGTCATATTGCATGGTACCCATTCCACGGGTTTCAACTACCCAGGTTTAAGGTATTCTTCCTTCAGCTAAAACATGCATGTGGAACCCAAAGTATGATCAACCATGTGATCGGGAAACGTGTTCAAATATGTCTCAGTTTTCGTACCCTGGTACTCGGGTGCAACATTCCAGACGCTTTACTAACACCCTCCCGACTTGGAGAGTCAGTCCCTTTAACCTCCTGTTTGGCCCAGTTTGCAATTTCTGTGGAAGATGAACAGGAATAGCGAGAACCAATGAGAGACTAGCTGGAGGTGTCTGGACGGACAAATTTAACTCTCATTTCCCACCATTAAGAGGAATTAACCAAAGGTTCAGCTTGCCGTGCCGGAACCAGATTAGGGCCTGAAGCCATCCTGCGGTGTTGCGGCCAGGTCACAAGAAAGCGAGTTGAAGAAAGGAGCTCAGGGGCACTGTAATTCACAAACCTGCAGAGTTATAAATGACAGCTATCGTCCAAAAATATACTGAAGTAAGGCTGCCAAGAGGACTTGAAAGCGGGGCAGAATTGCAGGAAACCGATTTCAGGAGGTAGACTGGAATTGCATTGAAAGCATAGGAAAAGAGGCAGAACGTCCACAATGATGCACTTGGCCAAAAAGGGCGTATGCGTTTTTTCCTGAATATATTCAGGAAAAAACGCATACGCCCTTTTTGGCCAACCAAGCAAGCTTGCAAAGGAAATCTGCACTACAATGAAGTCTCACTTCCCCCCGGTCAAAAGGGCCATCTGAAAAAAGTGTAAAATCCAGAAAGGCAGGACAGGCCATGGAGACCTGGGAGCCTTGTTATGCTGATGGGCGGGATGTAAATTGCCAACAGACACTCGGGAGAAGTGTATGGTGTTTCCTGAAACATCTAAAAAACAAAGCAACAGAGCCTAGGGCACTTCCACTTATGGTCCTATAGCTTAGGGAAATTAAAATCAAAAAGACACAGCCACCCCAAAGTTTGGGACGCCTCTGTTTACAAGAATCTCGTTTACCGTAAAAGTTCAATATCACAGAAAGTGAAAAATGGATAAAGAAGTTGTGGTACTTATGTACAATGCAGTATCACTCAACAATGAAATCTATGTCATCAGGCCCGTAGCAGCATAATGAGTGGATTCAGGTACGATGATTCTAACTGAAATAAGTCACACAGAAAAAGAAACATCATAAGATATCACTAATACACAGAATGTAAACTTGGCTACACAGGAACTGAATTCCAAAACAGAACAGGGTCTCAAATTAAGAAAACCAACTTATGCTTACTTAAGGGGAAAGGTGAGTTGGGGTGCTGCATAAAACCAGAGATTGAAATGAGCACAGATAAAGTTCCTTAAGCCAAATATGGAATAGACAAGAGCTACTCCTTGCTCAACGAAATGGACTCAACACCCCATATTAAACGCCTAAGAATGTACCTGACTAGTAAGTATCTTAAAACCTATGGATTGCTATGTCTCCAAAAGAGAATCAAGCGTCTGTACAGGGGGATAAACGCAGCAGTGATAGGATTGGAGAAGTTCGGTGAGCAAATGAAGACCCTTTGAAGTCATATTGCATAGTACCCATTCCACGGGTTTCAACTACCCAGGTTTAAGGTATTCTACCTTCAGCTAAAACATGCATGTGGAAACTAGAGTATGATCAACCATGTGATCGGGAAACGTGTTCAAATATGTCTCAGTTTTCGTACCCTGGTACTCGGGTGCAACTTTCCAGACACTTTACTAACACCCTCCCGACTTGGAGAGTCAGTCCCTTTAACCTCCTGTTTGGCCCAGTTTGCAATTTCTGCGGAAGATGAACAGGAATAGCGAGAACCAATGAGAGACTAGCTGGAGGTGTCTGGACGGGCAAATTTAACTCTCATTTCCCACCAGGAAGAGGAATTAACCAAAGGCTCAGCGTGCCGTGCCGGAACCAGATTAGGGCCTGAAGCCATCCTGCGGTGTTGCGGCCAGGTCACAAGAAAGCGAGTTGAAGAAAGGAGCTCAGGGGCACTGTAATTCACAAACCTGCAGAGTTATAAATGACAGCTATCGTCCAAAAATATACTGAAGTAAGGCTGCCAAGAGGACTTGAAAGCGGGGCAGAATTGCAGGAAACCGATTTCAGGAGGTAGACTGGAATTGCATTGAAAGCATAGGAAAAGAGGCAGAACGTCCACAATGATGCACTTGGCCAAAAAGGGCGTATGCGTTTTTTCCTGAATATATTCAGGAAAAAACGCATACGCCCTTTTTGGCCAACCAAGCAAGCTTGCAAAGGAAATCTGCACTACAATGAAGTCTCACTTCCCCCCGGTCAAAAGGGCCATCTGAAAAAAGTGTAAAATCCAGAAAGGCAGGACAGGCCATGGAGAACTGGGAGCCTTGTTATGCTGATGGGCGGGATGTAAATTGCCAACAGACACTCGGGAGAAGTGTATGGTGTTTCCTGAAACATCTAAAAAACAAAGCAACAGAGCCTAGGGCACTTCCACTTATGGTCCTATAGCTTAGGGAAATTAAAATCAAAAAGACACAGCCACCCCAAAGTTTGGGACGCCTCTGTTTACAAGAACCTCATTTACCGTACAAGTTCAATATCACAGAAAGTGAAAAATGGATAAAGAAGTTGTGGTATTTACTTACAAAGCAATATCACTCAGCAATGAAATCTATGTCATCAGGCCCTTAGCAGCACAATGAGTGGATTCAGGTATGATGATTCTAACTGAAATAAGTCACACAGAAAAAGAAACATCATAAGATATCAGTAATACACGGAATGTAAACTTGGCTACACAGGAACTGAATTACAGAACAGAACAGGGTCTCAAATTTAGAAAACCAACTTATGCTTGCTTAAGCGGAAAGGTGAGTTGGGGTGCTGCATAAAACCAGAGATTGAAATGAGCACAGATAAAGTTCCTTAAGCCAAATATGGAATAGACAAGAGCTACCTCTTGCTCAACGAAATGGACTCAACACCGCATATTAAATGCCTAAGAATGTACCTGACTAGTAAGTATCTTAAAACCTATGGATTGCTATGTCTCCGAAAGAGAATCAAGCATGTGTACAGGGGCATAAACGCAGCAGTGATAGGATTGGAGAGGTTCGGTGAGCAAATGAAGACCCTTTGAAGTCATATTGCATGGTACCCATTCCACGGGTTTCAACTACCCAGGTTTAAGGTATTCTTCCTTCAGCTAAAACATGCATGTGGAACCTAGAGTATTTTCAACCATGTGATCAGGAGACGTGTTCAAATATGTCTCAGTTTTCGTACCCTGGTACTCGGGTGCAACATTCCAGACGCTTTACTAACACCCTCCCGACTTGGAGAGTCAGTCCCTTTAACCTCCTGTTTGGCCCAGTTTGCAATTTCTGCGGAAGATGAACAGGAATAGCGAGAACCAATGAGAGACTAGCTGGAGGTGTCTGGACGGGCAAATTTAACTCTCATTTCCCACCAGGAAGAGGAATTAACCAAAGGCTCAGCGTGCCGTGCCGGAACCAGATTAGGGCATGAAGCCATCCTGCGGTGTTGCGGCCAGCTCAAAAGAAAGCGAGTTGAAGAAAGGAGCTCAGGGGCACTGTAATTCACAAACCTGCAGAGTTATAAATGACAGCTATCGTCCAAAAATATACTGAAGTAAGGCTGCCAAGAGGACTTGAAAGCAGGGCAGAATTGCAGGAAACCGATTTCAGGAGGCAGACTGGAATTGCATTGAAAGCATAGGAAAAGAGGCAGAACGTCCACAATGATGCACTTGGCCCAAAAGGGCGTACGCGTTTTTTCGTGAATATATTCAGGAAAAAACGCATACGCACTTTTTGGCCAACCAAGCAAGCTTGCAAAGGAAATCTGCACTACAATGAAGTCTCACTTCCCCCCGGTCAAAAGGGCCATCTGAAAAAAGTGTAAAATCCAGAAAGGCAGGACAGGCCATGGAGAACTGGGAGCCTTGTTATGCTGATGGGCGGGATGTAAATTGCCAACAGACACTCGGGAGAAGTGTATGGTGTTTCCTGAAACATCTAAAAAACAAAGCAACAGAGCCTAGGGCACTTCCACTTATGGTCCTATAGCTTAGGGAAATTAAAATCAAAAAGACACAGCCACCCCAAAGTTTGGGACGCCTCTGTTTACAAGAACCTCGTGTACAGTACAAGTTCAACATCGCAGAAAGTGAAAAATGGATAAAGAAGTTGTGGTATTTACTTACAAAGCAATATCACTCAGCAATGAAATCTATGTCATCAGGCCCTTAGCAGCACAATGAGTGGATTCAGGTATGATGATTCTAACTGAAATAAGTCACACAGAAAAAGAAACATCATAAGATATCAGTAATACACGGAATGTAAACTTGGCTACACAGGAACTGAATTACAGAACAGAACAGGGTCTCAAATTTAGAAAACCAACTTATGCTTTCTTAAGGGTAAAGGTGAGTTGGGGTGCTGCATAAAACCAGAGATTGAAATGAGCACAGATAAAGTTCCTTAAGCCAAATATGGAATAGACAAGAGCTACCTCTTGCTCAACGAAATGGACTCAACACCGCATATTAAATGCCTAAGAATGTACCTGACTAGTAAGTATCTTAAAACCTATGGATTGCTATGTCTCCGAAAGAGAATCAAGCATGTGTACAGGGGCATAAACGCAGCAGTGATAGGATTGGAGAGGTTCGGTGAGCAAATGAAGACCCTTTGAAGTCATATTGCATGGTACCCATTCCACGGGTTTCAACTACCCAGGTTTAAGGTATTCTTCCTTCAGCTAAAACATGCATGTGGAACCTAGAGTATGATCAACCATGTGATCGGGAGACGTGTTCAAATATGTCTCAGTTTTCGTACCCTGGTACTCGGGTGCAACATTCCAGACGCTTTACTAACACCCTCCCGACTTGGAGAGTCAGTCCCTTTAACCTCCTGTTTGGCCCAGTTTGCAATTTCTGCGGAAGATGAACAGGAATAGCGAGAACCAATGAGAGACTAGCTGGAGGTGTCTGGACGGGCAAATTTAACTCTCATTTCCCACCAGGAAGAGGAATTAACCAAAGGCTCAGCGTGCCGTGCCGGAACCAGATTAGGGCCTGAAGCCATCCTGCGGTGTTGCGGCCAGGTCACAAGAAAGCGAGTTGAAGAAAGGAGCTCAGGGGCACTGTAATTCACAAACCTGCAGAGTTATAAATGACAGCTATCGTCCAAAAATATACTGAAGTAAGGCTGCCAAGAGGACTTGAAAGCGGGGCAGAATTGCAGGAAACCGATTTCAGGAGGTAGACTGGAATTGCATTGAAAGCATAGGAAAAGAGGCAGAACGTCCACAATGATGCACTTGGCCAAAAAGGGCGTATGCGTTTTTTCCTGAATATATTCAGGAAAAAACGCATACGCCCTTTTTGGCCAACCAAGCAAGCTTGCAAAGGAAATCTGCACTACAATGAAGTCTCACTTCCCCCCGGTCAAAAGGGCCATCTGAAAAAAGTGTAAAATCCAGAAAGGCAGGACAGGCCATGGAGAACTGGGAGCCTTGTTATGCTGATGGGCGGGATGTAAATTGCCAACAGACACTCGGGAGAAGTGTATGGTGTTTCCTGAAACATCTAAAAAACAAAGCAACAGAGCCTAGGGCACTTCCACTTATGGTCCTATAGCTTAGGGAAATTAAAATCAAAAAGACACAGCCACCCCAAAGTTTGGGACGCCTCTGTTTACAAGAACCTCATTTACCGTACAAGTTCAATATCACAGAAAGTGAAAAATGGATAAAGAAGTTGTGGTATTTACTTACAAAGCAATATCACTCAGCAATGAAATCTATGTCATCAGGCCCTTAGCAGCACAATGAGTGGATTCAGGTATGATGATTCTAACTGAAATAAGTCACACAGAAAAAGAAACATCATAAGATATCAGTAATACACGGAATGTAAACTTGGCTACACAGGAACTGAATTACAGAACAGAACAGGGTCTCAAATTTAGAAAACCAACTTATGCTTGCTTAAGCGGAAAGGTGAGTTGGGGTGCTGCATAAAACCAGAGATTGAAATGAGCACAGATAAAGTTCCTTAAGCCAAATATGGAATAGACAAGAGCTACCTCTTGCTCAACGAAATGGACTCAACACCGCATATTAAATGCCTAAGAATGTACCTGACTAGTAAGTATCTTAAAACCTATGGATTGCTATGTCTCCGAAAGAGAATCAAGCATGTGTACAGGGGCATAAACGCAGCAGTGATAGGATTGGAGAGGTTCGGTGAGCAAATGAAGACCCTTTGAAGTCATATTGCATGGTACCCATTCCACGGGTTTCAACTACCCAGGTTTAAGGTATTCTTCCTTCAGCTAAAACATGCATGTGGAACCTAGAGTATTTTCAACCATGTGATCAGGAGACGTGTTCAAATATGTCTCAGTTTTCGTACCCTGGTACTCGGGTGCAACATTCCAGACGCTTTACTAACACCCTCCCGACTTGGAGAGTCAGTCCCTTTAACCTCCTGTTTGGCCCAGTTTGCAATTTCTGCGGAAGATGAACAGGAATAGCGAGAACCAATGAGAGACTAGCTGGAGGTGTCTGGACGGGCAAATTTAACTCTCATTTCCCACCAGGAAGAGGAATTAACCAAAGGCTCAGCGTGCCGTGCCGGAACCAGATTAGGGCATGAAGCCATCCTGCGGTGTTGCGGCCAGCTCAAAAGAAAGCGAGTTGAAGAAAGGAGCTCAGGGGCACTGTAATTCACAAACCTGCAGAGTTATAAATGACAGCTATCGTCCAAAAATATACTGAAGTAAGGCTGCCAAGAGGACTTGAAAGCAGGGCAGAATTGCAGGAAACCGATTTCAGGAGGCAGACTGGAATTGCATTGAAAGCATAGGAAAAGAGGCAGAACGTCCACAATGATGCACTTGGCCCAAAAGGGCGTACGCGTTTTTTCGTGAATATATTCAGGAAAAAACGCATACGCACTTTTTGGCCAACCAAGCAAGCTTGCAAAGGAAATCTGCACTACAATGAAGTCTCACTTCCCCCCGGTCAAAAGGGCCATCTGAAAAAAGTGTAAAATCCAGAAAGGCAGGACAGGCCATGGAGAACTGGGAGCCTTGTTATGCTGATGGGCGGGATGTAAATTGCCAACAGACACTCGGGAGAAGTGTATGGTGTTTCCTGAAACATCTAAAAAACAAAGCAACAGAGCCTAGGGCACTTCCACTTATGGTCCTATAGCTTAGGGAAATTAAAATCAAAAAGACACAGCCACCCCAAAGTTTGGGACGCCTCTGTTTACAAGAACCTCGTGTACAGTACAAGTTCAACATCGCAGAAAGTGAAAAATGGATAAAGAAGTTGTGGTATTTACTTACAAAGCAATATCACTCAGCAATGAAATCTATGTCATCAGGCCCTTAGCAGCACAATGAGTGGATTCAGGTATGATGATTCTAACTGAAATAAGTCACACAGAAAAAGAAACATCATAAGAGATCAGTAATACACGGAATGTAAACTTGGCTACACAGGAACTGAATTACAGAACAGAACAGGGTCTCAAATTTAGAAAACCAACTTATGCTTTCTTAAGGGTAAAGGTGAGTTGGGGTGCTGCATAAAACCAGAGATTGAAATGAGCACAGATAAAGTTCCTTAAGCCAAATATGGAATAGACAAGAGCTACCTCTTGCTCAACGAAATGGACTCAACACCGCATATTAAATGCCTAAGAATGTACCTGACTAGTAAGTATCTTAAAACCTATGGATTGCTATGTCTCCGAAAGAGAATCAAGCATGTGTACAGGGGCATAAACGCAGCAGTGATAGGATTGGAGAGGTTCGGTGAGCAAATGAAGACCCTTTGAAGTCATATTGCATGGTACCCATTCCACGGGTTTCAACTACCCAGGTTTAAGGTATTCTTCCTTCAGCTAAAACATGCATGTGGAACCTAGAGTATGATCAACCATGTGATCGGGAGACGTGTTCAAATATGTCTCAGTTTTCGTACCCTGGTACTCGGGTGCAACATTCCAGACGCTTTACTAACACCCTCCCGACTTGGAGAGTCAGTCCCTTTAACCTCCTGTTTGGCCCAGTTTGCAATTTCTGCGGAAGATGAACAGGAATAGCGAGAACCAATGAGAGACTAGCTGGAGGTGTCTGGACGGGCAAATTTAACTCTCATTTCCCACCAGGAAGAGGAATTAACCAAAGGCTCAGCGTGCCGTGCCGGAACCAGATTAGGGCCTGAAGCCATCCTGCGGTGTTGCGGCCAGCTCAAAAGAAAGCGAGTTGAAGAAAGGAGCTCAGGGGCACTGTAATTCACAAACCTGCAGAGTTATAAATGACAGCTATCGTCCAAAAATATACTGAAGTAAGGCTGCCAAGAGGACTTGAAAGCAGGGCAGAATTGCAGGAAACCGATTTCAGGAGGCAGACTGGAATTGCATTGAAAGCATAGGAAAAGAGGCAGAACGTCCACAATGATGCACTTGGCCAAAAAGGGCGTATGCGTTTTTTCCTGAATATATTCAGGAAAAAACGCATACGCCCTTTTTGGCCAACCAAGCAAGCTTGCAAAGGAAATCTGCACTACAATGAAGTCTCACTTCCCCCCGGTCAAAAGGGCCATCTGAAAAAAGTGTAAAATCCAGAAAGGCAGGACAGGCCATGGAGAACTGGGAGCCTTGTTATGCTGATGGGCGGGATGTAAATTGCCAACAGACACTCGGGAGAAGTGTATGGTGTTTCCTGAAACATCTAAAAAACAAAGCAACAGAGCCTAGGGCACTTCCACTTATGGTCCTATAGCTTAGGGAAATTAAAATCAAAAAGACACAGCCACCCCAAAGTTTGGGACGCCTCTGTTTACAAGAACCTCGTGTACAGTACAAGTTCAACATCGCAGAAAGTGAAAAATGGATAAAGAAGTTGTGGTATTTACTTACAAAGCAATATCACTCAGCAATGAAATCTATGTCATCAGGCCCTTAGCAGCACAATGAGTGGATTCAGGTATGATGATTCTAACTGAAATAAGTCACACAGAAAAAGAAACATCATAAGATATCAGTAATACACGGAATGTAAACTTGGCTACACAGGAACTGAATTACAGAACAGAACAGGGTCTCAAATTTAGAAAACCAACTTATGCTTTCTTAAGGGTAAAGGTGAGTTGGGGTGCTGCATAAAACCAGAGATTGAAATGAGCACAGATAAAGTTCCTTAAGCCAAATATGGAATAGACAAGAGCTACCTCTTGCTCAACGAAATGGACTCAACACCGCATATTAAATGCCTAAGAATGTACCTGACTAGTAAGTATCTTAAAACCTATGGATTGCTATGTCTCCGAAAGAGAATCAAGCATGTGTACAGGGGCATAAACGCAGCAGTGATAGGATTGGAGAGGTTCGGTGAGCAAATGAAGACCCTTTGAAGTCATATTGCATGGTACCCATTCCACGGGTTTCAACTACCCAGGTTTAAGGTATTCTTCCTTCAGCTAAAACATGCATGTGGAACCTAGAGTATGATCAACCATGTGATCGGGAGACGTGTTCAAATATGTCTCAGTTTTCGTACCCTGGTACTCGGGTGCAACATTCCAGACGCTTTACTAACACCCTCCCGACTTGGAGAGTCAGTCCCTTTAACCTCCTGTTTGGCCCAGTTTGCAATTTCTGCGGAAGATGAACAGGAATAGCGAGAACCAATGAGAGACTAGCTGGAGGTGTCTGGACGGGCAAATTTAACTCTCATTTCCCACCAGGAAGAGGAATTAACCAAAGGCTCAGCGTGCCGTGCCGGAACCAGATTAGGGCCTGAAGCCATCCTGCGGTGTTGCGGCCAGCTCAAAAGAAAGCGAGTTGAAGAAAGGAGCTCAGGGGCACTGTAATTCACAAACCTGCAGAGTTATAAATGACAGCTATCGTCCAAAAATATACTGAAGTAAGGCTGCCAAGAGGACTTGAAAGCAGGGCAGAATTGCAGGAAACCGATTTCAGGAGGCAGACTGGAATTGCATTGAAAGCATAGGAAAAGAGGCAGAACGTCCACAATGATGCACTTGGCCAAAAAGGGCGTACGCGTTTTTTCCTGAATATATTCAGGAAAAAACGCGTACGCCCTTTTTGGCCAACCAAGCAAGCTTGCAAAGGAAATCTGCACTACAATGAAGTCTCACTTCCCCCCGGTCAAAAGGGCCATCTGAAAAAAGTGTAAAATCTAGAAAGGCAGGACAGGCCATGGAGAACTGGGAGCCTTGTTATGCTGATGGGCGGGATGTAAATTGCCAACAGACACTCGGGAGAAGTGTATGGTGTTTCCTGAAACATCTAAAAAACAAAGCAACAGAGCCTAGGGCACTTCCACTTATGGTCCTATAGATTAGGGAAATTAAAATCAAAAAGACACAGCCACCCCAAAGTTTGGGACGCCTCTGTTTACAAGAACCTCGTGTACAGTACAAGTTCAACATCGCAGAAAGTGAAAAATGGATAAAGAAGTTGTGGTATTTACTTACAAAGCAATATCACTCAGCAATGAAATCTATGTCATCAGGCGCTTAGCAGCACAATGAGTGGATTCAGGTATGATGATTCTAACTGAAATAAGTCACACAGAAAAAGAAACATCATAAGATATCAGTAATACACGGAATGTAAACTTGGCTACACAGGAACTGAATTACAGAACAGAACAGGGTCTCAAATTTAGAAAACCAACTTATGCTTTCTTAAGGGTAAAGGTGAGTTGGGGTGCTGCATAAAACCAGAGATTGAAATGAGCACAGATAAAGTTCCTTAAGCCAAATATGGAATAGACAAGAGCTACCTCTTGCTCAACGAAATGGACTCAACACCGCATATTAAATGCCTAAGAATGTACCTGACTAGTAAGTATCTTAAAACCTATGGATTGCTATGTCTCCGAAAGAGAATCAAGCATGTGTACAGGGGCATAAACGCAGCAGTGATAGGATTGGAGAGGTTCGGTGAGCAAATGAAGACCCTTTGAAGTCATATTGCATGGTACCCATTCCACGGGTTTCAACTACCCAGGTTTAAGGTATTCTTCCTTCAGCTAAAACATGCATGTGGAACCTAGAGTATGATCAACCATGTGATCGGAAGACGTGTTCAAATATGTCTCAGTTTTCGTACCCTGGTACTCGGGTGCAACATTCCAGACGCTTTACTAACACCCTCCCGACTTGGAGAGTCAGTCCCTTTAACCTCCTGTTTGGCCCAGTTTGCAATTTCTGCGGAAGATGAACAGGAATAGCGAGAACCAATGAGAGACTAGCTGGAGGTGTCTGGACGGGCAAATTTAACTCTCATTTCCCACCAGGAAGAGGAATTAACCAAAGGCTCAGCGTGCCGTGCCGGAACCAGATTAGGGCCTGAAGCCATCCTGCGGTGTTGCGGCCAGCTCAAAAGAAAGCGAGTTGAAGAAAGGAGCTCAGGGGCACTGTAATTCACAAACCTGCAGAGTTATCAATGACAGCTATCGTCCAAAAATATACTGAAGTATGGCTGCCAAGAGGACTTGAAAGCAGGGCAGAATTGCAGGAAACCGATTTCAGGAGGCAGACTGGAATTGCATTGAAAGCATAGGAAAAGAGGCAGAACGTCCACAATGATGCACTTGGCCAAAAAGGGCGTATGCGTTTTTTCCTGAATATATTCAGGAAAAAACGCATACGCCCTTTTTGGCCAACCAAGCAAGCTTGCAAAGGAAATCTGCACTACAATGAAGTCTCACTTCCCCCCGGTCAAAAGGGCCATCTGAAAAAAGTGTAAAATCCAGAAAGGCAGGACAGGCCATGGAGAACTGGGAGCCTAGTTATGCTGATGGGCGGCATGTAAATTGCCAACAGACACTCGGGAGAAGTGTATGGTGTTTCCTGAAACATCTGAAAAACAAAGCAACAGAGCCTAGGGCACTTCCACTTATGGTCCTATAGCTTAGGGAAATTAAAATAAAAAAGACACAGCCACCCCAAAGTTTGGGACGCCTCTGTTTACAAGAACCTCGTGTACAGTACAAGTTCAACATCGCAGAAAGTGAAAAATGGATAAAGAAGTTGTGGTATTTACTTACAAAGCAATATCACTCAGCAATGAAATCTATGTCATCAGGCCCTTAGCAGCACAATGAGTGGATTCAGGTATGATGATTCTAACTGAAATAAGTCACACAGAAAAAGAAACATCATAAGATATCAGTAATACACGGAATGTAATCTTGGCTACACAGGAACTGAATTACAGAACAGAACAGGGTCTCAAATTTAGAAAACCAACTTATGCTTTCTTAAGGGTAAAGGTGAGTTGGGGTGCTGCATAAAACCAGAGATTGAAATGAGCACAGATAAAGTTCCTTAAGCCAAATATGGAATAGACAAGAGCTACCTCTTGCTCAACGAAATGGACTCAACACCGCATATTAAATGCCTAAGAATGTACCTGACTAGTAAGTATCTTAAAACCTATGGATTGCTATGTCTCCAAAAGAGAATCAAGCATGTGTACAGGGGCATAAACGCAGCAGTGATAGGATTGGAGAGGTTCGGTGAGCAAATGAAGACCCTTTGAAGTCATATTGCATGGTACCCATTCCACGGGTTTCAACTACCCAGGTTTAAGGTATTCTTCCTTCAGCTAAAACATGCATGTGGAACCTAGAGTATGATCAACCATGTGATCGGGAGACGTGTTCAAATATGTCTCAGTTTTCGTACCCTGGTACTCGGGTGCAACATTCCAGACGCTTTACTAACACCCTCCCGACTTGGAGAGTCAGTCCCTTTAACCTCCTGTTTGGCCCAGTTTGCAATTTCTGCGGAAGATGAACAGGAATAGCGAGAACCAATGAGAGACTAGCTGGAGGTGTCTGGACGGGCAAATTTAACTCTCATTTCCCACCAGGAAGAGGAATTAACCAAAGGCTCAGCGTGCCGTGCCGGAACCAGATTAGGGCCTGAAGCCATCCTGCGGTGTTGCGGCCAGCTCAAAAGAAAGCGAGTTGAAGAAAGGAGCTCAGGGGCACTGTAATTCACAAACCTGCAGAGTTATAAATGACAGCTATCGTCCAAAAATATACTGAAGTAAGGCTGCCAAGAGGACTTGAAAGCGGGGCAGAATTGCAGGAAACCGATTTCAGGAGGCAGACTGGAATTGCATTGAAAGCATAGGAAAAGAGGCAGAACGTCCACAATGATGCACTTGGCCAAAAAGGGCGTATGCGTTTTTTCCTGAATATATTCAGGAAAAAACGCATACGCACTTTTTGGCCAACCAAGCAAGCTTGCAAAGGAAATCTGCACTACAATGAAGTCTCACTTCCCCCCGGTCAAAAGGGCCATCTGAAAAAAGTGTAAAATCCAGAAAGGCAGGACAGGCCATGGAGAACTGGGAGCCTTGTTATGCTGATGGGCGGGATGTAAATTGCCAACAGACACTCGGGAGAAGTGTATGGTGTTTCCTGAAACATCTAAAAAACAAAGCAACAGAGCCTAGGGCACTTCCACTTATGGTCCTATAGCTTAGGGAAATTAAAATCAAAAAGACACAGCCACCCCAAAGTTTGGGACGCCTCTGTTTACAAGAACCTCGTGTACAGTACAAGTTCAACATCGCAGAAAGTGAAAAATGGATAAAGAAGTTGTGGTATTTACTTACAAAGCAATATCACTCAGCAATGAAATCTATGTCATCAGGCCCTTAGCAGCACAATGAGTGGATTCAGGTATGATGATTCTAACTGAAATAAGTCACACAGAAAAAGAAACATCATAAGATATCAGTAATACACGGAATGTAATCTTGGCTACACAGGAACTGAATTACAGAACAGAACAGGGTCTCAAATTTAGAAAACCAACTTATGCTTTCTTAAGGGTAAAGGTGAGTTGGGGTGCTGCATAAAACCAGAGATTGAAATGAGCACAGATAAAGTTCCTTAAGCCAAATATGGAATAGACTAGAGCTACCTCTTGCTCAACGAAATGGACTCAACACCGCATATTAAATGCCTAAGAATGTACCTGACTAGTAAGTATCTTAAAACCTATGGATTGCTATGTCTCCGAAAGAGAATCAAGCATGTGTACAGGGGCATAAACGCAGCAGTGATAGGATTGGAGAGGTTCGGTGAGCAAATGAAGACCCTTTGAAGTCATATTGCATGGTACCCATTCCACGGGTTTCAACTACCCAGGTTTAAGGTATTCTTCCTTCAGCTAAAACATGCATGTGGAACCTAGAGTATGATCAACCATGTGATCGGGAGACGTGTTCAAATATGTCTCAGTTTTCGTACCCTGGTACTCGGGTGCAACATTCCAGACGCTTTACTAACACCCTCCCGACTTGGAGAGTCAGTCCCTTTAACCTCCTGTTTGGCCCAGTTTGCAATTTCTGCGGAAGATGAACAGGAATAGCGAGAACCAATGAGAGACTAGCTGGAGGTGTCTGGACGGGCAAATTTAACTCTCATTTCCCACCAGGAAGAGGAATTAACCAAAGGCTCAGCGTGCCGTGCCGGAACCAGATTAGGGCCTGAAGCCATCCTGCGGTGTTGCGGCCAGCTCAAAAGAAAGCGAGTTGAAGAAAGGAGCTCAGGGGCACTGTAATTCACAAACCTGCAGAGTTATAAATGACAGCTATCGTCCAAAAATATACTGAAGTAAGGCTGCCAAGAGGACTTGAAAGCGGGGCAGAATTGCAGGAAACCGATTTCAGGAGGCAGACTGGAATTGCATTGAAAGCATAGGAAAAGAGGCAGAACGTCCACAATGATGCACTTGGCCAAAAAGGGCGTATGCGTTTTTTCCTGAATATATTCAGGAAAAAACGCATACGCCCTTTTTGGCCAACCAAGCAAGCTTGCAAAGGAAATCTGCACTACAATGAAGTCTCACTTCCCCCCGGTCAAAAGGGCCATCTGAAAAAAGTGTAAAATCCAGAAAGGCAGGACAGGCCATGGAGAACTGGGAGCCTTGTTATGCTGATGGGCGGCATGTAAATTGCCAACAGACACTCGGGAGAAGTGTATGGTGTTTCCTGAAACATCTAAAAAACAAAGCAACAGAGCCTAGGGCACTTCCACTTATGGTCCTATAGCTTAGGGAAATTAAAATCAAAAAGACACAGCCACCCCAAAGTTTGGGACGCCTCTGTTTACAAGAACCTCGTGTACAGTACAAGTTCAACATCGCAGAAAGTGAAAAATGGATAAAGAAGTTGTGGTATTTACTTACAAAGCAATATCACTCAGCAATGAAATCTATGTCATCAGGCCCTTAGCAGCACAATGAGTGGATTCAGGTATGATGATTCTAACTGAAATAAGTCACACAGAAAAAGAAACATCATAAGATATCAGTAATACACGGAATGTAATCTTGGCTACACAGGAACTGAATTACAGAACAGAACAGGGTCTCAAATTTAGAAAACCAACTTATGCTTTCTTAAGGGTAAAGGTGAGTTGGGGTGCTGCATAAAACCAGAGATTGAAATGAGCACAGATAAAGTTCCTTAAGCCAAATATGGAATAGACTAGAGCTACCTCCTGCTCAACGAAATGGACTCAACACCGCATATTAAATGCCTAAGAATGTACCTGACTAGTAAGTATCTTAAAACCTATGGATTGCTATGTCTCCGAAAGAGAATCAAGCATGTGTACAGGGGCATAAACGCAGCAGTGATAGGATTGGAGAGGTTCGGTGAGCAAATGAAGACCCTTTGAAGTCATATTGCATGGTACCCATTCCACGGGTTTCAACTACCCAGGTTTAAGGTATTCTTCCTTCAGCTAAAACATGCATGTGGAACCTAGAGTATGATCAACCATGTGATCGGGAGTCATGTTCAAATATGTCTCAGTTTTCGTACCCTGGTACTCGGGTGCAACATTCCAGACGCTTTACTAACACCCTCCCGACTTGGCGAGTCAGTCCCTTTAACCTCCTGTTTGGCCCAGTTTGCAATTTCTGCGGAAGATGAACAGGAATAGCGAGAACCAATGAGAGACTAGCTGGAGGTGTCTGGACGGGCAAATTTAACTCTCATTTCCCACCAGGAAGAGGAATTAACCAAAGGCTCAGCGTGCCGTGCCGGAACCAGATTAGGGCCTGAAGCCATCCTGCGGTGTTGCGGCCAGCTCAAAAGAAAGCGAGTTGAAGAAAGGAGCTCAGGGGCACTGTAATTCACAAACCTGCAGAGTTATAAATGACAGCTATCGTCCAAAAATATACTGAAGTAAGGCTGCCAAGAGGACTTGAAAGCGGGGCAGAATTGCAGGAAACCGATTTCAGGAGGCAGACTGGAATTGCATTGAAAGCATAGGAAAAGAGGCAGAACGTCCACAATGATGCACTTGGCCAAAAAGGGCGTATGCGTTTTTTCCTGAATATATTCAGGAAAAAACGCATATGCCCTTTTTGGCCAACCAAGCAAGCTTGCAAAGGAAATCTGCACTACAATGAAGTCTCACTTCCCCCCGGTCAAAAGGGCCATCTGAAAAAAGTGTAAAATCCAGAAAGGCAGGACAGGCCATGGAGAACTGGGAGCCTTGTTATGCTGATGGGCGGCATGTAAATTGCCAACAGACACTCGGGAGAAGTGTATGGTGTTTCCTGAAACATCTAAAAAACAAAGCAACAGAGCCTAGGGCACTTCCACTTATGGTCCTATAGCTTAGGGAAATTAAAATCAAAAAGACACAGCCACCCCAAAGTTTGGGACGCCTCTGTTTACAAGAACCTCGTGTACAGTACAAGTTCAACATCGCAGAAAGTGAAAAATGGATAAAGAAGTTGTGGTATTTACTTACAAAGCAATATCACTCAGCAATGAAATCTATGTCATCAGGCCCTTAGCAGCACAATGAGTGGATTCAGGTATGATGATTCTAACTGAAATAAGTCACACAGAAAAAGAAACATCATAAGATATCAGTAATACACGGAATGTAATCTTGGCTACACAGGAACTGAATTACAGAACAGAACAGGGTCTCAAATTTAGAAAACCAACTTATGCTTTCTTAAGGGTAAAGGTGAGTTGGGGTGCTGCATAAAACCAGAGATTGAAATGAGCACAGATAAAGTTCCTTAAGCCAAATATGGAATAGACAAGAGCTACCTCTTGCTCAACGAAATGGACTCAACACCGCATATTAAATGCCTAAGAATGTACCTGACTAGTAAGTATCTTAAAACCTATGGATTGCTATGTCTCCGAAAGAGAATCAAGCATGTGTACAGGGGCATAAACGCAGCAGTGATAGGATTGGAGAGGTTCGGTGAGCAAATGAAGACCCTTTGAAGTCATATTGCATGGTACCCATTCCACGGGTTTCAACTACCCAGGTTTAAGGTATTCTTCCTTCAGCTAAAACATGCATGTGGAACCTAGAGTATGATCAACCATGAGATCGGGAGACGTGTTCAAATATGTCTCAGTTTTCGTACCCTGGTACTCGGGTGCAACATTCCAGACGCTTTACTAACACCCTCCCGACTTGGAGAGTCAGTCCCTTTAACCTCCTGTTTGGCACAGTTTGCAATTTCTGCGGAAGATGAACAGGAATAGCGAGAACCAATGAGAGACTAGCTGGAGGTGTCTGGACGGGCAAATTTAACTCTCATTTCCCACCAGGAAGAGGAATTAACCAAAGGCTCAGCGTGCCGTGCCGGAACCAGATTAGGGCCTGAAGCCATCCTGCGGTGTTGCGGCCAGCTCAAAAGAAAGCGAGTTGAAGAAAGGAGCTCAGGGGCACTGTAATTCACAAACCTGCAGAGTTATAAATGACAGCTATCGTCCAAAAATATACTGAAGTAAGGCTGCCAAGAGGACTTGAAAGCGGGGCAGAATTGCAGGAAACCGATTTCAGGAGGCAGACTGGAATTGCATTGAAAGCATAGGAAAAGAGGCAGAACGTCCAAAATGATGCACTTGGCCAAAAAGGGCATATGCGTTTTTTCCTGAATATATTCAGGAAAAAACGCATACGCCCTTTTTGGCCAACCAAGCAAGCTTGCAAAGGAAATCTGCACTACAATGAAGTCTCACTTCCCCCCGGTCAAAAGGGCCATCTGAAAAAAGTGTAAAATCTAGAAAGGCAGGACAGGCCATGGAGAACTGGGAGCCTTGTTATGCTGATGGGCGGGATGTAAATTGCCAACAGACACTCGGGAGAAGTGTATGGTGTTTCCTGAAACATCTAAAAAACAAAGCAACAGAGCCTAGGGCACTTCCACTTATGGTCCTATAGCTTAGGGAAATTAAAATCAAAAAGACACAGCCACCCCAAAGTTTGGGACGCCTCTGTTTACAAGAACCTCGTTTACAGTACAAGTTCAACATCGCAGAAAGTGAAAAATGGATAAAGAAGTTGTGGTATTTACTTACAAAGCAATATCACTCAGCAATGAAATCTATGTCATCAGGCCCTTAGCAGCACAATGAGTGGATTCAGGTATGATGATTCTAACTGAAATAAGTCACAGAGAAAAAGAAACATCATAAGATATCAGTAATACACGGAATGTAAACTTGGCTACACAGGAACTGAACTACAGAACAGAACAGGGTCTCAAATTTAGAAAACCAACTTATGCTTGCTTAAGGGGAAAGGTGAGTTGGGGTGCTGCATAAAACCAGAGATTGAAATGAACACAGATAAAGTTCCTTAAGCCAAATATGGAATAGACAAGAGCTACTCCTTGCTCAACGAAATGGACTCAACACCGCATATTAAATGCCTAAGAATGTACCTGACTAGTAAGTATCTTAAAACCTATGGATTGCTATGTCTCCAAAAGAGAATCAAGCATGTGTACAGGGGCATAAACGCAGCAGTGATAGGATTGGAGAGGTTCGGTGAGCAAATGAAGACCCTTTGAAGTCATATTGCATGGTACCCATTCCACGGGTTTCAACTACCCAGGTTTAAGGTATTCTTCCTTCAGCTAAAACATGCATGTGGACCCTAGAGTATGATCAACCATGTGATCGGGAGTCATGTTCAAATATGTCTCAGTTTTCGTACCCTGGTACTCGGGTGCAACATTCCAGACGCTTTACTAACACCCTCCCGACTTGGCGAGTCAGTCCCTTTAACCTCCTGTTTGGCCCAGTTTGCAATTTCTGCGGAAGATGAACAGGAATAGCGAGAACCAATGAGAGACTAGCTGGAGGTGTCTGGACGGGCAAATTTAACTCTCATTTCCCACCAGGAAGAGGAATTAACCAAAGGCTCAGCGTGCCGTGCCGGAACCAGATTAGGGCCTGAAGCCATCCTGCGGTGTTGCGGCCAGCTCAAAAGAAAGCGAGTTGAAGAAAGGAGCTCAGGGGCACTGTAATTCACAAACCTGCAGAGTTATAAATGACAGCTATCGTCCAAAAATATACTGAAGTAAGGCTGCCAAGAGGACTTGAAAGCGGGGCAGAATTGCAGGAAACCGATTTCAGGAGGCAGACTGGAATTGCATTGAAAGCATAGGAAAAGAGGCAGAACGTCCACAATGATGCACTTGGCCAAAAAGGGCGTATGCGTTTTTTCCTGAATATATTCAGGAAAAAACGCATACGCCCTTTTTGGCCAACCAAGCAAGCTTGCAAAGGAAATCTGCACTACAATGAAGTCTCACTTCCCCCCGGTCAAAAGGGCCATCTGAAAAAAGTGTAAAATCCAGAAAGGCAGGACAGGCCATGGAGAACTGGGAGCCTTGTTATGCTGATGGGCGGCATGTAAATTGCCAACAGACACTCGGGAGAAGTGTATGGTGTTTCCTGAAACATCTAAAAAACAAAGCAACAGAGCCTAGGGCACTTCCACTTATGGTCCTATAGCTTAGGGAAATTAAAATCAAAAAGACACAGCCACCCCAAAGTTTGGGACGCCTCTGTTTACAAGAACCTCGTGTACAGTACAAGTTCAACATCGCAGAAAGTGAAAAATGGATAAAGAAGTTGTGGTATTTACTTACAAAGCAATATCACTCAGCAATGAAATCTATGTCATCAGGCCCTTAGCAGCACAATGAGTGGATTCAGGTATGATGATTCTAACTGAAATAAGTCACACAGAAAAAGAAACATCATAAGATATCAGTAATACACGGAATGTAATCTTGGCTACACAGGAACTGAATTACAGAACAGAACAGGGTCTCAAATTTAGAAAACCAACTTATGCTTTCTTAAGGGTAAAGGTGAGTTGGGGTGCTGCATAAAACCAGAGATTGAAATGAGCACAGATAAAGTTCCTTAAGCCAAATATGGAATAGACAAGAGCTACCTCTTGCTCAACGAAATGGACTCAACACCGCATATTAAATGCCTAAGAATGTACCTGACTAGTAAGTATCTTAAAACCTATGGATTGCTATGTCTCCGAAAGAGAATCAAGCATGTGTACAGGGGCATAAACGCAGCAGTGATAGGATTGGAGAGGTTCGGTGAGCAAATGAAGACCCTTTGAAGTCATATTGCATGGTACCCATTCCACGGGTTTCAACTACCCAGGTTTAAGGTATTCTTCCTTCAGCTAAAACATGCATGTGGAACCTAGAGTATGATCAACCATGAGATCGGGAGACGTGTTCAAATATGTCTCAGTTTTCGTACCCTGGTACTCGGGTGCAACATTCCAGACGCTTTACTAACACCCTCCCGACTTGGAGAGTCAGTCCCTTTAACCTCCTGTTTGGCCCAGTTTGCAATTTCTGCGGAAGATGAACAGGAATAGCGAGAACCAATGAGAGACTAGCTGGAGGTGTCTGGACGGGCAAATTTAACTCTCATTTCCCACCAGGAAGAGGAATTAACCAAAGGCTCAGCGTGCCGTGCCGGAACCAGATTAGGGCCTGAAGCCATCCTGCGGTGTTGCGGCCAGCTCAAAAGAAAGCGAGTTGAAGAAAGGAGCTCAGGGGCACTGTAATTCACAAACCTGCAGAGTTATAAATGACAGCTATCGTCCAAAAATATACTGAAGTAAGGCTGCCAAGAGGACTTGAAAGCGGGGCAGAATTGCAGGAAACCGATTTCAGGAGGCAGACTGGAATTGCATTGAAAGCATAGGAAAAGAGGCAGAACGTCCAAAATGATGCACTTGGCCAAAAAGGGCATATGCGTTTTTTCCTGAATATATTCAGGAAAAAACGCATACGCCCTTTTTGGCCAACCAAGCAAGCTTGCAAAGGAAATCTGCACTACAATGAAGTCTCACTTCCCCCCGGTCAAAAGGGCCATCTGAAAAAAGTGTAAAATCTAGAAAGGCAGGACAGGCCATGGAGAACTGGGAGCCTTGTTATGCTGATGGGCGGGATGTAAATTGCCAACAGACACTCGGGAGAAGTGTATGGTGTTTCCTGAAACATCTAAAAAACAAAGCAACAGAGCCTAGGGCACTTCCACTTATGGTCCTATAGCTTAGGGAAATTAAAATCAAAAAGACACAGCCACCCCAAAGTTTGGGACGCCTCTGTTTACAAGAACCTCGTTTACAGTACAAGTTCAACATCGCAGAAAGTGAAAAATGGATAAAGAAGTTGTGGTATTTACTTACAAAGCAATATCACTCAGCAATGAAATCTATGTCATCAGGCCCTTAGCAGCACAATGAGTGGATTCAGGTATGATGATTCTAACTGAAATAAGTCACAGAGAAAAAGAAACATCATAAGATATCAGTAATACACGGAATGTAAACTTGGCTACACAGGAACTGAACTACAGAACAGAACAGGGTCTCAAATTTAGAAAACCAACTTATGCTTGCTTAAGGGGAAAGGTGAGTTGGGGTGCTGCATAAAACCAGAGATTGAAATGAACACAGATAAAGTTCCTTAAGCCAAATATGGAATAGACAAGAGCTACTCCTTGCTCAACGAAATGGACTCAACACCGCATATTAAATGCCTAAGAATGTACCTGACTAGTAAGTATCTTAAAACCTATGGATTGCTATGTCTCCAAAAGAGAATCAAGCATGTGTACAGGGGCATAAACGCAGCAGTGATAGGATTGGAGAGGTTCGGTGAGCAAATGAAGACCCTTTGAAGTCATATTGCATGGTACCCATTCCACGGGTTTCAACTACCCAGGTTTAAGGTATTCTTCCTTCAGCTAAAACATGCATGTGGACCCTAGAGTATGATCAACCATGTGATCGGGAGTCATGTTCAAATATGTCTCAGTTTTCGTACCCTGGTACTCGGGTGCAACATTCCAGACGCTTTACTAACACCCTCCCGACTTGGCGAGTCAGTCCCTTTAACCTCCTGTTTGGCCCAGTTTGCAATTTCTGCGGAAGATGAACAGGAATAGCGAGAACCAATGAGAGACTAGCTGGAGGTGTCTGGACGGGCAAATTTAACTCTCATTTCCCACCAGGAAGAGGAATTAACCAAAGGCTCAGCGTGCCGTGCCGGAACCAGATTAGGGCCTGAAGCCATCCTGCGGTGTTGCGGCCAGCTCAAAAGAAAGCGAGTTGAAGAAAGGAGCTCAGGGGCACTGTAATTCACAAACCTGCAGAGTTATAAATGACAGCTATCGTCCAAAAATATACTGAAGTAAGGCTGCCAAGAGGACTTGAAAGCGGGGCAGAATTGCAGGAAACCGATTTCAGGAGGCAGACTGGAATTGCATTGAAAGCATAGGAAAAGAGGCAGAACGTCCACAATGATGCACTTGGCCAAAAAGGGCGTATGCGTTTTTTCCTGAATATATTCAGGAAAAAACGCATACGCCCTTTTTGGCCAACCAAGCAAGCTTGCAAAGGAAATCTGCACTACAATGAAGTCTCACTTCCCCCCGGTCAAAAGGGCCATCTGAAAAAAGTGTAAAATCCAGAAAGGCAGGACAGGCCATGGAGAACTGGGAGCCTTGTTATGCTGATGGGCGGCATGTAAATTGCCAACAGACACTCGGGAGAAGTGTATGGTGTTTCCTGAAACATCTAAAAAACAAAGCAACAGAGCCTAGGGCACTTCCACTTATGGTCCTATAGCTTAGGGAAATTAAAATAAAAAAGACACAGCCACCCCAAAGTTTGGGACGCCTCTGTTTACAAGAACCTCGTGTACAGTACAAGTTCAACATCGCAGAAAGTGAAAAATGGATAAAGAAGTTGTGGTATTTACTTACAAAGCAATATCACTCAGCAATGAAATCTATGTCATCAGGCCCTTAGCAGCACAATGAGTGGATTCAGGTATGATGATTCTAACTGAAATAAGTCACACAGAAAAAGAAACATCATAAGATATCAGTAATACACGGAATGTAATCTTGGCTACACAGGAACTGAATTACAGAACAGAACAGGGTCTCAAATTTAGAAAACCAACTTATGCTTTCTTAAGGGTAAAGGTGAGTTGGGGTGCTGCATAAAACCAGAGATTGAAATGAGCACAGATAAAGTTCCTTAAGCCAAATATGGAATAGACAAGAGCTACCTCTTGCTCAACGAAATGGACTCAACACCGCATATTAAATGCCTAAGAATGTACCTGACTAGTAAGTATCTTAAAACCTATGGATTGCTATGTCTCCAAAAGAGAATCAAGCATGTGTACAGGGGCATAAACGCAGCAGTGATAGGATTGGAGAGGTTCGGTGAGCAAATGAAGACCCTTTGAAGTCATATTGCATGGTACCCATTCCACGGGTTTCAACTACCCAGGTTTAAGGTATTCTTCCTTCAGCTAAAACATGCATGTGGAACCTAGAGTATGATCAACCATGTGATCGGGAGACGTGTTCAAATATGTCTCAGTTTTCGTACCCTGGTACTCGGGTGCAACATTCCAGACGCTTTACTAACACCCTCCCGACTTGGAGAGTCAGTCCCTTTAACCTCCTGTTTGGCCCAGTTTGCAATTTCTGCGGAAGATGAACAGGAATAGCGAGAACCAATGAGAGACTAGCTGGAGGTGTCTGGACGGGCAAATTTAACTCTCATTTCCCACCAGGAAGAGGAATTAACCAAAGGCTCAGCGTGCCGTGCCGGAACCAGATTAGGGCCTGAAGCCATCCTGCGGTGTTGCGGCCAGCTCAAAAGGAAGCGAGTTGAAGAAAGGAGCTCAGGGGCACTGTAATTCACAAACCTGCAGAGTTATAAATGACAGCTATCGTCCAAAAATATACTGAAGTAAGGCTGCCAAGAGGACTTGAAAGCAGGGCAGAATTGCAGGAAACCGATTTCAGGAGGCAGACTGGAATTGCATTGAAAGCATAGGAAAAGAGGCAGAACGTCCACAATGATGCACTTGGCCAAAAAGGGCGTATGCGTTTTTTCCTGAATATATTCAGGAAAAAACGCATACGCCCTTTTTGGCCAACCAAGCAAGCTTGCAAAGGAAATCTTCACTACAATGAAGTCTCACTTCCCCCCGGTCAAAAGGGCCATCTGAAAAAAGTGTAAAATCCAGAAAGGCAGGACAGGCCATGGAGAACTGGGAGCCTTGTTATGCTGATGGGCGGGATGTAAATTGCCAACAGCCACTCGGGAGAAGTGTATGGTGTTTCCTGAAACATCTAAAAAACAAAGCAACAGAGCCTAGGGCACTTCCACTTATGGTCCTATAGCTTAGGGAAATTAAAATCAAAAAGACACAGCCACCCCAAAGTTTGGGACGCCTCTGTTTACAAGAACCTCGTGTACAGTACAAGTTCAACATCGCAGAAAGTGAAAAATGGATAAAGAAGTTGTGGTATTTACTTACAAAGCAATATCACTCAGCAATGAAATCTATGTCATCAGGCCCTTAGCAGCACAATGAGTGGATTCAGGTATGATGATTCTAACTGAAATAAGTCACACAGAAAAAGAAACATCATAAGATATCAGTAATACACGGAATGTAAACTTGGCTACACAGGAACTGAATTACAGAACAGAACAGGGTCTCAAATTTAGAAAACCAACTTATGCTTTCTTAAGGGTAAAGGTGAGTTGGGGTGCTGCATAAAACCAGAGATTGAAATGAGCACAGATAAAGTTCCTTAAGCCAAATATGGAATAGACAAGAGCTACCTCTTGCTCAACGAAATGGACTCAACACCGCATATTAAATGCCTAAGAATGTACCTGACTAGTAAGTATCTTAAAACCTATGGATTGCTATGTCTCCGAAAGAGAATCAAGCATGTGTACAGGGGCATAAACGCAGCAGTGATAGGATTGGAGAGGTTCGGTGAGCAAATGAAGACCCTTTGAAGTCATATTGCATGGTACCCATTCCACGGGTTTCAACTACCCAGGTTTAAGGTATTCTTCCTTCAGCTAAAACATGCATGTGGAACCTAGAGTATGATCAACCATGTGATCGGGAGACGTGTTCAAATATGTCTCAGTTTTCGTACCCTGGTACTCGGGTGCAACATTCCAGACGCTTTACTAACACCCTCCCGACTTGGAGAGTCAGTCCCTTTAACCTCCTGTTTGGCCCAGTTTGCAATTTCTGCGGAAGATGAACAGGAATAGCGAGAACCAATGAGAGACTAGCTGGAGGTGTCTGGACGGGCAAATTTAACTCTCATTTCCCACCAGGAAGAGGAATTAACCAAAGGCTCAGCGTGCCGTGCCGGAACCAGATTAGGGCCTGAAGCCATCCTGCGGTGTTGCGGCCAGCTCAAAAGAAAGCGAGTTGAAGAAAGGAGCTCAGGGGCACTGTAATTCACAAACCTGCAGAGTTATAAATGACAGCTATCGTCCAAAAATATACTGAAGTAAGGCTGCCAAGAGGACTTGAAAGCGGGGCAGAATTGCAGGAAACCGATTTCAGGAGGTAGACTGGAATTGCATTGAAAGCATAGGAAAGGAGGCAGAACGTCCACAATGATGCACTTGGCCAAAAAGGGCGTATGCGTTTTTTCCTGAATATATTCAGGAAAAAACGCATACGCCCTTTTTGGCCAACCAAGCAAGCTTGCAAAGGAAATCTGCACTACAATGAAGTCTCACTTCCCCCCGGTCAAAAGGGCCATCTGAAAAAAGTGTAAAATCCAGAAAGGCAGGACAGGCCATGGAGAACTGGGAGCCTTGTTATGCTGATGGGCGGGATGTAAATTGCCAACAGACACTCGGGAGAAGTGTATGGTGTTTCCTGAAACATCTAAAAAACAAAGCAACAGAGCCTAGGGCACTTCCACTTATGGTCCTATAGCTTAGGGAAATTAAAATCAAAAAGACACAGCCACCCCAAAGTTTGGGACGCCTCTGTTTACAAGAACCTCGTGTACCGTATATGTTCAACATCGCAGAAAGTGAAAAATGGATAAAGAAGTTGTGGTATTTACTTACAAAGCAATATCACTCAGCAATGAAATCTATGTCATCAGGCCCTTAGCAGCACAATGAGTGGATTCAGGTATGATGATTCTAACTGAAATAAGTCACACAGAAAAAGAAACATCATAAGATATCAGTAATACACGGAATGTAAACTTGGCTACACAGGAACTGAATTACAGAACAGAACAGGGTCTCAAATTTAGAAAACCAACTTATGCTTTCTTAAGGGTAAAGGTGAGTTGGGGTGCTGCATAAAACCAGAGATTGAAATGAGCACAGATAAAGTTCCTTAAGCCAAATATGGAATAGACAAGAGCTACCTCTTGCTCAACGAAATGGACTCAACACCGCATATTAAATGCCTAAGAATGTACCTGACTAGTAAGTATCTTAAAACCTATGGATTGCTATGTCTCCAAAAGAGAATCAAGCATGTGTACAGGGGCATAAACGCAGCAGTGATAGGATTGGAGAGGTTCGGTGAGCAAATGAAGACCCTTTGAAGTCATATTGCATGGTACCCATTCCACGGGTTTCAACTACCCAGGTTTAAGGTATTCTTCCTTCAGCTAAAACATGCATGTGGAACCTAGAGTATGATCAACCATGAGATCGGGAGACGTGTTCAAATATGTCTCAGTTTTCGTACCCTGGTACTCGGGTGCAACATTCCAGACGCTTTACTAACACCCTCCCGACTTGGAGAGTCAGTCCCTTTAACCTCCTGTTTGGCCCAGTTTGCAATTTCTGCGGAAGATGAACAGGAATAGCGAGAACCAATGAGAGACTAGCTGGAGGTGTCTGGACGGGCAAATTTAACTCTCATTTCCCACCAGGAAGAGGAATTAACCAAAGGCTCAGCGTGCCGTGCCGGAACCAGATTAGGGCCTGAAGCCATCCTGCGGTGTTGCGGCCAGCTCAAAAGAAAGCGAGTTGAAGAAAGGAGCTCAGGGGCACTGTAATTCACAAACCTGCAGAGTTATAAATGACAGCTATCGTCCAAAAATATACTGAAGTAAGGCTGCCAAGAGGACTTGAAAGCGGGGCAGAATTGCAGGAAACCGATTTCAGGAGGCAGACTGGAATTGCATTGAAAGCATAGGAAAAGAGGCAGAACGTCCACAATGATGCACTTGGCCAAAAAGGGTGTATGCGTTTTTTCCTGAATATATTCAGGAAAAAACGCATACGCCCTTTTTGGCCAACCAAGCAAGCTTGCAAAGGAAATCTGCACTACAATGAAGTCTCACTTCCCCCCGGTCAAAAGGGCCATCTGAAAAAAGTGTAAAATCCAGAAAGGCAGGACAGGCCATGGAGAACTGGGAGCCTTGTTATGCTGATGGGTGGGATGTAAATTGCCAACAGACACTCGGGAGAAGTGTATGGTGTTTCCTGAAACATCTAAAAAACAAAGCAACAGAGCCTAGGGCACTTCCACTTATGGTCCTATAGCTTAGGGAAATTAAAATCAAAAAGACACAGCCACCCCAAAGTTTGGGACGCCTCTGTTTACAAGAACCTCGTGTACAGTACAAGTTCAACATTGCAGAAAGTGAAAAATGGATAAAGAAGTTGTGGTATTTACTTACAAAGCAATATCACTCAGCAATGAAATCTATGTCATCAGGCCCTTAGCAGCACAATGAGTGGATTCAGGTATGATGATTCTAACTGAAATAAGTCACACAGAAAAAGAAACATCATAAGATATCAGTAATACACGGAATGTAAACTTGGCTACACAGGAACTGAATTACAGAACAGAACAGGGTCTCAAATTTAGAAAACCAACTTATGCTTGCTTAAGGGTAAAGGTGAGTTGGGGTGCTGCATAAAACCAGAGATTGAAATGAGCACAGATAAAGTTCCTTAAGCCAAATATGGAATAGACAAGAGCTACTCCTTGCTCAACGAAATGGACTCACACCCCATATTAAATGCCTAAGAATGTACCTGACTAGTAAGTATCTTAAAACCTATGGATTGCTATGTCTCCGAAAGAGAATCAAGCATGTGTACAGGGGCATAAACGCAGCAGTGATAGGATTGGAGAGGTTCGGTGAGCAAATGAAGACCCTTTGAAGTCATATTGCATGGTACCCATTCCACGGGTTTCAACTACCCAGGTTTAAGGTATTCTTCCTTCAGCTAAAACATGCATGTGGAACCTAGAGTATGATCAACGATGTGATCGGGAGACGTGTTCAAATATGTCTCAGTTTTCGTACCCTGGTACTCGGGTGCAACATTCCAGACGCTTTACTAACACCCTCCCGACTTGGAGAGTCAGTCCCTTTAACCTCCTGTTTGGCCCAGTTTGCAATTTCTGCGGAAGATGAACAGGAATAGCGAGAACCAATGAGAGACTAGCTGGAGGTGTCTGGACGGGCAAATTTAACTCTCATTTCCCACCAGGAAGAGGAATTAACCAAAGGCTCAGCGTGCCGTGCCGGAACCAGATTAGGGCCTGAAGCCATCCTGCGGTGTTGCGGCCAGCTCAAAAGAAAGCGAGTTGAAGAAAGGAGCTCAGGGGCACTGTAATTCACAAACCTGCAGAGTTATAAATGACAGCTATCGTCCAAAAATATACTGAAGTAAGGCTGCCAAGAGGACTTGAAAGCAGGGCAGAATTGCAGGAAACCGATTTCAGGAGGCAGACTGGAATTGCATTGAAAGCATAGGAAAAGAGGCAGAACGTCCACAATGATGCACTTGGCCAAAAAGGGCGTATGCGTTTTTTCCTGACTATATTCAGGAAAAAACGCATACGCCCTTTTTGGCCAACCAAGCAAGCTTGCAAAGGAAATCTGCACTACAATGAAGTCTCACTTCCCCCCGGTCAAAAGGGCCATCTGAAAAAAGTGTAAAATCCAGAAAGGCAGGACAGGCCATGGAGAACTGGGAGCCTTGTTATGCTGATGGGCGGGATGTAAATTGCCAACAGACACTCGGGAGAAGTGTATGGTGTTTCCTGAAACATCTAAAAAACAAAGCAACAGAGCCTAGGGCACTTCCACTTATGGTCCTATAGCTTAGGGAAATTAAAATCAAAAAGACACAGCCACCCCAAAGTTTGGGACGCCTCTGTTTACAAGAACCTCGTGTACAGTACAAGTTCAACATCGCAGAAAGTGAAAAATGGATAAAGAAGTTGTGGTATTTACTTACAAAGCAATATCACTCAGCAATGAAATCTATGTCATCAGGCCCTTAGCAGCACAATGAGTGGATTCAGGTATGATGATTCTAACTGAAATAAGTCACACAGAAAAAGAAACATCATAAGATATCAGTAATACACGGAATGTAAACTTGGCTACACAGGAACTGAATTACAGAACAGAACAGGGTCTCAAATTTAGAAAACCAACTTATGCTTTCTTAAGGGTAAAGGTGAGTTGGGGTGCTGCATAAAACCAGAGATTGAAATGAGCACAGATAAAGTTCCTTAAGCCAAATATGGAATAGACAAGAGCTACCTCTTGCTCAACGAAATGGACTCAACACCGCATATTAAATGCCTAAGAATGTACCTGACTAGTAAGTATCTTAAAACCTATGGATTGCTATGTCTCCGAAAGAGAATCAAGCATGTGTACAGGGGCATAAACGCAGCAGTGATAGGATTGGAGAGGTTCGGTGAGCAAATGAAGACCCTTTGAAGTCATATTGCATGGTACCCATTCCACGGGTTTCAACTACCCAGGTTTAAGGTATTCTTCCTTCAGCTAAAACATGCATGTGGAACCTAGAGTATGATCAACCATGTGATCGGGAGACGTGTTCAAATATGTCTCAGTTTTCGTACCCTGGTACTCGGGTGCAACATTCCAGACGCTTTACTAACACCCTCCCGACTTGGAGAGTCAGTCCCTTTAACCTCCTGTTTGGCCCAGTTTGCAATTTCTGCGGAAGATGAACAGGAATAGCGAGAACCAATGAGAGACTAGCTGGAGGTGTCTGGACGGGCAAATTTAACTCTCATTTCCCACCAGGAAGAGGAATTAACCAAAGGCTCAGCGTGCCGTGCCGGAACCAGATTAGGGCCTGAAGCCATCCTGCGGTGTTGCGGCCAGCTCAAAAGAAAGCGAGTTGAAGAAAGGAGCTCAGGGGCACTGTAATTCACAAACCTGCAGAGTTATAAATGACAGCTATCGTCCAAAAATATACTGAAGTAAGGCTGCCAAGAGGACTTGAAAGCAGGGCAGAATTGCAGGAAACCGATTTCAGGAGGCAGACTGGAATTGCATTGAAAGCATAGGAAAAGAGGCAGAACGTCCACAATGATGCACTTGGCCAAAAAGGGCGTATGCGTTTTTTCCTGACTATATTCAGGAAAAAACGCATACGCACTTTTTGGCCAACCAAGCAAGCTTGCAAAGGAAATCTGCACTACAATGAAGTCTCACTTCCCCCCGGTCAAAAGGGCCATCTGAAAAAAGTGTAAAATCCAGAAAGGCAGGACAGGCCATGGAGAACTGGGAGCCTTGTTATGCTGATGGGCGGGATGTAAATTGCCAACAGACACTCGGGAGAAGTGTATGGTGTTTCCTGAAACATCTAAAAAACAAAGCAACAGAGCCTAGGGCACTTCCACTTATGGTCCTATAGCTTAGGGAAATTAAAATCAAAAAGACACAGCCACCCCAAAGTTTGGGACGCCTCTGTTTACAAGAACCTCGTGTACAGTACAAGTTCAACATCGCAGAAAGTGAAAAATGGATAAAGAAGTTGTGGTATTTACTTACAAAGCAATATCACTCAGCAATGAAATCTATGTCATCAGGCCCTTAGCAGCACAATGAGTGGATTCAGGTATGATGATTCTAACTGAAATAAGTCACACAGAAAAAGAAACATCATAAGATATCAGTAATACACGGAATGTAAACTTGGCTACACAGGAACTGAATTACAGAACAGAACAGGGTCTCAAATTTAGAAAACCAACTTATGCTTTCTTAAGGGTAAAGGTGAGTTGGGGTGCTGCATAAAACCAGAGATTGAAATGAGCACAGATAAAGTTCCTTAAGCCAAATATGGAATAGACAAGAGCTACCTCTTGCTCAACGAAATGGACTCAACACCGCATATTAAATGCCTAAGAATGTACCTGACTAGTAAGTATCTTAAAACCTATGGATTGCTGTGTCTCCGAAAGAGAATCAAGCATGTGTACAGGGGCATAAACGCAGCAGTGATAGGATTGGAGAGGTTCGGTGAGCAAATGAAGACCCTTTGAAGTCATATTGCATGGTACCCATTCCACGGGTTTCAACTACCCAGGTTTAAGGTATTCTTCCTTCAGCTAAAACATGCATGTGGAACCTAGAGTATGATCAACCATGAGATCGGGAGACGTGTTCAAATATGTCTCAGTTTTCGTACCCTGGTACTCGGGTGCACCATTCCAGATGCTTTACTAACACCCTCCCGACTTGGAGAGTCAGTCCCTTTAACCTCCTGTTTGGCCCAGTTTGCAATTTCTGCGGAAGATGAACAGGAATAGCGAGAACCAATGAGAGACTAGCTGGAGGTGTCTGGACGGGCAAATTTAACTCTCATTTCCCACCAGGAAGAGGAATTAACCAAAGGCTCAGCGTGCCGTGCCGGAACAAGATTAGGGCCTGAAGCCATCCTGCGGTGTTGCGGCCAGCTCAAAAGAAAGCGAGTTGAAGAAAGGAGCTCAGGGGCACTGTAATTCACAAACCTGCAGAGTTATAAATGACAGCTATCGTCCAAAAATATACTGAAGTAAGGCTGCCAAGAGGACTTGAAAGCAGGGCAGAATTGCAGGAAACCGATTTCAGGAGGCAGACTGGAATTGCATTGAAAGCATAGGAAAAGAGGCAGAACGTCCACAATGATGCACTTGGCCAAAAAGGGCGTATGCGTTTTTTCCTGAATATATTCAGGAAAAAACGCATACGCCCTTTTTGGCCAACCAAGCAAGCTTGCAAAGGAAATCTGCACTACAATGAAGTCTCACTTCCCCCCGGTCAAAAGGGCCATCTGAAAAAAGTGTAAAATCCAGAAAGGCAGGACAGGCCATGGAGAACTGGGAGCCTTGTTATGCTGATGGGCGGGATGTAAATTGCCAACAGACACTCGGGAGAAGTGTATGGTGTTTCCTGAAACATCTAAAAAACAAAGCAACAGAGCCTAGGGCACTTCCACTTATGGTCCTATAGCTTAGGGAAATTAAAATCAAAAAGACACAGCCACCCCAAAGTTTGGGACGCCTCTGTTTACAAGAACCTCGTGTACAGTACAAGTTCAACATCGCAGAAAGTGAAAAATGGATAAAGAAGTTGTGGTATTTACTTACAAAGCAATATCACTCAGCAATGAAATCTATGTCATCAGGCCCTTAGCAGCACAATGAGTGGATTCAGGTATGATGATTCTAACTGAAATAAGTCACACAGAAAAAGAAACATCATAAGATATCAGTAATACACGGAATGTAAACTTGGCTACACAGGAACTGAATTACAGAACAGAACAGGGTCTCAAATTTAGAAAACCAACTTATGCTTTCTTAAGGGTAAAGGTGAGTTGGGGTGCTGCATAAAACCAGAGATTGAAATGAGCACAGATAAAGTTCCTTAAGCCAAATATGGAATAGACAAGAGCTACCTCTTGCTCAACGAAATGGACTCAACACCGCATATTAAATGCCTAAGAATGTACCTGACTAGTAAGTATCTTAAAACCTATGGATTGCTATGTCTCCGAAAGAGAATCAAGCATGTGTACAGGGGCATAAACGCAGCAGTGATAGGATTGGAGAGGTTCGGTGAGCAAATGAAGACCCTTTGAAGTCATATTGCATGGTACCCATTCCACGGGTTTCAACTACCCAGGTTTAAGGTATTCTTCCTTCAGCTAAAACATGCATGTGGAACCTAGAGTATGATCAACCATGTGATCGGGAGACGTGTTCAAATATGTCTCAGTTTTCGTACCCTGGTACTCGGATGCAACATTCCAGACGCTTTACTAACACCCTCCCGACTTGGAGAGTCAGTCCCTTTAACCTCCTGTTTGGCCCAGTTTGCAATTTCTGCGGAAGATGAACAGGAATAGCGAGAACCAATGAGAGACTAGCTGGAGGTGTCTGGACGGGCAAATTTAACTCTCATTTCCCACCAGGAAGAGGAATTAACCAAAGGCTCAGCGTGCCGTGCCAGAACCAGATTAGGGCCTGAAGCCATCCTGCGGTGTTGCGGCCAGCTCAAAAGAAAGCGAGTTGAAGAAAGGAGCTCAGGGGCACTGTAATTCACAAACCTGCAGAGTTATAAATGACAGCTATCGTCCAAAAATATACTGAAGTAAGGCTGCCAAGAGGACTTGAAAGCGGGGCAGAATTGTAGGAAACCGATTTCAGGAGGCAGACTGGAATTGCATTGAAAGCATAGGAAAAGAGGCAGAACGTCCACAATGATGCACTTGGCCAAAAAGGGCGTATGCGTTTTTTCCTGAATATATTCAGGAAAAAACGCATACGCCCTTTTTGGCCAACCAAGCAAGCTTGCAAAGGAAATCTGCACTACAATGAAGTCTCACTTCCCCCCGGTCAAAAGGGCCATCTGAAAAAAGTGTAAAATCCAGAAAGGCAGGACAGGCCATGGAGAACTGGGAGCCTTGTTATGCTGATGGGCGGGATGTAAATTGCCAACAGACACTCGGGAGAAGTGTATGGTGTTTCCTGAAACATCTAAAAAACAAAGCAACAGAGCCTAGGGCACTTCCACTTATGGTCCTATAGCTTAGGGAAATTAAAATCAAAAAGACACAGCCACCCCAAAGTTTGGGACGCCTCTGTTTACAAGAACCTCGTGTACCGTATATGTTCAACATCGCAGAAAGTGAAAAATGGATAAAGAAGTTGTGGTATTTACTTACAAAGCAATATCACTCAGCAATGAAATCTATGTCATCAGGCCCTTAGCAGCACAATGAGTGGATTCAGGTATGATGATTCTAACTGAAATAAGTCACACAGAAAAAGAAACATCATAAGATATCAGTAATACACGGAATGTAAACTTGGCTACACAGGAACTGAATTACAGAACAGAACAGGGTCTCAAATTTAGAAAACCAACTTATGCTTTCTTAAGGGTAAAGGTGAGTTGGGGTGCTGCATAAAACCAGAGATTGAAATGAGCACAGATAAAGTTCCTTAAGCCAAATATGGAATAGACAAGAGCTACCTCTTGCTCAACGAAATGGACTCAACACCGCATATTAAATGCCTAAGAATGTACCTGACTAGTAAGTATCTTAAAACCTATGGATTGCTATGTCTCCAAAAGAGAATCAAGCATGTGTACAGGGGCATAAACGCAGCAGTGATAGGATTGGAGAGGTTCGGTGAGCAAATGAAGACCCTTTGAAGTCATATTGCATGGTACCCATTCCACGGGTTTCAACTACCCAGGTTTAAGGTATTCTTCCTTCAGCTAAAACATGCATGTGGAACCTAGAGTATGATCAACCATGAGATCGGGAGACGTGTTCAAATATGTCTCAGTTTTCGTACCCTGGTACTCGGGTGCAACATTCCAGACGCTTTACTAACACCCTCCCGACTTGGAGAGTCAGTCCCTTTAACCTCCTGTTTGGCCCAGTTTGCAATTTCTGCGGAAGATGAACAGGAATAGCGAGAACCAATGAGAGACTAGCTGGAGGTGTCTGGACGGGCAAATTTAACTCTCATTTCCCACCAGGAAGAGGAATTAACCAAAGGCTCAGCGTGCCGTGCCGGAACCAGATTAGGGCCTGAAGCCATCCTGCGGTGTTGCGGCCAGCTCAAAAGAAAGCGAGTTGAAGAAAGGAGCTCAGGGGCACTGTAATTCACAAACCTGCAGAGTTATAAATGACAGCTATCGTCCAAAAATATACTGAAGTAAGGCTGCCAAGAGGACTTGAAAGCGGGGCAGAATTGCAGGAAACCGATTTCAGGAGGCAGACTGGAATTGCATTGAAAGCATAGGAAAAGAGGCAGAACGTCCACAATGATGCACTTGGCCAAAAAGGGTATATGCGTTTTTTCCTGAATATATTCAGGAAAAAACGCATACGCCCTTTTTGGCCAACCAAGCAAGCTTGCAAAGGAAATCTGCACTACAATGAAGTCTCACTTCCCCCCGGTCAAAAGGGCCATCTGAAAAAAGTGTAAAATCCAGAAAGGCAGGACAGGCCATGGAGAACTGGGAGCCTTGTTATGCTGATGGGCGGGATGTAAATTGCCAACAGACACTCGGGAGAAGTGTATGGTGTTTCCTGAAACATCTAAAAAACAAAGCAACAGAGCCTAGGGCACTTCCACTTATGGTCCTATAGCTTAGGGAAATTAAAATCAAAAAGACACAGCCACCCCAAAGTTTGGGACGCCTCTGTTTACAAGAACCTCGTGTACAGTACAAGTTCAACATTGCAGAAAGTGAAAAATGGATAAAGAAGTTGTGGTATTTACTTACAAAGCAATATCACTCAGCAATGAAATCTATGTCATCAGGCCCTTAGCAGCACAATGAGTGGATTCAGGTATGATGATTCTAACTGAAATAAGTCACACAGAAAAAGAAACATCATAAGATATCAGTAATACACGGAATGTAAACTTGGCTACACAGGAACTGAATTACAGAACAGAACAGGGTCTCAAATTTAGAAAACCAACTTATGCTTGCTTAAGGGTAAAGGTGAGTTGGGGTGCTGCATAAAACCAGAGATTGAAATGAGCACAGATAAAGTTCCTTAAGCCAAATATGGAATAGACAAGAGCTACTCCTTGCTCAACGAAATGGACTCACACCCCATATTAAATGCCTAAGAATGTACCTGACTAGTAAGTATCTTAAAACCTATGGATTGCTATGTCTCCAAAAGAGAATCAAGCATGTGTACAGGGGCATAAACGCAGCAGTGATAGGATTGGAGAGGTTCGGTGAGCAAATGAAGACCCTTTGAAGTCATATTGCATGGTACCCATTCCACGGGTTTCAACTACCCAGGTTTAAGGTATTCTTCCTTCAGCTAAAACATGCATGTGGAACCTAGAGTATGATCAACGATGTGATCGGGAGACATGTTCAAATATGTCTCAGTTTTCGTACCCTGGTACTCGGGTGCAACATTCCAGACGCTTTACTAACACCCTCCCGACTTGGAGAGTCAGTCCCTTTAACCTCCTGTTTGGCCCAGTTTGCAATTTCTGCGGAAGATGAACAGGAATAGCGAGAACCAATGAGAGACTAGCTGGAGGTGTCTGGACGGGCAAATTTAACTCTCATTTCCCACCAGGAAGAGGAATTAACCAAAGGCTCAGCGTGCCGTGCCGGAACCAGATTAGGGCCTGAAGCCATCCTGCGGTGTTGCGGCCAGCTCAAAAGAAAGCGAGTTGAAGAAAGGAGCTCAGGGGCACTGTAATTCACAAACCTGCAGAGTTATAAATGACAGCTATCGTCCAAAAATATACTGAAGTAAGGCTGCCAAGAGGACTTGAAAGCAGGGCAGAATTGCAGGAAACCGATTTCAGGAGGCAGACTGGAATTGCATTGAAAGCATAGGAAAAGAGGCAGAACGTCCACAATGATGCACTTGGCCAAAAAGGGCGTATGCGTTTTTTCCTGACTATATTCAGGAAAAAACGCATACGCCCTTTTTGGCCAACCAAGCAAGCTTGCAAAGGAAATCTGCACTACAATGAAGTCTCACTTCCCCCCGGTCAAAAGGGCCATCTGAAAAAAGTGTAAAATCCAGAAAGGCAGGACAGGCCATGGAGAACTGGGAGCCTTGTTATGCTGATGGGCGGGATGTAAATTGCCAACAGACACTCGGGAGAAGTGTATGGTGTTTCCTGAAACATCTAAAAAACAAAGCAACAGAGCCTAGGGCACTTCCACTTATGGTCCTATAGCTTAGGGAAATTAAAATAAAAAAGACACAGCCACCCCAAAGTTTGGGACGCCTCTGTTTACAAGAACCTCGTGTACAGTACAAGTTCAACATCGCAGAAAGTGAAAAATGGATAAAGAAGTTGTGGTATTTACTTACAAAGCAATATCACTCAGCAATGAAATCTATGTCATCAGGCCCTTAGCAGCACAATGAGTGGATTCAGGTACGATGATTCTAACTGAAATAAGTCACACAGAAAAAGAAACATCATAAGATATCAGTAATACACGGAATGTAAACTTGGCTACACAGGAACTGAATTACAGAACAGAACAGGGTCTCAAATTTAGAAAACCAACTTATGCTTTCTTAAGGGTAAAGGTGAGTTGGGGTGCTGCATAAAACCAGAGATTGAAATGAGCACAGATAAAGTTCCTTAAGCCAAATATGGAATAGACAAGAGCTACCTCTTGCTCAACGAAATGGACTCAACACCGCATATTAAATGCCTAAGAATGTACCTGACTAGTAAGTATCTTAAAACCTATGGATTGCTATGTCTCCGAAAGAGAATCAAGCATGTGTACAGGGGCATAAACGCAGCAGTGATAGGATTGGAGAGGTTCGGTGAGCAAATGAAGACCCTTTGAAGTCATATTGCATGGTACCCATTCCACGGGTTTCAACTACCCAGGTTTAAGGTATTCTTCCTTCAGCTAAAACATGCATGTGGAACCTAGAGTATGATCAACCATGTGATCGGGAGACGTGTTCAAATATGTCTCAGTTTTCGTACCCTGGTACTCGGGTGCAACATTCCAGACGCTTTACTAACACCCTCCCGACTTGGAGAGTCAGTCCCTTTAACCTCCTGTTTGGCCCAGTTTGCAATTTCTGCGGAAGATGAACAGGAATAGCGAGAACCAATGAGAGACTAGCTGGAGGTGTCTGGACGGGCAAATTTAACTCTCATTTCCCACCAGGAAGAGGAATTAACCAAAGGCTCAGCGTGCCGTGCCGGAACCAGATTAGGGCCTGAAGCCATCCTGCGGTGTTGCGGCCAGCTCAAAAGGAAGCGAGTTGAAGAAAGGAGCTCAGGGGCACTGTAATTCACAAACCTGCAGAGTTATAAATGACAGCTATCGTCCAAAAATATACTGAAGTAAGGCTGCCAAGAGGACTTGAAAGCAGGGCAGAATTGCAGGAAACCGATTTCAGGAGGCAGACTGGAATTGCATTGAAAGCATAGGAAAAGAGGCAGAACGTCCACAATGATGCACTTGGCCAAAAAGGGCGTATGCGTTTTTTCCTGACTATATTCAGGAAAAAACGCATACGCCCTTTTTGGCCAACCAAGCAAGCTTGTAAAGGAAATCTGCACTACAATGAAGTCTCACTTCCCCCCGGTCAAAAGGGCCATCTGAAAAAAGTGTAAAATCCAGAAAGGCAGGACAGGCCATGGAGAACTGGGAGCCTTGTTATGCTGATGGGCGGGATGTAAATTGCCAACAGCCACTCGGGAGAAGTGTATGGTGTTTCCTGAAACATCTAAAAAACAAAGCAACAGAGCCTAGGGCACTTCCACTTATGGTCCTATAGCTTAGGGAAATTAAAATCAAAAAGACACAGCCACCCCAAAGTTTGGGACGCCTCTGTTTACAAGAACCTCGTGTACAGTACAAGTTCAACATCGCAGAAAGTGAAAAATGGATAAAGAAGTTGTGGTATTTACTTACAAAGCAATATCACTCAGCAATGAAATCTATGTCATCAGGCCCTTAGCAGCACAATGAGTGGATTCAGGTATGATGATTCTAACTGAAATAAGTCACACAGAAAAAGAAACATCATAAGATATCAGTAATACACGGAATGTAAACTTGGCTACACAGGAACTGAATTACAGAACAGAACAGGGTCTCAAATTTAGAAAACCAACTTATGCTTTCTTAAGGGTAAAGGTGAGTTGGGGTGCTGCATAAAACCAGAGATTGAAATGAGCACAGATAAAGTTCCTTAAGCCAAATATGGAATAGACAAGAGCTACTCCTTGCTCAACGAAATGGACTCAACACCGCATATTAAATGCCTAAGAATGTACCTGACTAGTAAGTATCTTAAAACCTATGGATTGCTATGTCTCCGAAAGAGAATCAAGCATGTGTACAGGGGCATAAACGCAGCAGTGATAGGATTGGAGAGGTTCGGTGAGCAAATGAAGACCCTTTGAAGTCATATTGCATGGTACCCATTCCACGGGTTTCAACTACCCAGGTTTAAGGTATTCTTCCTTCAGCTAAAACATGCATGTGGAACCTAGAGTATGATCAACCATGTGATCGGGAGACGTGTTCAAATATGTCTCAGTTTTCGTACCCTGGTACTCGGGTGCAACATTCCAGACGCTTTACTAACACCCTCCCGACTTGGAGAGTCAGTCCCTTTAACCTCCTGTTTGGCCCAGTTTGCAATTTCTGCGGAAGATGAACAGGAATAGCGAGAACCAATGAGAGACTAGCTGGAGGTGTCTGGACGGGCAAATTTAACTCTCATTTCCCACCAGGAAGAGGAATTAACCAAAGGCTCAGCGTGCCGTGCCGGAACCAGATTAGGGCCTGAAGCCATCCTGCGGTGTTGCGGCCAGCTCAAAAGGAAGCGAGTTGAAGAAAGGAGCTCAGGGGCACTGTAATTCACAAACCTGCAGAGTTATAAATGACAGCTATCGTCCAAAAATATACTGAAGTAAGGCTGCCAAGAGGACTTGAAAGCAGGGCAGAATTGCAGGAAACCGATTTCAGGAGGCAGACTGGAATTGCATTGAAAGCATAGGAAAAGAGGCAGAACGTCCACAATGATGCACTTGGCCAAAAAGGGCGTATGCGTTTTTTCCTGAATATATTCAGGAAAAAACGCATACGCCCTTTTTGGCCAACCAAGCAAGCTTGCAAAGGAAATCTTCACTACAATGAAGTCTCACTTCCCCCCGGTCAAAAGGGCCATCTGAAAAAAGTGTAAAATCCAGAAAGGCAGGACAGGCCATGGAGAACTGGGAGCCTTGTTATGCTGATGGGCGGGATGTAAATTGCCAACAGCCACTCGGGAGAAGTGTATGGTGTTTCCTGAAACATCTAAAAAACAAAGCAACAGAGCCTAGGGCACTTCCACTTATGGTCCTATAGCTTAGGGAAATTAAAATCAAAAAGACACAGCCACCCCAAAGTTTGGGACGCCTCTGTTTACAAGAACCTCGTTTACAGTACAAGTTCAACATCGCAGAAAGTGAAAAATGGATAAAGAAGTTGTGGTATTTACTTACAAAGCAATATCACTCAGCAATGAAATCTATGTCATCAGGCCCTTAGCAGCACAATGAGTGGATTCAGGTATGATGATTCTAACTGAAATAAGTCACACAGAAAAAGAAACATCATAAGATATCAGTAATACACGGAATGTAAACTTGGCTACACAGGAACTGAATTACAGAACAGAACAGGGTCTCAAATTTAGAAAACCAACTTATGCTTTCTTAAGGGTAAAGGTGAGTTGGGGTGCTGCATAAAACCAGAGATTGAAATGAGCACAGATAAAGTTCCTTAAGCCAAATATGGAATAGACAAGAGCTACCTCTTGCTCAACGAAATGGACTCAACACCGCATATTAAATGCCTAAGAATGTACCTGACTAGTAAGTATCTTAAAACCTATGGATTGCTATGTCTCCGAAAGAGAATCAAGCATGTGTACAGGGGCATAAACGCAGCAGTGATAGGATTTGAGAGGTTCGGTGAGCAAATGAAGACCCTTTGAAGTCATATTGCATGGTACCCATTCCACGGGTTTCAACTACCCAGGTTTAAGGTATTCTTCCTTCAGCTAAAACATGCATGTGGAACCTAGAGTATGATCAACCATGTGATCGGGAGACGTGTTCAAATATGTCTCAGTTTTCGTACCCTGGTACTCGGGTGCAACATTCCAGACGCTTTACTAACACCCTCCCGACTTGGAGAGTCAGTCCCTTTAACCTCCTGTTTGGCCCAGTTTGCAATTTCTGCGGAAGATGAACAGGAATAGCGAGAACCAATGAGAGACTAGCTGGAGGTGTCTGGACGGGCAAATTTAACTCTCATTTCCCACCAGGAAGAGGAATTAACCAAAGGCTCAGCGTGCCGTGCCGGAACCAGATTAGGGCCTGAAGCCATCCTGCGGTGTTGCGGCCAGCTCAAAAGAAAGCGAGTTGAAGAAAGGAGCTCAGGGGCACTGTAATTCACAAACCTGCAGAGTTATAAATGACAGCTATGGTCCAAAAATATACTGAAGTAAGGCTGCCAAGAGGACTTGAAAGCGGGGCAGAATTGCAGGAAACCGATTTCAGGAGGTAGACTGGAATTGCATTGAAAGCATAGGAAAAGAGGCAGAACGTCCAAAATGATGCACTTGGCCAAAAAGGCCATATGCGTTTTTTCCTGAATATATTCAGGAAAAAACGCATACGCCCTTTTTGGCCAACCAAGCAAGCTTGCAAAGGAAATCTGCACTACAATGAAGTCTCACTTCCCCCCGGTCAAAAGGGCCATCTGAAAAAAGTGTAAAATCCAGAAAGGCAGGACAGGCCATGGAGAACTGGGAGCCTTGTTATGCTGATGGGCGGGATGTAAATTGCCAACAGACACTCGGGAGAAGTGTATGGTGTTTCCTGAAACATCTAAAAAACAAAGCAACAGAGCCTAGGGCACTTCCACTTATGGTCCTATAGCTTAGGGAAATTAAAATGAAAAAGACACAGCCACCCCAAAGTTTGGGACGCCTCTGTTTACAAGAACCTCGTTTACAGTACAAGTTCAACATCGCAGAAAGTGAAAAATGGATAAAGAAGTTGTGGTATTTACTTACAAAGCAATATCACTCAGCAATGAAATCTATGTCATCAGGCCCTTAGCAGCACAATGAGTGGATTCAGGTATGATGATTCTAACTGAAATAAGTCACACAGAAAAAGAAACATCATAAGATATCAGTAATACACGGAATGTAAACTTGGCTACACAGGAACTGAATTACAGAACAGAACAGGGTCTCAAATTTAGAAAACAAACTTATGCTTGCTTAAGGGGAAAGGTGAGTTGGGGTGCTGCATAAAACCACAGATTGAAATGAACACAGATAAAGTTCCTTAAGCCAAATATGGAATAGACAAGAGCTACTCCTTGCTCAACGAAATGGACTCAACACCGCATATTAAACGCCTAAGAATGTACCTGACTAGTAAGTATCTTAAAACCTATGGATTGCTATGTCTCTGAAAGAGAATCAAGCATGTGTACAGGGGCATAAACGCAGCAGTGATAGGATTGGAGAGGTTCGGTGAGCAAATGAAGACCCTTTGAAGTCATATTGCATGGTACCCATTCCACGGGTTTCAACTACCCAGGTTTAAGGTATTCTTCCTTCAGCTAAAACATGCATGTGGAACCTAGAGTATGATCAACCATGAGATCGGGAGACGTGTTCAAATATGTCTCAGTTTTCGTACCCTGGTACTCGGGTGCAACATTCCAGACGCTTTACTAACACCCTCCCGACTTGGAGAGTCAGTCCCTTTAACCTCCTGTTTGGCCCAGTTTGCAATTTCTGCGGAAGATGAACAGGAATAGCGAGAACCAATGAGAGACTAGCTGGAGGTGTCTGGACGGGCAAATTTAACTCTCATTTCCCACCAGGAAGAGGAATTAACCAAAGGCTCAGCGTGCCGTGCCGGAACCAGATTAGGGCCTGAAGCCATCCTGCGGTGTTGCGGCCAGCTCAAAAGAAAGCGAGTTGAAGAAAGGAGCTCAGGGGCACTGTAATTCACAAACCTGCAGAGTCATAAATGACAGCTATCGTCCAAAAATATACTGAAGTAAGGCTGCCAAGAGGACTTGAAAGCAGGGCAGAATTGCAGGAAACCGATTTCAGGAGGCAGACTGGAATTGCATTGAAAGCATAGGAAAAGAGGCAGAACGTCCAAAATGATGCACTTGGCCAAAAAGGGCATATGCGTTTTTTCCTGAATATATTCAGGAAAAAACGCATACGCCCTTTTTGGCCAACCAAGCAAGCTTGCAAAGGAAATCTGCACTACAATGAAGTCTCACTTCCCCCCGGTCAAAAGGGCCATCTGATAAAAGTGTAAAATCCAGAAAGGCAGGACAGGCCATGGAGAACTGGGAGCCTTGTTATGCTGATGGGAGGGATGTAAATTGCCAACAGACACTCGGGAGAAGTGTATGGTGTTTCCTGAAACATCTAAAAAACAAAGCAACAGAGCCTAGGGCACTTCCACTTATGGTCCTATAGCTTAGGGAAATTAAAATGAAAAAGACACAGCCACCCCAAAGTTTGGGACGCCTCTGTTTACAAGAACCTCGTTTACAGTACAAGTTCAACATCGCAGAAAGTGAAAAATGGATAAAGAAGTTGTGGTATTTACTTACAAAGCAATATCACTCAGCAATGAAATCTATGTCATCAGGCCCTTAGCAGCACAATGAGTGGATTCAGGTATGATGATTCTAACTGAAATAAGTCACACAGAAAAAGAAACATCATAAGATATCAGTAATACACGGAATGTAAACTTGGCTACACAGGAACTGAATTACAGAACAGAACAGGGTCTCAAATTTAGAAAACCAACTTATGCTTGCTTAAGGGTAAAGGTGAGTTGGGGTGCTGCATAAAACCAGAGATTGAAATGAACACAGATAAAGTTCCTTAAGCCAAATATGGAATAGACAAGAGCAACTCCTTGCTCAACGAAATGGACTCAACACCGCATATTAAATGCCTAAGAATGTACCTGACTAGTAAGTATCTTAAAACCTATGGATTGCTATGTCTCCAAAAGAGAATCAAGAATGTGTACAGGGGCATAAACGCAGCAGTGATAGGATTGGAGAGGTTCGGTGAACAAATGAAGACCCTTTGAAGTCATATTGCATGGTACCCATTCCACGGGTTTCAACTACCCAGGTTTAAGGTATTCTTCCTTCAGCTAAAACATGCATGTGGAACCTAGAGTATGATCAACCATGTGATCGGGAGACGTGTTCAAATATGTCTCAGTTTTCGTACCCTGGTACTCGGGTGCAACATTCCAGACGCTTTACTAACACCCTCCCGACTTGGAGAGTCAGTCCCTTTAACCTCCTGTTTGGCCCAGTTTGCAATTTCTGCGGAAGATGAACAGGAATAGCGAGAACCAATGAGAGACTAGCTGGAGGTGTCTGGACGGGCAAATTTAACTCTCATTTCCCACCAGGAAGAGGAATTAACCAAAGGCTCAGCGTGCCGTGCCGGAACCAGATTAGGGCCTGAAGCCATCCTGCGGTGTTGCGGCCAGCTCAAAAGAAAGCGAGTTGAAGAAAGGAGCTCAGGGGCACTGTAATTCACAAACCTGCAGAGTTATAAATGACAGCTATCGTCCAAAAATATACTGAAGTAAGGCTGCCAAGAGGACTTGAAAGCGGGGCAGAATTGCAGGAAACCGATTTCAGGAGGTAGACTGGAATTGCATTGAAAGCATAGGAAAGGAGGCAGAACGTCCACAATGATGCACTTGGCCAAAAAGGGCGTATGCGTTTTTTCCTGAATATATTCAGGAAAAAACGCATACGCCCTTTTTGGCCAACCAAGCAAGCTTGCAAAGGAAATCTTCACTACAATGAAGTCTCACTTCCCCCCGGTCAAAAGGGTCATCTGAAAAAAGTGTAAAATCCAGAAAGACAGGACAGGCCATGGAGAACTGGGAGCCTTGTTATGCTGATGGGCGGGATGTAAATTGCCAACAGACACTCGGGAGAAGTGTATGGTGTTTCCCTAAGCATCTAAAAAACAAAGCAACAGAGCCTAGGGCACTTCCACTTATGGTCCTATAGCTTAGGGAAATTAAAATCAAAAAGACACAGCCACCCCAAAGTTTGGGACGCCTCTGTTTACAAGAACCTCGTTTACAGTACAAGTTCAACATCGCAGAAAGTGAAAAATGGATAAAGAAGTTGTGGTATTTACTTACAAAGCAATATCACTCAGCAATGAAATCTATGTCATCAGGCCCTTAGCAGCACAATGAGTGGATTCAGGTATGATGATTCTAACTGAAATAAGTCACACAGAAAAAGAAACATCATAAGATATCAGTAATACACGGAATGTAAACTTGGCTACACAGGAACTGAATTACAGAACAGAACAGGGTCTCAAATTTAGAAAACCAACTTATGCTTTCTTAAGGGTAAAGGTGAGTTGGGGTGCTGCATAAAACCAGAGATTGAAATGAGCACAGATAAAGTTCCTTAAGCCAAATATGGAATAGACAAGAGCTACCTCTTGCTCAACGAAATGGACTCAACACCGCATATTAAATGCCTAAGAATGTACCTGACTAGTAAGTATCTTAAAACCTATGGATTGCTATGTCTCCGAAAGAGAATCAAGCATGTGTACAGGGGCATAAACGCAGCAGTGATAGGATTGGAGAGGTTCGGTGAGCAAATGAAGACCCTTTGAAGTCATATTGCATGGTACCCATTCCACGGGTTTCAACTACCCAGGTTTAAGGTATTCTTCCTTCAGCTAAAACATGCATGTGGAACCTAGAGTATGATCAACCATGTGATCGGGAGACGTGTTCAAATATGTCTCAGTTTTCGTACCCTGGTACTCGGGTGCAACATTCCAGACGCTTTACTAACACCCTCCCGACTTGGAGAGTCAGTCCCTTTAACCTCCTGTTTGGCCCAGTTTGCAATTTCTGCGGAAGATGAACAGGAATAGCGAGAACCAATGAGAGACTAGCTGGAGGTGTCTGGACGGGCAAATTTAACTCTCATTTCCCACCAGGAAGAGGAATTAACCAAAGGCTCAGCGTGCCGTGCCAGAACAATATTAGGGCCTGAAGCCATCCTGCGGTGTTGCGGCCAGCTCAAAAGAAAGCGAGTTGAAGAAAGGAGCTCAGGGGCACTGTAATTCACAAACCTGCAGAGTTATAAATGACAGCTATCGTCCAAAAATATACTGAAGTAAGGCTGCCAAGAGGACTTGAAAGCGGGGCAGAATTGCAGGAAACCGATTTCAGGAGGCAGACTGGAATTGCATTGAAAGCATAGGAAAAGAGGCAGAACGTCCACAATGATGCACTTGGCCAAAAAGGGCGTATGCGTTTTTTCCTGAATATATTCAGGAAAAAACGCATACGCCCGTTTTGGCCAACCAAGCAAGCTTGCAAAGGAAATCTGCACTACAATGAAGTCTCACTTCCCCCCGGTCAAAAGGGCCATCTGAAAAAAGTGTAAAATCCAGAAAGGCAGGACAGGCCATGGAGAACTGGGAGCCTTGTTATGCTGATGGGCGGGATGTAAATTGCCAACAGACACTCGGGAGAAGTGTATGGTGTTTCCTGAAACATCTAAAAAACAAAGCAACAGAGCCTAGGGCACTTCCACTTATGGTCCTATAGCTTAGGGAAATTAAAATCAAAAAGACACAGCCACCCCAAAGTTTGGGACGCCTCTGTTTACAAGAACCTCGTGTACCGTACAAGTTCAACATCGCAGAAAGTGAAAAATGGATAAAGAAGTTGTGGTATTTACTTACAAAGCAATATCACTCAGCAATGAAATCTATGTCATCAGGCCCTTAGCAGCACAATGAGTGGATTCAGGTATGATGATTCTAACTGAAATAAGTCACACAGAAAAAGAAACATCATAAGATATCAGTAATACACGGAATGTAAACTTGGCTACACAGGAACTGAATTACAGAACAGAACAGGGTCTCAAATTTAGAAAACCAACTTATGCTTGCTTAAGGGTAAAGGTGAGTTGGGGTGCTGCATAAAACCAAAGATTGAAATGAGCACAGATAAAGTTCCTTAAGCCAAATATGGAATAGACAAGAGCTACTCCTTGCTCAACGAAATGGACTCAACACCGCATATTAAACGCCTAAGAATGTACCTGACTAGTAAGTATCTTAAAACCTATGGATTGCTATGTCTCCGAAAGAGAATCAAGCATGTGTACAGGGGCATAAACGCAGCAGTGATAGGATTGGAGAGGTTCAGTGAGCAAATGAAGACCCTTTGAAGTCATATTGCATGGTACCCATTCCACGGGTTTCAACTACCCAGGTTTAAGGTATTCTTCCTTCAGCTAAAACATGCATGTGGAACCTAGAGTATGATCAACCATGTGATCGGGAAACGTGTTCAAATATGTCTCAGTTTTCGTACCCTGGTACTCGGGTGCAACATTCCAGACGCTTTACTTACACCCTCCCGACTTGGAGAGTCAGTCCCTTTAACCTCCTGTTTGGCCCAGTTTGCAATTTCTGCGGAAGATGAACAGGAATAGCGAGAACCAATGAGAGACTAGCTGGAGGTGTCTGGACGGGCAAATTTAACTCTCATTTCCCACCAGGAAGAGGAATTAACCAAAGGCTCAGTGTGCCGTGCCAGAACCAGATTAGGGCCTGAAGCCATCCTGCGGTGTTGCGGCCAGGTCACAAGAAAACGAGTTGAAGAAAGGAGCTCAGGGGCACTGTAATTCACAAACCTGCAGAGTTATAAATGACAGCTATCGTCCAAAAATATACTGAAGTAAGGCTGCCAAGAGGACTTGAAAGCGGGGCAGAATTGCAGGAATCCGATTTCAGGAGGTAGACTGGAATTGCATTGAAAGCATAGGAAAAGAGGCAGAACGTCCACAATGATGCACTTGGCCAAAAAGGGCGTATGCGTTTTTTCCTGAATATATTCAGGAAAAAACGCATACGCCCTTTTTGGCCAACCAAGCAAGCTTGCAAAGGAAATCTGCACTACAATGAAGTCTCACTTCCCCCCGGTCAAAAGGGCCATCTGAAAAAAGTGTAAAATCCAGAAAGGCAGGACAGGCCATGGAGAAATGGGAGCCTTGTTATGCTGATGGGCGGGATGTAAATTGCCAACAGCCACTCGGGAGAAGTGTATGGTGTTTCCTGAAACATCTAAAAAACAAAGCAACAGAGCCTAGGGCACTTCCACTTATGGTCCTATAGCTTAGGGAAATTAAAATCAAAAAGACACAGCCACCCCAAAGTTTGGGACGCCTCTGTTTACAAGAACCTCATTTACCGTACAAGTTCAATATCACAGAAAGTGAAAAATGGATAAAGAAGTTGTGGTACTTACGTACAATGCAGTATCACTCAACAATGAAATCTATGTCATCAGGCCCGTAGCAGCATAATGAGTGGATTCAGGTACGATGATTCTAACTGAAATAAGTCACACAGAAAAAGAAACATCATAAGATATCACTAATACACAGAATGTAAACTTGGCTACACAGGAACTGAATTCCAAAACAGAACAGGGTCTCAAATTTAGAAAACCAACTTATGCTTGCTTAAGGGGAAAGGTGAGTTGGGGTGCTGCATAAAACCAGAGATTGAAATGAGCACAGATAAAGTTCCTTAAGCCAAATATGGAATAGACAAGAGCTACTCCTTGCTCAACGAAATGGACTCAACACCCCATATTAAATGCCTAAGAATGTACCTGACTAGTAAGTATCTTAAAACCTATGGATTGCTATGTCTCCAAAAGAGAATCAAGCGTCTGTACAGGGGGATAAACGCAGCAGTGATAGGATTGGAGAAGTTCGGTGAGCAAATGAAGACCCTTTGAAGTCATATTGCATGGTACCCATTACACGGGTCTCAACTCTCCAGGTTTAAGGTATTCTTCCTTCAGCTAAAACATGCATGTTGAACCCAGAGTATGATCAACCGTGTGAACGGGAGACGTGTTCAAATATGTCTCAGTTTTGCACCCCTGGTACTCGGGTGCAACATTCCAGACGCTTTACTAACACCCTCCCGACTTGGAGAGTCAGTCCCTTTAACCTCCTGTTTGGCCCAGTTTGCAATTTCTGCGGAAGATGAACAGGAATAGCGAGAACCAATGAGAGACTAGCTGGAGGTGTCTGGATGGGCAAATTTAACTCTCATTTCCCACCAGGAAGAGGAATTAACCAAAGGCTCAGCGTGCCGTGCCGGAACCAGATTAGGGCCTGAAGCCATCCTGCGGTGTTGCGGCCAGGTCACAAGAAAGCGAGTTGAAGAAAGGAGCTCAGGGGCACTGTAATTCACAAACCTGCAGAGTTATAAATGACAGCTATCGTCCAAAAATATACTGAAGTAAGGCTGCCAAGAGGACTTGAAAGCGGGGCAGAATTGCAGGAAACCGATTTCAGGAGGTAGACTGGAATTGCATTGAAAGCATAGGAAAAGAGGCAGAACGTCCACAATGATGCACTTGGCCAAAAAGGGCGTATGCGTTTTTTCCTGAATATATTCAGGAAAAAACGCATACGCCCTTTTTGGCCAACCAAGCAAGCTTGCAAAGGAAATCTGCACTACAATGAAGTCTCACTTCCCCCCGGTCAAAAGGGCCATCTGAAAAAAGTGTAAAATCCAGAAAGGCAGGACAGGCCATGGAGAACTGGGAGCCTTGTTATGCTGATGGGCGGGATGTAAATTGCAAACAGACACTCGGGAGAAGTGTATGGTGTTTCCTGAAACATCTAAAAAACAAAGCAACAGAGCCTAGGGCACTTCCACTTATGGTCCTATAGCTTAGGGAAATTAAAATCAAAAAGACACAGCCACCCCAAAGTTTGGGACGCCTCTGTTTACAAGAACCTCGTTTACAGTACAAGTTCAACATCGCAGAAAGTGAAAAATGGATAAAGAAGTTGTGGTATTTACTTACAAAGCAATATCACTCAGCAATGAAATCTATGTCATCAGGCCATTAGCAGCACAATGAGTGGATTCAGGTATGATGATTCTAACTGAAATAAGTCACACAGAAAAAGAAACATCATAAGATATCAGTAATACACGGCATGTAAACTTGGCTACACAGGAACTGAATTACAGAACAGAACAGGGTCTCAAATTTAGAAAACCAACTTATGCTTGCTTAAGGGGAAAGGTGAGTTGGGGTGCTGCATAAAACCAGAGATTGAAATGAGCACAGATAAAGTTCCTTAAGCCAAATATGGAATAGATAAGAGCTACTCCTTGCTCAACGAAATGGACTCAACACCGCATATTAAACGCCTAAGAATGTACCTGACTAGTAAGTATCTTAAAACCTATGGATTGCTATGTCTCCGAAAGAGAATCAAGCATGTGTACAGGGGCATAAACGCAGCAGTGATAGGATTGGAGAGGTTCAGTGAGCAAATGAAGACCCTTTGAAGTCATATTGCATGGTACCCATTCCACGGGTTTCAACTACCCAGGTTTAAGGTATTCTACCTTCAGCTAAAACATGCATGTGGAAACTAGAGTATGATCAACCATGTGATCGGGAAACGTGTTCAAATATGTCTCAGTTTTCGTACCCTGGTACTCGGGTGCAACATTCCAGACGCTTTACTAACACCCTCCCAACTTGGAGAGTCAGTCCCTTTAACCTCCTGTTTGGCCCAGTTTGCAATTTCTGTGGAAGATGAACAGGAATAGCGAGAACCAATGAGAGACTAGCTGGAGGTGTCTGGACGGGCAAATTTAACTCTCATTTCCCACCAGGAAGAGGAATTAACCAAAGGCTCAGCTTGCCGTGCCGGAACCAGATTAGGGCCTGAAGCCATCCTGCGGTGTTGCGGCCAGCTCAAAAGAAAGCGAGTTGAAGAAAGGAGCTCAGGGGCACTGTAATTCACAAACCTGCAGAGTTATAAATGACAGCTATCGTCCAAAAATATACTGAAGTAAGGCTGCCAAGAGGACTTGAAAGCGGGGCAGAATTGCAGGAAACCGATTTCAGGAGGTAGACTGGAATTGCATTGAAAGCATAGGAAAAGAGGCAGAACGTCCACAATGATGCACTTGGCCAAAAAGGGCGTATGCGTTTTTTCCTGAATATATTCAGGAAAAAACGCATACGCCCTTTTTGGCCAACCAAGCAAGCTTGCAAAGGAAATCTGCACTACAATGAAGTCTCACTTCCCCCCGGTCAAAAGGGCCATCTGAAAAAAGTGTAAAATCCAGAAAGGCAGGACAGGCCATGGAGAACTGGGAGCCTTTTTATGCTGATGGGAGGGATGTAAATTGCCAACAGCCACTCGGGAGAAGTGTATGGTGTTTCCTGAAACATCTAAAAAACAAAGCAACAGAGCCTAGGGCACTTCCACTTATGGTCCTATAGCTTAGGGAAATTAAAATCAAAAAGACACAGCCACCCCAAAGTTTGGGACGCCTCTGTTTACAAGAACCTCATTTACCGTACAAGTTCAATATCACAGAAAGTGAAAAATGGATAAAGAAGTTGTGGTACTTACGTACAATGCAGTATCACTCAACAATGAAATCTATGTCATCAGGCCCGTAGCAGCATAATGAGTGGATTCAGGTACGATGATTCTAACTGAAATAAGTCACACAGAAAAAGAAACATCATAAGATATCACTAATACACAGAATGTAAACTTGGCTACACAGGAACTGAATTCCAAAACAGAACAGGGTCTCAAATTTAGAAAACCAACTTATGCTTGCTTAAGGGGAAAGGTGAGTTGGGGTGCTGCATAAAACCAGAGATTGAAATGAACACAGATAAAGTTCCTTAAGCCAAATATGGAATAGATAAGAGCTACTCCTTGCTCAACGAAATGGACTCAACACCGCATATTAAACGCCTAAGAATGTACCTGACTAGTAAGTATCTTAAAACCTATGGATTGCTATGTCTCCGAAAGAGAATCAAGCATGTGTACAGGGGCATAAACGCAGCAGTGATAGGATTGGAGAGGTTCCGTGAGCAAATGAAGACCCTTTGAAGTCATATTGCATGGTACCCATTCCACGGGTTTCAACTACCCAGGTTTAAGGTATTCTACCTTCAGCTAAAACATGCATGTGGAAACTAGAGTATGATCAACCATGTGATCGGGAAACGTGTTCAAATATGTCTCAGTTTTCGTACCCTGGTACTCGGGTGCAACATTCCAGACGCTTTACTAACACCCTCCCGACTTGGAGAGTCAGTCCCTTTAACCTCCTGTTTGGCCCAGTTTGCAATTTCTGTGGAAGATGAACAGGAATAGCGAGAACCAATGAGAGACTAGCTGGAGGTGTCTGGACGGGCAAATTTAACTCTCATTTCCCACCAGGAAGAGGAATTAACCAAAGGCTCAGCGTGCCGTGCCGGAACCAGATTAGGGCCTGAAGCCATCCTGCGGTGTTGCGGCCAGGTCACAAGAAAGCGAGTTGAAGAAAGGAGCTCAGGGGCACTGTAATTCACAAACCTGCAGAGTTATAAATGACAGCTATCGTCCAAAAATATACTGAAGTAAGGCTGCCAAGAGGACTTGAAAGCGGGGCAGAATTGCAGGAAACCGATTTCAGGAGGTAGACTGGAATTGCATTGAAAGCATAGGAAAAGAGGCAGAACGTCCACAATGATGCACTTGGCCAAAAAGGGCGTATGCGTTTTTTCCTGAATATATTCAGGAAAAAACGCATACGCCCTTTTTGGCCAACCAAGCAAGCTTGCAAAGGAAATCTGCACTACAATGAAGTCTCACTTCCCCCCGGTCAAAAGGGCCATCTGAAAAAAGTGTAAAATCCAGAAAGGCAGGACAGGCCATGGAGAACTGGGAGCCTTGTTATGCTGATGGGCGGGATGTAAATTGCAAACAGACACTCGGGAGAAGTGTATGGTGTTTCCTGAAACATCTAAAAAACAAAGCAACAGAGCCTAGGGCACTTCCACTTATGGTCCTATAGCTTAGGGAAATTAAAATCAAAAAGACACAGCCACCCCAAAGTTTGGGACGCCTCTGTTTACAAGAACCTCATTTACCGTACAAGTTCAACATCGCAGAAAGTGAAAAATGGATAAAGAAGTTGTGGTATTTACTTACAAAGCAATATCACTCAGCAATGAAATCTATGTCATCAGGCCATTAGCAGCACAATGAGTGGATTCAGGTATGATGATTCTAACTGAAATAAGTCACACAGAAAAAGAAACATCATAAGATATCAGTAATACACGGCATGTAAACTTGGCTACACAGGAACTGAATTACAGAACAGAACAGGGTCTCAAATTTAGAAAACCAACTTATGCTTGCTTAAGGGGAAAGGTGAGTTGGGGTGCTGCATAAAACCAGAGATTGAAATGAGCACAGATAAAGTTCCTTAAGCCAAATATGGAATAGATAAGAGCTACTCCTTGCTCAACGAAATGGACTCAACACCGCATATTAAACGCCTAAGAATGTACCTGACTAGTAAGTATCTTAAAACCTATGGATTGCTATGTCTCCGAAAGAGAATCAAGCATGTGTACAGGGGCATAAACGCAGCAGTGATAGGATTGGAGAGGTTCCGTGAGCAAATGAAGACCCTTTGAAGTCATATTGCATGGTACCCATTCCACGGGTTTCAACTACCCAGGTTTAAGGTATTCTACCTTCAGCTAAAACATGCATGTGGAAACTAGAGTATGATCAACCATGTGATCGGGAAACGTGTTCAAATATGTCTCAGTTTTCGTACCCTGGTACTCGGGTGCAACATTCCAGACGCTTTACTAACACCCTCCCGACTTGGAGAGTCAGTCCCTTTAACCTCCTGTTTGGCCCAGTTTGCAATTTCTGTGGAAGATGAACAGGAATAGCGAGAACCAATGAGAGACTAGCTGGAGGTGTCTGGACGGGCAAATTTAACTCTCATTTCCCACCAGGAAGAGGAATTAACCAAAGGCTCAGCGTGCCGTGCCGGAACCAGATTAGGGCCTGAAGCCATCCTGCGGTGTTGCGGCCAGGTCACAAGAAAGCGAGTTGAAGAAAGGAGCTCAGGGGCACTGTAATTCACAAACCTGCAGAGTTATAAATGACAGCTATCGTCCAAAAATATACTGAAGTAAGGCTGCCAAGAGGACTTGAAAGCGGGGCAGAATTGCAGGAAACCGATTTCAGGAGGTAGACTGGAATTGCATTGAAAGCATAGGAAAAGAGGCAGAACGTCCACAATGATGCACTTGGCCAAAAAGGGCGTATGCGTTTTTTCCTGAATATATTCAGGAAAAAACGCATACGCCCTTTTTGGCCAACCAAGCAAGCTTGCAAAGGAAATCTGCACTACAATGAAGTCTCACTTCCCCCCGGTCAAAAGGGCCATCTGAAAAAAGTGTAAAATCCAGAAAGGCAGGACAGGCCATGGAGAACTGGGAGCCTTGTTATGCTGATGGGCGGGATGTAAATTGCAAACAGACACTCGGGAGAAGTGTATGGTGTTTCCTGAAACATCTAAAAAACAAAGCAACAGAGCCTAGGGCACTTCCACTTATGGTCCTATAGCTTAGGGAAATTAAAATCAAAAAGACACAGCCACCCCAAAGTTTGGGACGCCTCTGTTTACAAGAACCTCATTTACCGTACAAGTTCAATATCACAGAAAGTGAAAAATGGATAAAGAAGTTGTGGTACTTACGTACAATGCAGTATCACTCAACAATGAAATCTATGTCATCAGGCCCGTAGCAGCATAATGAGTGGATTCAGGTACGATGATTCTAACTGAAATAAGTCACACAGAAAAAGAAACATCATAAGATATCACTAATACACAGAATGTAAACTTGGCTACACAGGAACTGAATTCCAAAACAGAACAGGGTCTCAAATTTAGAAAACCAACTTATGCTTGCTTAAGGGGAAAGGTGAGTTGGGGTGCTGCATAAAACCAGAGATTGAAATGAGCACAGATAAAGTTCCTTAAGCCAAATATGGAATAGATAAGAGCTACTCCTTGCTCAACGAAATGGACTCAACACCGCATATTAAACGCCTAAGAATGTACCTGACTAGTAAGTATCTTAAAACCTATGGATTGCTATGTCTCCGAAAGAGAATCAAGCATGTGTACAGGGGCATAAACGCAGCAGTGATAGGATTGGAGAGGTTCCGTGAGCAAATGAAGACCCTTTGAAGTCATATTGCATGGTACCCATTCCACGGGTTTCAACTACCCAGGTTTAAGGTATTCTACCTTCAGCTAAAACATGCATGTGGAAACTAGAGTATGATCAACCATGTGATCGGGAAACGTGTTCAAATATGTCTCAGTTTTCGTACCCTGGTACTCGGGTGCAACATTCCAGACGCTTTACTAACACCCTCCCGACTTGGAGAGTCAGTCCCTTTAACCTCCTGTTTGGCCCAGTTTGCAATTTCTGTGGAAGATGAACAGGAATAGCGAGAACCAATGAGAGACTAGCTGGAGGTGTCTGGACGGGCAAATTTAACTCTCATTTCCCACCAGGAAGAGGAATTAACCAAAGGCTCAGCGTGCCGTGCCGGAACCAGATTAGGGCCTGAAGCCATCCTGCGGTGTTGCGGCCAGGTCACAAGAAAGCGAGTTGAAGAAAGGAGCTCAGGGGCACTGTAATTCACAAACCTGCAGAGTTATAAATGACAGCTATCGTCCAAAAATATACTGAAGTAAGGCTGCCAAGAGGACTTGAAAGCGGGGCAGAATTGCAGGAAACCGATTTCAGGAGGTAGACTGGAATTGCATTGAAAGCATAGGAAAAGAGGCAGAACGTCCACAATGATGCACTTGGCCAAAAAGGGCGTATGCGTTTTTTCCTGAATATATTCAGGAAAAAACGCATACGCCCTTTTTGGCCAACCAAGCAAGCTTGCAAAGGAAATCTGCACTACAATGAAGTCTCACTTCCCCCCGGTCAAAAGGGCCATCTGAAAAAAGTGTAAAATCCAGAAAGGCAGGACAGGCCATGGAGAACTGGGAGCCTTGTTATGCTGATGGGCGGGATGTAAATTGCAAACAGACACTCGGGAGAAGTGTATGGTGTTTCCTGAAACATCTAAAAAACAAAGCAACAGAGCCTAGGGCACTTCCACTTATGGTCCTATAGCTTAGGGAAATTAAAATCAAAAAGACACAGCCACCCCAAAGTTTGGGACGCCTCTGTTTACAAGAACCTCGTTTACAGTACAAGTTCAACATCGCAGAAAGTGAAAAATGGATAAAGAAGTTGTGGTATTTACTTACAAAGCAATATCACTCAGCAATGAAATCTATGTCATCAGGCCATTAGCAGCACAATGAGTGGATTCAGGTATGATGATTCTAACTGAAATAAGTCACACAGAAAAAGAAACATCATAAGATATCAGTAATACACGGCATGTAAACTTGGCTACACAGGAACTGAATTACAGAACAGAACAGGGTCTCAAATTTAGAAAACCAACTTATGCTTGCTTAAGGGGAAAGGTGAGTTGGGGTGCTGCATAAAACCAGAGATTGAAATGAGCACAGATAAAGTTCCTTAAGCCAAATATGGAATAGATAAGAGCTACTCCTTGCTCAACGAAATGGACTCAACACCGCATATTAAACGCCTAAGAATGTACCTGACTAGTAAGTATCTTAAAACCTATGGATTGCTATGTCTCCGAAAGAGAATCAAGCATGTGTACAGGGGCATAAACGCAGCAGTGATAGGATTGGAGAGGTTCAGTGAGCAAATGAAGACCCTTTGAAGTCATATTGCATGGTACCCATTCCACGGGTTTCAACTACCCAGGTTTAAGGTATTCTACCTTCAGCTAAAACATGCATGTGGAAACTAGAGTATGATCAACCATGTGATCGGGAAACGTGTTCAAATATGTCTCAGTTTTCGTACCCTGGTACTCGGGTGCAACATTCCAGACGCTTTACTAACACCCTCCCAACTTGGAGAGTCAGTCCCTTTAACCTCCTGTTTGGCCCAGTTTGCAATTTCTGTGGAAGATGAACAGGAATAGCGAGAACCAATGAGAGACTAGCTGGAGGTGTCTGGACGGGCAAATTTAACTCTCATTTCCCACCAGGAAGAGGAATTAACCAAAGGCTCAGCTTGCCGTGCCGGAACCAGATTAGGGCCTGAAGCCATCCTGCGGTGTTGCGGCCAGCTCAAAAGAAAGCGAGTTGAAGAAAGGAGCTCAGGGGCACTGTAATTCACAAACCTGCAGAGTTATAAATGACAGCTATCGTCCAAAAATATACTGAAGTAAGGCTGCCAAGAGGACTTGAAAGCGGGGCAGAATTGCAGGAAACCGATTTCAGGAGGTAGACTGGAATTGCATTGAAAGCATAGGAAAAGAGGCAGAACGTCCACAATGATGCACTTGGCCAAAAAGGGCGTATGCGTTTTTTCCTGAATATATTCAGGAAAAAACGCATACGCCCTTTTTGGCCAACCAAGCAAGCTTGCAAAGGAAATCTGCACTACAATGAAGTCTCACTTCCCCCCGGTCAAAAGGGCCATCTGAAAAAAGTGTAAAATCCAGAAAGGCAGGACAGGCCATGGAGAACTGGGAGCCTTTTTATGCTGATGGGAGGGATGTAAATTGCCAACAGCCACTCGGGAGAAGTGTATGGTGTTTCCTGAAACATCTAAAAAACAAAGCAACAGAGCCTAGGGCACTTCCACTTATGGTCCTATAGCTTAGGGAAATTAAAATCAAAAAGACACAGCCACCCCAAAGTTTGGGACGCCTCTGTTTACAAGAACCTCATTTACCGTACAAGTTCAATATCACAGAAAGTGAAAAATGGATAAAGAAGTTGTGGTACTTACGTACAATGCAGTATCACTCAACAATGAAATCTATGTCATCAGGCCCGTAGCAGCATAATGAGTGGATTCAGGTACGATGATTCTAACTGAAATAAGTCACACAGAAAAAGAAACATCATAAGATATCACTAATACACAGAATGTAAACTTGGCTACACAGGAACTGAATTCCAAAACAGAACAGGGTCTCAAATTTAGAAAACCAACTTATGCTTGCTTAAGGGGAAAGGTGAGTTGGGGTGCTGCATAAAACCAGAGATTGAAATGAGCACAGATAAAGTTCCTTAAGCCAAATATGGAATAGATAAGAGCTACTCCTTGCTCAACGAAATGGACTCAACACCGCATATTAAACGCCTAAGAATGTACCTGACTAGTAAGTATCTTAAAACCTATGGATTGCTATGTCTCCGAAAGAGAATCAAGCATGTGTACAGGGGCATAAACGCAGCAGTGATAGGATTGGAGAGGTTCCGTGAGCAAATGAAGACCCTTTGAAGTCATATTGCATGGTACCCATTCCACGGGTTTCAACTACCCAGGTTTAAGGTATTCTACCTTCAGCTAAAACATGCATGTGGAAACTAGAGTATGATCAACCATGTGATCGGGAAACGTGTTCAAATATGTCTCAGTTTTCGTACCCTGGTACTCGGGTGCAACATTCCAGACGCTTTACTAACACCCTCCCGACTTGGAGAGTCAGTCCCTTTAACCTCCTGTTTGGCCCAGTTTGCAATTTCTGTGGAAGATGAACAGGAATAGCGAGAACCAATGAGAGACTAGCTGGAGGTGTCTGGACGGGCAAATTTAACTCTCATTTCCCACCAGGAAGAGGAATTAACCAAAGGCTCAGCGTGCCGTGCCGGAACCAGATTAGGACCTGAAGCCATCCTGCGGTGTTGCGGCCGGTCACAAGAAAGCGAGTTGAAGAAAGGAGCTCAGGGGCACTGTAATTCACAAACCTGCAGAGTTATAAATGACAGCTATCGTCCAAAAATATACTGAAGTAAGGCTGCCAAGAGGACTTGAAAGCGGGGCAGAATTGCAGGAAACCGATTTCAGGAGGTAGACTGGAATTGCATTGAAAGCATAGGAAAAGAGGCAGAACGTCCACAATGATGCACTTGGCCAAAAAGGGCGTATGCGTTTTTTCCTGAATATATTCAGGAAAAAACGCATACGCCCTTTTTGGCCAACCAAGCAAGCTTGCAAAGGAAATCTGCACTACAATGAAGTCTCACTTCCCCCCGGTCAAAAGGGCCATCTGAAAAAAGTGTAAAATCCAGAAAGGCAGGACAGGCCATGGAGAACTGGGAGCCTTGTTATGCTGATGGGCGGGATGTAAATTGCAAACAGACACTCGGGAGAAGTGTATGGTGTTTCCTGAAACATCTAAAAAACAAAGCAACAGAGCCTAGGGCACTTCCACTTATGGTCCTATAGCTTAGGGAAATTAAAATCAAAAAGACACAGCCACCCCAAAGTTTGGGACGCCTCTGTTTACAAGAACCTCGTGTACAGTACAAGTTCAACATCGCAGAAAGTGAAAAATGGATAAAGAAGTTGTGGTATTTACTTACAAAGCAATATCACTCAGCAATGAAATCTATGTCATCAGGCCCTTAGCAGCACAATGAGTGGATTCAGGTATGATGATTCTAACTGATATAAGTCACACAGAAAAAGAAACATCATAAGATATCAGTAATACACGGAATGTAAACTTGGCTACACAGGAACTGAATTACAGAACAGAACAGGGTCTCAAATTTAGAAAACCAACTTATGCTTGCTTAAGGGTAAAGGTGAGTTGGGGTGCTGCATAAAACCAGAGATTGAAATGAGCACAGATAAAGTTCCTTAAGCCAAATATGGAATAGACAAGAGCTACTCCTTGCTCAACGAAATGGACTCAACACCGCATATTAAACGCCTAAGAATGTACCTGACTAGTAAGTATCTTAAAACCTATGGATTGCTATGTCTCCGAAAGAGAATCAAGCATGTGTACAGGGGCATAAACGCAGCAGTGATAGGATTGGAGAGGTTCGGTGAGCAAATGAAGACCCTTTGAAGTCATATTGCATGGTACCCATTCCACGGGTTTCAACTACCCAGGTTTAAGGTATTCTTCCTTCAGCTAAAACATGCATGTGGAACCTAGAGTACGATCAACCATGTGATCGGGAAACGTGTTCAAATATGTCTCAGTTTTCATACCCTGGTACTCGGGTGCAACATTCCAGACGCTTTACTAACACCCTCCTGACTTGGAGAGTCAGTCCCTTTAACCTCCTGTTTGGCCCAGTTTGCAATTTCTGTGGAAGATGAACAGGAATAGCGAGAACCAATGAGAGACTAGCTGGAGGTGTCTGGACGGGCAAATTTAACTCTCATTTCCCACCAGGAAGAGGAATTAACCAAAGGCTCAGCTTGCCGTGCCGGAACCAGATTAGGGCCTGAAGCCATCCTGCGGTGTTGCGGCCAGCTCAAAAGAAAGCGAGTTGAAGAAAGGAGCTCAGGGGCACTGTAATTCACAAACCTGCAGAGTTATAAATGACAGCTATTGTCCAAAAATATACTGAAGTAAGGCTGCCAAGAGGACTTGAAAGCGGGGCAGAATTGCAGGAAACCGATTTCAGGAGGTAGACTGGAATTGCATTGAAAGCATAGGAAAAGAGGCAGACCGTCCACAATGATGCACTTGGCCAAAAAGGGCGTATGCGTTTTTTCCTGAATATATTCAGGAAAAAACGCATACGCCCTTTTTGGCCAACCAAGCAAGCTTGCAAAGGAAATCTGCACTACAATGAAGTCTCACTTCCCCCCGGTCAAAAGGGCCATCTGAAAAAAGTGTAAAATCCAGAAAGGCAGGACAGGCCATGGAGAACTGGGAGCCTTGTTATGCTGATGGGCGGGATGTAAATTGCCAACAGACACTCGGGAGAAGTGTATGGTGTTTCCTGAAACATCTAAAAAACAAAGCAACAGAGCCTAGGGCACTTCCACTTATGGTCCTATAGCTTAGGGAAATTAAAATCAAAAAGACACAGCCACCCCAAAGTTTGGGACGCCTCTGTTTACAAGAACCTCGTTTACAGTACAAGTTCAACATCGCAGAAAGTGAAAAATGGATAAAGAAGTTGTGGTATTTACTTACAAAGCAATATCACTCAGCAATGAAATCTATGTCATCAGGCCCTTAGCAGCACAATGAGTGGATTCAGGTATGATGATTCTAACTGAAATAAGTCACACAGAAAAAGAAACATCATAAGATATCAGTAATACACGGAATGTAAACTTGGCTACACAGGAACTGAATTACAGAACAGAACAGGGTCTCAAATTTAGAAAACCAACTTATGCTTGCTTAAGCGGAAAGGTGAGTTGGGGTGCTGCATAAAACCAGAGATTGAAATGAGCACAGATAAAGTTCCTTAATCAAATATGTAATAGACAAGAGCTACTCCTTGCTCAACGAAATGGACTCAACACTCCATATTAAAAGCCTACGAATGTACCTGACTAGTAAGTATCTTAAAAGCTATGGATTGTTATGTCTCCGAAAGAGAATCAAGCGTGTGTACAGGGGCATAAACGCAGCAGTGATAGGATTGGAGAGGTTCGGTGAGCAATTGAAGACCCTTTGAATTCATATTGCATGGTACCCATTCCACGGGTTTCAACTACCCAGGTTTAAGGTACTCTTCCTTCAGCTAAATCATGCATGTGGAACCTAGAGTATGATCAACCATGTGATCGGGAAACGTGTTCAAATATGTCTCAGTTTTCGTACCCTGGTACTCGGGTGCAACATTCCAGACGCTTTACTAACACCCTCCCGACTTGGAGAGTCAGTCCCTTTAACCTCCTGTTTGGCCCAGTTTGCAATTTCTGCGGAAGATGAACAGGAATAGCGAGAACCAATGAGAGACTAGCTGGAGGTGTCTGGACGGGCAAATTTAACTCTCATTTCCCACCAGGAAGAGGAATTAACCAAAGGCTCAGCGTGCCGTGCCGGAACCAGATTAGGGCCTGAAGCAATCCTGCGGTGTTGCGGCCAGCTCACAAGAAAGCGAGTTGAAGAAAGGAGCTCAGGGGCACTGTAATTCACAAACCTGCAGACTTATAAATGACAGCTATCGTCCAAAAATATACTGAAGTAAGGCTGCCAAGAGGACTTGAAAGCGGGGCAGAATTGCAGGAAACCGATTTCAGGAGGTAGACTGGAATTGCATTGAAAGCATAGGAAAAGAGGCAGAACGTCCACAGTGATGCACTTGGCCAAAAAGGGCGTATGCGTTTTTTCCTGAATATATTCAGGAAAAAACGCATACGCCCTCTTTGGCCAACCAAGCAAGCTTGCAAAGGAAATCTGCACTACAATGAAGTCTCACTTCCCCCCGGTCAAAAGGGCCATCTGAAAAAAGTGTAAAATCCAGAAAGGCAGGACAGGCCATGGAGAACTGGGAGCCTTGTTATGCTGATGGGCGGGATGTAAATTGCCAACAGACACTCGGGAGAAGTGTATGGTGTTTCCTGAAACATCTAAAAAACAAAGCAACAGAGCCTAGGGCACTTCCACTTATGGTCCTATAGCTTAGGGAAATTAAAATCAAAAAGACACAGCCACCCCAAAGTTTGGGACGCCTCTGTTTACAAGAACCTCTTTTACCGTACAAGTTCAATATCACAGAAAGTGAAAAATGGATAAAGAACTTGTGGTACTTACGTACAATGCAGTATCGCTCAGCAATGAAATCTATGTCATCAGGCCCGTAGCAGCATAATGAGTGGATTCAGGTACAATGATTCTAACTGATATAAGTCACACAGGAAAAGAAACATCATAAGATATCACTAATACACGGAATGTAAACTTGGCTACACAGGAACTGAATTCCAAAACAGAACAGGGTCTCAAATTTAGAAAACCAACTTATGCTTGCTTAAGGGGAAAGGTGAGTTGGGGTGCTGCATAAAACCAGAGATTGAAATGAGCACAGATAAAGTTACTTAAGCCAAATATGGAATAGACAAGAGCTACTCCTTGCTCAACGAAATGGACTCAACACCCCATATTAAATGCCTAAGAATGTACATGACTAGTAAGTATCTTAAAACCTATGGATTGCTATGTCTCCGAAAGGGAATCAAGCGTGTGTACAGGGGCATAAACGCAGCAGTGATAGGATTGGAGAGGTTCGGTGAGCAAATGAAGACACTTTGAAGTCATATTGCATGGTACCCATTCCATGGGTCTCAACTCTCCAGGTTTCAGGGATTCTTCCTTCAGCTAAAACATGCATGTGGAACCCAGAGTATGATCAACCATGTGATCGGGAGACTTGTTCCAATATGTCTCAGTTCTCGTCCCCTGGTACTCGGGTGCAACATTCCAGACGATTTACTAACACTCTCCCGACTTGGAGAGTCAGTGCCTTTAACCTCCTGTTTGGCCCAGTTTGCAATTTCTGCGGAAGATGAACAGGAATAGGGAGAACCAATGAGAGACTAGCTGGAGGTGTCTGGACGGGCAAATTTAACTCTCATTTCCCACCAGGAAGAGGAATTAACCAAAGGCTCAGCATGTCGTGCCGGAACCAGATTAGGGCCTGAAGCCATCCTGCGGTGTTGCGGCCAGCTCACAAGAAATCGAGTTTAAGAAAGGAGCTCAGGGGCACTGCAATTCACAAACCTGCAGACTTATAAATGACAGCTATCGTCCAAAAATATACTGAGGTAAGGTTGCCAAGAGGACTTGAAAGTGGTGCAGAATTGCAGGAAACCGATTTCAGGAGGTAGACTGGAATTGCATTGAAAGCATAGGAAAAGAGGGAGAACGTCCACAATGATGCACTTGGCCAAAAAGGGCGTATGCGTTTTTTCCTGAATCAGGAAAAAACGCATACGCACTTTTTGGCCAACCAAGCAAGCTTGCAAAGGAAATCTGCACTACAATGAAGTCTCACTTCCCCCCGGTCAAAAGGGCCATCTGAGAAAAGTGTAAAATCCAGAAAGGCAGGACAGGCCATGGAGAACTGGGAGCCTTGTTATGCTGATGGGCGGGATGTAAATTGCCAACAGCCACTCGGGAGAAGTGTATGGTGTTTCCTGAAACATCTAAAAAACAAAGCAACAGAGCCTAGGGCACTTCCACTTATGGTCCTATAGCTTAGGGAAATTAAAATCAAAAAGACACAGCCACCCCACAGTTTGGGACAGCTCTGTTTACAAGAACCTCGTTTACGGTTCAAGTTCAATATCGCAGAAAGTGAAAAATGGATAAAGAAGTTGTGGTACTTATGTACAATGCAAAATCACTCAGCCATGAAATCTATGTCATCAGGCCCATAGCAGCATAATGAGTGGATTCAGGTATGATGATTCTAACTGAAATATGTCACACAGAAAAAGAAACATCATAAGATATCACTAATACACGGAATGTGAACTTGGCTACACATGAACTGAATTACAAAACAGAACAGGGTCTCAAGTTTAGAAAACCAACTTATGCTTCCTTAAGGGGGAAAGTGAGTTGGGGTGCTGCATAAAACCAGAGTTTGAAATTAGCACAGATACCATTCAATAAGCCAAATATGTAATAGACAAGACCTACCCCTTGCTCAACAAAATGGACTCAACAATGAGGTATCACCTCACACCTGATAGAATGGGCATCATGAGAAAATCTACAAACAAAAATGCTGGAAAGGGTGTGGAGAAAAGGAACCCTCTTCCACTATTGTTGGGAATATAAATTGATACAGTCACTACGGAGAACAATATGGAGTTTCTTAAGAAACTAACAATAGAATTACCATATGATACAGCAATCCCAGTACTGGACATATACCCAGACAAAACCATAAATCAAAACGAGACATTCACCGCAATGTTCATTGCATCACTATTTACAATATCGAGGTAATGGAAGCAACCTAAATGCCCACAGACAGACGAATGCATAAAGCTGTGGTACATATATAAAATGGAATATTACTAAGCCATGAAAAGGAATGAAATTGGGTCATTTGTAGAGACGTCGATGGATCTAGAGACTGTCATACAGAGTGAAGTAAGTCAGAAAGAGAAAAACAAATCTTGTATATTCATGCATATATGTGGAACCTAGAAAAACTGTACAGATTAACCATTTTGCAAGGCATAAATAGAGCAACAGATGTAGACAACAAATGTATGGACAACAAGGGGGGAAAGCTGTTGGGGGGGTGGTGGTGGGAGGAGTTGAGAGACTGGGATTGGCATGTATACATTTATATGTATAAAATAGATAACCAATAAGAACCTGCTGTATAAAAATATAAAATAAAATTCAAAATTAAAAAGAAATAAAATTTAAAAAATAAAACAGAAAAAACAATTATTCCCTTCACATACATGTATTTATATGAATAAATTATTTCCATGCTTATATCTGTAAATACAAAAAAGAGGAATAAAATCTACCTTGAAGCAAAAACGAAAAAGAGAAAAAAAACACAGAACCCACCAGTTCCACAGAGGAAAACCGTATCAGGGCACTTGCTCCAGTTGTAAACAATTCTGAAGTTGGCCAGTGGTGGGGAATCGTCTCCCATTCAGCCAGCAGCCCCCACGCAGCAAGCGTCCTCATTGCAAAGCTGGGGCACCGTGCCGAGGCATCTGTGAGTAAACGTGAGCTGAGCCCCAGGCCAGTTGCTGCTGAACTATTCCCACCCGTCCCAGGTAAAACACCTGAATATATACAAGGACTTGAAAGCCTAGAGGAAGGGCCATAGAGCCACACGAGTGACAGCATGCCGGCCGACTTGGTGCCTGCAGGCCAGCCAGGATGGTCCTGGCCCTGGGTGCTCTTCTGGAAGATTTCCATTTCCCTGACTGAGATACCCGTCCTGTCCCTGCCCCCACTGCTTTTTTCCTTCCTCACCTCTGCCCAGGGAGAAATTCCAGCAGCAGGTATGGGTGACACATCCTCTTCTTTAGCAGGTGGCAGCCTGGCAACTGCTGCAGAAAGTCCAGCAGAGCCCCACTCACACTGGGCCACCCACAAAGCCGTGGCCTCTCACTCCCTCCCACCAGCCCAGCCCCGAGACTGCTGACAGGGCAGAGAAAATGGCGTCAGGCACGGCTGCAGGGGCTCTTGCTGCCTGGAGTGGTATTTATATTGATCTCAACCCAGGCACACCTGGGGAGGGCTGGCCCGCACGGTAAGGCTGCCCAGGTCAGCCAATCATCACCCCTCAGGGGCTCACAGTTGCAGAAAATGGAACTTGCTGAACCGGCCAGGTCCAAGGAACAGGTGTGGGCTCCTGAGAGTCAGGATAGACAAGGGGCTGCAGCTTTGGCTTGTTTTCTAATCATTTTATCTGGCCCATGAGTGGGAGACAACTTCAAGAAAACCCTCTCCTTATGAGAGGAACCCAGGAGTCAGGGAGAGGAGGGGTGGGTGGTGGTTGGAGACAGAGTCCTGGTGCCCCGGGTGCAGTGGAAGTCTCTGGAAGACCAGGTGGAGGGAGGCCGCACAGAGTGATGCCCAGGGTCACAGACCTGTCGCAGCTGCTGTTTGTTAGTTCAAGTCCTGCTCTGAGGTGCTCTGTGCCAGCTCTGAGCGACAGGTGAGCTGGGGGTGCTCTGCAATGAGGGCTATGTGCACGGTTCCTGTGTGCCCAGCCCTGCCACGGTACCTGCAAGGGTAGCTCTGTATCCTGGGAAGGGCCTGACCACGAGAGCCCCGTGGGCTGGGGTGGGGGTGGGGTACCTGCCCAGGTGAGCTCCATATTCTGGGATTGGTCTGACCACGAGAGCCCCATGGGCTGCTGGGGACCTGGTAAAGGATGTCAGGACAGTCAGTGAAGCCACCGAGGATATACCTCCAGTTGCTCCTAATTCCTACACCCTGCTGGTCATTCTACCAACCACCAGGACATGGTATTCTGTATTAGTCTTCAATGATGCCTTCTTTTGTATTCCATTAGTCCCAGAGTCACAAGAAATTTTGGCTTGTGAGTGGCAGGACTCAACATACAACTAAAACAATACTTCCGGGCCGTCTTGCCCCAAGGGTGCAAAAATTCCCACACCATCTTTGGGGAAAGCTTAGCTAAAGACCTAAAAGTTCTACCTCTGGAAAAGGAAACCCTCCTTCAGTACGCAGACGACATTCTGATCGCCAGCCCTACTAAGGAGGCCTCTGAACTACCAAGCCAATAAAGGATAGAAGTTGTCCAAGAAAAAGCTCAAATATCACAGACTGCGGTGACCTGCCTGGGCTTCATTCTCACAGAAGGTCGGAGAAGCCCATCCCAGGAAAGGGAAGAAACCATTTGCAGCCTTACCCCTTTCTAAAACTAGAAGACAGCTTAGGGGTTCCTGGGGAGGCCAGGGTTTGCTGCTTCTGGATCCCTAACTACAGTCTACTAGCTGGGCCTCTATATGAAACACTGAAAGGAAAAGATGATGATCCTTTTGAATAGAATCCAGAAGTGGCCTTTCAAGAATGGAAAGAGCAGTCAATTCAGACCCTTGCCCTGGAACTCCCTAATTTAGCTAAACCCTTTGACCTTTACATTCCCGGTGAAAGGTGAATCGCCATTGGAGAATTAGTGCAAAAACTGGGACCACTTGAAATGGAACAATGCAAGAATGCCATCCAGGTAGGATAAACTACGGTCACCAAGGGGCTTGGCCCACTGCCGCATCTGGCCAAGATACTGGCGGTATCTAAAAACCTGGAAATCAGCAGCCCAAAAGGCCACCTCCTTCCTAAGGGAAAAGGACCCCACGTGGTGATCCTAACCACCAACGATGCCCTGAAGTTGCAGGGTTCGCTCCGTGGGCACACCGACCTCGAGTGAGGAGGCCCTCCAACTCCAACATCCAGAGAGATAACCGGGGGCAACAGGGCACCATGACGACTCGTGTGAACATCACTTGACCTGGAGTTTCTCTCATAAAACAATAAGAGTGTGTCCCAAAAGAGTAGACTACTGCTTGCAGGACTTACTGCACCCAGAGGGGAGCTAATAATCTTGGCGGGGGAACCGTATATCACACTGTCACCATAGAAAAGCCTACAGACACCGTGATGATGGTGGCCAATAAGACCGGCTGGACTCCTGTTTACTTCAAAAGGCTGTTGACTCAGTGGTCATCATGGTCCTTGATCACCACTGACCCTGGACTGTCTGGGAGTTGAGCGGGCAGGGCTCTGACACCTGGTGCTGTTTGTACGTTAATTCAGGGGCCTAATTGAAGAAAGCGCAGACTACTGGTCAGAGCATCTAGGCTGGCAGAAACGGTCAGCCTAAGGTGGCCGAACAAATGTGGGGCGGGGTGAAACCGGCCCCCACAGCGTCTCTGCACATCTCTTTCCTGGACCCTTAAAGGTCATTAGAATCTATAACACTTCCAATGCTGGTGCTCAGGTGGACGAGCAGGGAGGCAGGGGGCCTGGGGACAATCAACGTCACCTGGAGGCTGCTGGGGAGAAGCTCTGACCCTCGCCCCCGGGTATTAGGGCTCCCAACTCAGCACTCAGCAGTTACAGAAGAAGTGTCTGCACCCTCAGCACTCCAAGAATGAGGAACGGGACAAAAGGCAGAGGAGGGGTTTGTCCCCAGCAAAGCCCATTAAAAATCCCTGGGAGATAAAAATAGAATCTGGGCAATAAAGTCAAGTCTAACCTTTTTTATCCTTTGTGCTTTGTCTAATTTCACGTGCTCCTAGGGTCCCGCATGCAGAGGTTCCACACCCGGCACTTCAGACCAGATTTCCTAGTGCAGAATGGCTGGGTCGACACCTCAGCTCCTGGGGCCCAGTGCAGACTCCGCGATATAGAGCCTGAGCTGCAGCCAACCTGGCCCTCGAGAGCTCCGCCCCCTCCCTCCCACTGACTCTGACAGGATCTCTACACAGCAGCCCAGCCCACAGCCCACGGGGTAGTGCATGCTCTCACCTCTCCATTCTCTGATCAAAATATAAAGTTTCCTTTGCTTGTGAACCAAACTCAGTCTCGATCTGTTGGCCCCAATGACACTGGGCAGGGGGACACTTGTTGGGGTCCACTCTGGAGGATCAGTAACAGAAATTGAGACTATTGTAACCTCAATGAACAGATGTGTGAGCCAAACTGTAGTTAACATAGAACAGTGTATAAGGCTCGGGTAAAATAAGATGTTTCTAACACTTCCATTTGATATTTCCATCACTTTATTATAAGCAAGTTCAGTGAAAAGGTTTGTCTTATTTGTCAGGTCAATATTAGAGAAACGAAGTGATTTCTTTCCAAGGATGTACATCTAATAATCTTGGTTAAAGCTTCAATCTTGTTTTAAATGCTTTTCCATTGAAAATGATACCTCTCTTTCAGCTCCCCCATTTCTGAGAAGTATAAAATCTTATAATTTATTATTACCAAAGGGGAAAGGTGGGAGGAGGGATAAATTAACAGTTTGGGATTAACACATACACACTGCTATGTATAAAATAGATCATCAACAAGGAACTACTGTATAGCACAGGGAACTACACTCAACATTTTGCAATAACCTATAAGGGGAAATAATCTGAAAAAGAATAGATATTTTTATTGACATCATCTATCAATGACAGTTAAAGTGTAACCTAAGGGAAGCTGGTGGTGAGTGCTTCTGACCCTGAAGACTTCAATCATCTAAAGTTTGGACTCTGCCTACTTCCCAAGGCCCTTAATGAACATATGTGTAGCCGTAGCTTAAAAAATTCCCCAGTTTGGGTTTCGGGGAGACACTGATTTTGAAAAAGCCCTGGTGTTCTCCTTACATGAATGGGACTCTTCCTACTGCTAAAACATGTCTGTCACACCCAGAGGATGGTATACCGTCTGATCGGGAAGAGTTTGGAAAAGGCATCTCATCTCCTCATCTCCTGGTGCTCGGGTTCACCCCTCCAGCGTCTTTACTAACAGTCTCCCCACTTGGAGATGTCAGCACTGTCAACATCCTGTTGCGTACAGTTTGGAATTTGTCCAGAGGATGAAGCGGAAGGATGAGGAACAATGAGAGACAAGTCCTAGGTGTTCAGACAGGCACATGTCACTCTAATTTCCAATCAGGAAGACGAATTGACCAAAGGCTAGGGTTGCCCATGGAAACAGTATAGGGCTTGAGGAAATCCCGCTGCTTTGTGGCCAGTTCCCATAAACACAAGTTGAACAATGGAACTCAGGGGCAGTAAAATTCACAAAACTGCAGAGTTGAAAATATCCATCACTGAAAAATGTCTTGAGGAAAGTCAGAGAAAAGGACTTGTAAGCAAGGGAGAATGGCAGGAAAGGGATTTGAGGAGGTAGAAAGGACTCGCCATTAAGCACAAGAAAAGGAGCTGAACATTGCCAACATTGCAGTTGGCCAAAAAGGGTGTATGCGTTTTTTTCTGTATATATTCAAGAAAAGGGCATACACTTTTTTAGCCAACCAAACAGGTGGGCACTGGAAGTCAATACTACAAAAGATATCACTTCGCATCAGTCAGAAGAGCCATCCTCATAAAGCGTAAACAACAGAAATGCAGGACAGGGCAAGGAGAAGAGGGAGCCCTGTGAGACTTATAGTGGAAATGTATATTGCCAACGGCCATTCTGGAGAAGTGTATTGTGTTTACTAAAGCATCTAAAAAATGAGCTACAGAGCATAGGGCACTTGCACTCATGGGCGTATATCTTGAGAAAAACAAAAATCGAGAGGACACAGGCACCCCAATGTTTACCCCCTCTCTGTTTAAAAGATCCTCAACTAGGATATAACTTAAATGTCTCTGGAGGGAAAAAATGGGTAGAGATGTGGTACTTAGGTAGAGTGGAATATTATTCAGCCTGGAAATCAATGAAATATGGCCAGTTGTAACAACTCCGGAGGAGTTACGTATGATCTTTCTAAGTGACAGAATTCAAAAAGAAAAAGACACATATCATAAGATATCACTTAAATGTGGAATCCAAAATGGCTACACATGAAATAAATTACAAAACAAAAACATAGTCAAATATGTAGAAAACACGCATAAGGCTGCTAAACGGGAAAGGTGGGGAGGGGTGAGGCATCACCCAGGAGGTTGAAATTAGCAAAGATACCATTCCAAATACCAAACTGATAATCAACAAGGCCTACACGGTAGCTAAAAGAACTGCACTCAGCACACTCAAGTCACCGGAAAAGAATATATACGACTGGTAAGAATCTGAAAAAGAATTTACTGATGTCTCTCTGTACGTGAATCAAGTGGATGTACAGCAGCAAGAAACAGAGCTTTGAAAATCAGCTGTAACCAATATAGTAATAAATTGAAAAAAATAAACGACAGAGAGACAGAGAAAACCTCTTACAACTTTTCCTCAGGGCCGGTGATGCAACATGGATTGAACACATCTAGACCCACAGCAGGATGAGACATAAGGCTGGAAACTGTTTGCGCTAAGAGAAATGTGAGGTTGGGTGAGGAAATGCACACCCTTTAAAGTAATACTACCTGGTACCCATTCAATGGGTCCCAAATATGCAGGTTCAAGGGATCTTCCTACAGCTAAAACATGCATGGAAAACCCAGAGGACTGTACACCATGTGATCGGGAGATGTGTCTAAAATGCAGCTCATTTATCCTCTCCTGGTGCTCCTGTTCACCATTCCAGCCACGTTACTTAGAATCTCCCCACTTGGAGAATCAGCACATTTCAACTTCTGTTTCACACATTTTGCAAATTGTGAGGAGGATGAACGGGGAACCAATGAGAGAATAGTTGTAGGGGTTTGGACGGGCACATATCACTCTAATTTCCCATTAAGAATAAGAATTGAAAAAAGGCTCAGCCCGCCTCGCCCGAGCCAAAATAGGGCCTGAAGCAATCCTGCGGGTTTGAGGCCAGCTCACAAAAGAGCAACTTAAAAAATGGAGCTCAGGGTCACTGCAATTCACAAACCTGCAGAGTTATAAATGAAAACTAACGTCCAAAAATATGTTGAGGTAAGGCAAAGAAGAGGATCTGAATGCAAGACAGAATTGCAAGAAACAGATTTCAAGAGATAGATTGGACTCGTCTTTAAAGCACATGAAAAGCGGCAGAATTTCGACAATGATGCAGTTGGCCCAAAAGGGCGTATGCGTTTTTTCCTGATTATATCCAGGAAAAAACGCATACGCACTTTATGGGCAACGAAGCAAGCAAGCAATGCAAATGTGCACAACAAAGAAGTCTCATTTCCCACTGGTCAAAAGGGCCATCCTAAAAAATTGTAAAAACCAGAAATGCAGGACAGGCCATGGAGAACAGGGAGCCTTTATACGCTGATGGGCAGTGTGTGAACTGCCGAGAGCCACTCTGGAGAAGTGTATGGTGGTTCCTAAATCATCTAAAAAACAGAGCTACAGAGCATAGGACACTTCCAATCATGGGAGTATATCTAGGGAAATCTAAAAATTAACAAGACACAAGCACACCACAGTTTAGGGCTACTCTGTTTACAAGAACCTCAACTTCAGTATACCTTAAATATCCCAGGAAAGAGAACAATGGATAAAGAAGATGTGGTACTTATGTACAATGGAATATCTCTTCACCATGAAATCAATGTAATAAGGCTAGTAGAAGGATAAAGAGTGGATTTAGGTCCGATAATACTACTTGAAATAAGTCAAACAGAAAAAGAAACATATCATAAGATATCACTTATAGAGGGAGGGTAAATATGGCTGCACAAGAAATGAATTACAGAACAGAACAGTGTCTCACATTTAGAAAACACACTTATTTCAGCTTAAGGGGAAAGGAGAGGTGGGGTGATGCATAAAACCAGAGTTTGAAATTAGCACAGATACCGTTCAATAAACCAAATAGATATTAGACAAGATCTACACCTTGCTCAATGAACTGGCCTCAACACACCCTATACACCGCAGAGAAATATATCTGAGTAATAAGAATCTTAAAACCCATGTATTGATATATCTCCATAAGGGAATCAAGTGTGTGCAGAGTGGCACAAACACAGCAGTGAAAATGAGCTAAACCCCATTATAGAAATAAATTTTAAAAACAAAATGCAGAAACAATGAAAGAGAGAAAAATTCTTACAAAATTCGCTCAGGGGCTGTGATGCAACCTGGATTGACCACATATAAACCCACAGCTGGATAAGACATAAGGCTGGACACTTGGGGCTGAGAGGATTGATGAGCTTTGGTGAGCAACTGCCAAAAGTTTAATGCAATACTTCATGCTACTCATTCCAAGGGTCCCAACACTCCAGGTTGAAGGGAATCTTCCTACAGCTAAACCATGCTTGGGAAACCCAGCGACTGGTATACCATATGATCGGGAAAGGTTTCTAAAACGCACCTCATTTTTCCTCTCCTGGGGCTCCGGATCGACATTCCAGCCGCTTTACCAAAAATATCCCCACATGGAGAGTCAATGCCTTTAAGTTCTGGTATCGCACAGTCTGCAGTTAGTGTGGAGGATGAATGGGAATAGGGGGAACCAGTGAGAAACTAGCTGTAGCGGTTTCAATGGGCACATGTCACTCTAAATTCACATCAGTAAGAAGAATAAACCAAAGGAACAGCAAGGTGCCCCAGAAGAAGAATAGGGCCTGAAGGAATCCTGTGGTTATGAGGCAAGATCACAAAAATAAGAGCTGAAAAATGGAGCTAAGGGCCACTGCAATTCAAAAACCTGCAGAGTTATAAAGGCCAACTATTTTCAAAAAATATATTGAGGTAAGGCTATGAAGAGGCATTGAAAGCAAGGCAGAATTGCAGGAAAACGATTTCAGGAGGTAGACTGGAATTGCATTTAAAGCATAGGAAAAGAGGCAGAACGTCCACAATGATTCACTTGGCCAAAAAGGGTGTATGCCTTTTTTCCTGAATTTATTCAGGAAAAAAGGCATACGCCCTTTATGGCCAACCAAGCAAGCTTGCAAAGGAAATCTGCACTACAATGAAGTCTCACTTCCCCCTGGTCAAAAGGGCCATCTGAAAAAAGTGTAAATTCCAGAAAGGCAGGACAGGCCATGGAGAACTGGGAGCCTTGTTATGCTGATGGGCGGGATGTGTATGGTGTTTCCTGAAACATCTAAAAAACAAAGCAACAGAGCCTAGGGCACTTCCACTTATGGTCCTATAGCTTAGGGAAATTAAAATCAAAAAGACACAGCCACCCCAAAATTTGGGACGCCTCTGTTTACAAGAACCTCGTTAACCGTACAAGTTCAATATCACAGAAAGTGAAAAATGGATAAAGAACTTGTGGTACTTACGTACAATGCAGTATCACTCAGCAATGAAATCTATGTCATCAGGCCCGCAGCAGCATAATGAGTGGATACAGGTACGATGATTCTAACTGAAATAAGACACACAGAAAAAGAAACATCATAAGATATCACTAATACACGGAATGTAAACTTGGCTACACAGGAACTGAATTACAGAACAGAACAGGGTCTCAAATTTAGAAAACCAACTTATGCTTGCTTAAGGGGAAAGGTGAGTTGGGGTGCTGCATAAAACCAGAGATTGAAATGAGCACAGATAAAGTTCCTTAAGCCAAATATGGAATAGACAAGAGCTACTCCTTGCTCAACGAAATGGACTCAACACCGCATATTAAACGCCTAAGAATGTACCTGACTAGTAACTATCTTAAAACCTATGGATTGCTATGTCTCCAAAAGAGAATCAAGCGTCTGTACAGGGGGATAAACGCAGCAGTGATAGGATTGGAGAAGTTCGGTGAGCAAATGAAGACCCTTTGAAGTCATATTGCATGGTACCCATTACACGGGTCTCAACTCTCCAGGTTTAAGGTATTCTTCCTTCAGCTAAAACATGCATGTGGAACCCAGAGTATGATCAACCGTGTGAACGGGAGACGTGTTCAAATATGTCTCAGTTTTCCTCCCCTGGTACTCGGGTTCAACATTCCAGATGCTTTACTAACACCCTCCCGACTTGGAGAGTCAGTCCCTTTAACCTCCTGTTTGGCCCAGTTTGCAATTTCTGCGGAAGATGAACAGGAATAGCGAGAACCAATGAGAGACTAGCTGGAGGTGTCTGGACGGGCAAATTTAACTCTCATTTCCTACCAGGAAGAGGAATTAACCAAAGGCTCAGCTTGCCGTGCCGGAACCAGATTAGGGCCTGAAGCCATCCTGCGGTGTTGCGGCCAGCTCAAAAGAAAGCGAGTTGAAGAAAGGAGCTCAGGGGCACTGTAATTCACAAACCTGCAGACTTATAAATGACAGCTATCGTCCAAAAATATACTGAAGTAAGGCTGCCAAGAGGACTTGAAAGCGGGGCAGAATTGCAGGAAACCGATTTCAGGAGGTAGACTGGAATTGCATTGAAAGCATAGGAAAAGAGGCAGAACGTCCACAATGATGCACTTGGCCAAAAAGGGCGTATGCGTTTTTTCCTGAATATATTCAGGAAAAAACGCATACGCCCTTTTTGGCCAACCAAGCAAGCTTGCAAAGGAAATCTGCACTACAATGAAGTCTCACTTCCCCCCGGTCAAAAGGGCCATCTGAAAAAAGTGTAAAATCCAGAAAGGCAGGACAGGCCATGGAGAACTGGGAGCCTTGTTATGCTGATGGGCGGGATGTAAATTGCCAACAGCCACTCGGGAGAAGTGTATGGTGTTTCCTGAAACATCTAAAAAACAAAGCAACAGAGCCTAGGGCACTTCCACTTATGGTCCTATAGCTTAGGGAAATTAAAATCAAAAAGACACAGCCACCCCAAAGTTTGGGACGCCTCTGTTTACAAGAACCTCGTGTACAGTACAAGTTCAACATCGCAGAAAGTGAAAAATGGATAAAGAAGTTGTGGTATTTACTTACAAAGCAATATCACTCAGCAATGAAATCTATGTCATCAGGCCCTTAGCAGCACAATGAGTGGATTCAGGTATGATGATTCTAACTGATATAAGTCACACAGAAAAAGAAACATCATAAGATATCAGTAATACACGGAATGTAAACTTGGCTACACAGGAACTGAATTACAGAACAGAACAGGGTCTCAAATTTAGAAAACCAACTTATGCTTGCTTAAGGGTAAAGGTGAGTTGGGGTGCTGCATAAAACCAGAGATTGAAATGAGCACAGATAAAGTTCCTTAAGCCAAATATGGAATAGACAAGAGCTACTCCTTGCTCAACGAAATGGACTCAACACCGCATATTAAACGCCTAAGAATGTACCTGACTAGTAAGTATCTTAAAACCTATGGATTGCTATGTCTCCGAAAGAGAATCAAGCATGTGTACAGGGGCATAAACGCAGCAGTGATAGGATTGGAGAGGTTCGGTGAGCAAATGAAGACCCTTTGAAGTCATATTGCATGGTACCCATTCCACGGGTTTCAACTACCCAGGTTTAAGGTATTCTTCCTTCAGCTAAAACATGCATGTGGAACCTAGAGTACGATCAACCATGTGATCGGGAAACGTGTTCAAATATGTCTCAGTTTTCATACCCTGGTACTCGGGTGCAACATTCCAGACGCTTTACTAACACCCTCCCGACTTGGAGAGTCAGTCCCTTTAACCTCCTGTTTGGCCCAGTTTGCAATTTCTGTGGAAGATGAACAGGAATAGCGAGAACCAATGAGAGACTAGCTGGAGGTGTCTGGACGGGCAAATTTAACTCTCATTTCCCACCAGGAAGAGGAATTAACCAAAGGCTCAGCTTGCCGTGCCGGAACAAGATTAGGGCCTGAAGCCATCCTGCGGTGTTGCGGCCAGCTCAAAAGAAAGCGAGTTGAAGAAAGGAGCTCAGGGGCACTGTAATTCACAAACCTGCAGAGTTATAAATGACAGCTATTGTCCAAAAATATACTGAAGTAAGGCTGCCAAGAGGACTTGAAAGCGGGGCAGAATTGCAGGAAACCGATTTCAGGAGGTAGACTGGAATTGCATTGAAAGCATAGGAAAAGAGGCAGACCGTCCACAATGATGCACTTGGCCAAAAAGGGCGTATGCGTTTTTTCCTGAATATATTCAGGAAAAAACGCATACGCCCTTTTTGGCCAACCAAGCAAGCTTGCAAAGGAAATCTGCACTACAATGAAGTCTCACTTCCCCCCGGTCAAAAGGGCCATCTGAAAAAAGTGTAAAATCCAGAAAGGCAGGACAGGCCATGGAGAACTGGGAGCCTTGTTATGCTGATGGGCGGGATGTAAATTGCCAACAGACACTCGGGAGAAGTGTATGGTGTTTCCTGAAACATCTAAAAAACAAAGCAACAGAGCCTAGGGCACTTCCACTTATGGTCCTATAGCTTAGGGAAATTAAAATCAAAAAGACACAGCCACCCCAAAGTTTGGGACGCCTCTGTTTACAAGAACCTCGTTTACAGTACAAGTTCAACATCGCAGAAAGTGAAAAATGGATAAAGAAGTTGTGGTATTTACTTACAAAGCAATATCACTCAGCAATGAAATCTATGTCATCAGGCCCTTAGCAGCACAATGAGTGGATTCAGGTATGATGATTCTAACTGAAATAAGTCACACAGAAAAAGAAACATCATAAGATATCAGTAATACACGGAATGTAAACTTGGCTACACAGGAACTGAATTACAGAACAGAACAGGGTCTCAAATTTAGAAAACCAACTTATGCTTGCTTAAGCGGAAAGGTGAGTTGGGGTGCTGCATAAAACCAGAGATTGAAATGAGCACAGATAAAGTTCCTTAATCAAATATGTAATAGACAAGAGCTACTCCTTGCTCAACGAAATGGACTCAACACTCCATATTAAAAGCCTACGAATGTACCTGACTAGTAAGTATCTTAAAAGCTATGGATTGTTATGTCTCCGAAAGAGAATCAAGCGTGTGTACAGGGGCATAAACGCAGCAGTGATAGGATTGGAGAGGTTCGGTGAGCAATTGAAGACCCTTTGAATTCATATTGCATGGTACCCATTCCACGGGTTTCAACTACCCAGGTTTAAGGTACTCTTCCTTCAGCTAAATCATGCATGTGGAACCTAGAGTATGATCAACCATGTGATCGGGAAACGTGTTCAAATATGTCTCAGTTTTCGTACCCTGGTACTCGGGTGCAACATTCCAGACGCTTTACTAACACCCTCCCGACTTGGAGAGTCAGTCCCTTTAACCTCCTGTTTGGCCCAGTTTGCAATTTCTGCGGAAGATGAACAGGAATAGCGAGAACCAATGAGAGACTAGCTGGAGGTGTCTGGACGGGCAAATTTAACTCTCATTTCCCACCAGGAAGAGGAATTAACCAAAGGCTCAGCGTGCCGTGCCGGAACCAGATTAGGGCCTGAAGCAATCCTGCGGTGTTGCGGCCAGCTCACAAGAAAGCGAGTTGAAGAAAGGAGCTCAGGGGCACTGTAATTCACAAACCTGCAGACTTATAAATGACAGCTATCGTCCAAAAATATACTGAAGTAAGGCTGCCAAGAGGACTTGAAAGCGGGGCAGAATTGCAGGAAACCGATTTCAGGAGGTAGACTGGAATTGCATTGAAAGCATAGGAAAAGAGGCAGAACGTCCACAGTGATGCACTTGGCCAAAAAGGGCGTATGCGTTTTTTCCTGAATATATTCAGGAAAAAACGCATACGCCCTCTTTGGCCAACCAAGCAAGCTTGCAAAGGAAATCTGCACTACAATGAAGTCTCACTTCCCCCCGGTCAAAAGGGCCATCTGAAAAAAGTGTAAAATCCAGAAAGGCAGGACAGGCCATGGAGAACTGGGAGCCTTGTTATGCTGATGGGCGGGATGTAAATTGCCAACAGACACTCGGGAGAAGTGTATGGTGTTTCCTGAAACATCTAAAAAACAAAGCAACAGAGCCTAGGGCACTTCCACTTATGGTCCTATAGCTTAGGGAAATTAAAATCAAAAAGACACAGCCACCCCAAAGTTTGGGACGCCTCTGTTTACAAGAACCTCTTTTACCGTACAAGTTCAATATCACAGAAAGTGAAAAATGGATAAAGAACTTGTGGTACTTACGTACAATGCAGTATCGCTCAGCAATGAAATCTATGTCATCAGGCCCGTAGCAGCATAATGAGTGGATTCAGGTACAATGATTCTAACTGATATAAGTCACACAGGAAAAGAAACATCATAAGATATCACTAATACACGGAATGTAAACTTGGCTACACAGGAACTGAATTCCAAAACAGAACAGGGTCTCAAATTTAGAAAACCAACTTATGCTTGCTTAAGGGGAAAGGTGAGTTGGGGTGCTGCATAAAACCAGAGATTGAAATGAGCACAGATAAAGTTACTTAAGCCAAATATGGAATAGACAAGAGCTACTCCTTGCTCAACGAAATGGACTCAACACCCCATATTAAATGCCTAAGAATGTACATGACTAGTAAGTATCTTAAAACCTATGGATTGCTATGTCTCCGAAAGGGAATCAAGCGTGTGTACAGGGGCATAAACGCAGCAGTGATAGGATTGGAGAGGTTCGGTGAGCAAATGAAGACACTTTGAAGTCATATTGCATGGTACCCATTCCATGGGTCTCAACTCTCCAGGTTTCAGGGATTCTTCCTTCAGCTAAAACATGCATGTGGAACCCAGAGTATGATCAACCATGTGATCGGGAGACTTGTTCCAATATGTCTCAGTTCTCGTCCCCTGGTACTCGGGTGCAACATTCCAGACGATTTACTAACACTCTCCCGACTTGGAGAGTCAGTGCCTTTAACCTCCTGTTTGGCCCAGTTTGCAATTTCTGCGGAAGATGAACAGGAATAGGGAGAACCAATGAGAGACTAGCTGGAGGTGTCTGGACGGGCAAATTTAACTCTCATTTCCCACCAGGAAGAGGAATTAACCAAAGGCTCAGCATGTCGTGCCGGAACCAGATTAGGGCCTGAAGCCATCCTGCGGTGTTGCGGCCAGCTCACAAGAAATCGAGTTTAAGAAAGGAGCTCAGGGGCACTGCAATTCACAAACCTGCAGACTTATAAATGACAGCTATCGTCCAAAAATATACTGAGGTAAGGTTGCCAAGAGGACTTGAAAGTGGTGCAGAATTGCAGGAAACCGATTTCAGGAGGTAGACTGGAATTGCATTGAAAGCATAGGAAAAGAGGGAGAACGTCCACAATGATGCACTTGGCCAAAAAGGGCGTATGCGTTTTTTCCTGAATCAGGAAAAAACGCATACGCACTTTTTGGCCAACCAAGCAAGCTTGCAAAGGAAATCTGCACTACAATGAAGTCTCACTTCCCCCCGGTCAAAAGGGCCATCTGAGAAAAGTGTAAAATCCAGAAAGGCAGGACAGGCCATGGAGAACTGGGAGCCTTGTTATGCTGATGGGCGGGATGTAAATTGCCAACAGCCACTCGGGAGAAGTGTATGGTGTTTCCTGAAACATCTAAAAAACAAAGCAACAGAGCCTAGGGCACTTCCACTTATGGTCCTATAGCTTAGGGAAATTAAAATCAAAAAGACACAGCCACCCCACAGTTTGGGACAGCTCTGTTTACAAGAACCTCGTTTACGGTTCAAGTTCAATATCGCAGAAAGTGAAAAATGGATAAAGAAGTTGTGGTACTTATGTACAATGCAAAATCACTCAGCCATGAAATCTATGTCATCAGGCCCATAGCAGCATAATGAGTGGATTCAGGTATGATGATTCTAACTGAAATATGTCACACAGAAAAAGAAACATCATAAGATATCACTAATACACGGAATGTGAACTTGGCTACACATGAACTGAATTACAAAACAGAACAGGGTCTCAAGTTTAGAAAACCAACTTATGCTTCCTTAAGGGGGAAAGTGAGTTGGGGTGCTGCATAAAACCAGAGTTTGAAATTAGCACAGATACCATTCAATAAGCCAAATATGTAATAGACAAGACCTACCCCTTGCTCAACAAAATGGACTCAACAATGAGGTATCACCTCACACCTGATAGAATGGGCATCATGAGAAAATCTACAAACAAAAATGCTGGAAAGGGTGTGGAGAAAAGGAACCCTCTTCCACTATTGTTGGGAATATAAATTGATACAGTCACTACGGAGAACAATATGGAGTTTCTTAAGAAACTAACAATAGAATTACCATATGATACAGCAATCCCAGTACTGGACATATACCCAGACAAAACCATAAATCAAAACGAGACATTCACCGCAATGTTCATTGCATCACTATTTACAATATCGAGGTAATGGAAGCAACCTAAATGCCCACAGACAGACGAATGCATAAAGCTGTGGTACATATATAAAATGGAATATTACTAAGCCATGAAAAGGAATGAAATTGGGTCATTTGTAGAGACGTCGATGGATCTAGAGACTGTCATACAGAGTGAAGTAAGTCAGAAAGAGAAAAACAAATCTTGTATATTCATGCATATATGTGGAACCTAGAAAAACTGTACAGATTAACCATTTTGCAAGGCATAAATAGAGCAACAGATGTAGACAACAAATGTATGGACAACAAGGGGGGAAAGCTGTTGGGGGGGTGGTGGTGGGAGGAGTTGAGAGACTGGGATTGGCATGTATACATTTATATGTATAAAATAGATAACCAATAAGAACCTGCTGTATAAAAATATAAAATAAAATTCAAAATTAAAAAGAAATAAAATTTAAAAAATAAAACAGAAAAAACAATTATTCCCTTCACATACATGTATTTATATGAATAAATTATTTCCATGCTTATATCTGTAAATACAAAAAAGAGGAATAAAATCTACCTTGAAGCAAAAACGAAAAAGAGAAAAAAAACACAGAACCCACCAGTTCCACAGAGGAAAACCGTATCAGGGCACTTGCTCCAGTTGTAAACAATTCTGAAGTTGGCCAGTGGTGGGGAATCGTCTCCCATTCAGCCAGCAGCCCCCACGCAGCAAGCGTCCTCATTGCAAAGCTGGGGCACCGTGCCGAGGCATCTGTGAGTAAACGTGAGCTGAGCCCCAGGCCAGTTGCTGCTGAACTATTCCCACCCGTCCCAGGTAAAACACCTGAATATATACAAGGACTTGAAAGCCTAGAGGAAGGGCCATAGAGCCACACGAGTGACAGCATGCCGGCCGACTTGGTGCCTGCAGGCCAGCCAGGATGGTCCTGGCCCTGGGTGCTCTTCTGGAAGATTTCCATTTCCCTGACTGAGATACCCGTCCTGTCCCTGCCCCCACTGCTTTTTTCCTTCCTCACCTCTGCCCAGGGAGAAATTCCAGCAGCAGGTATGGGTGACACATCCTCTTCTTTAGCAGGTGGCAGCCTGGCAACTGCTGCAGAAAGTCCAGCAGAGCCCCACTCACACTGGGCCACCCACAAAGCCGTGGCCTCTCACTCCCTCCCACCAGCCCAGCCCCGAGACTGCTGACAGGGCAGAGAAAATGGCGTCAGGCACGGCTGCAGGGGCTCTTGCTGCCTGGAGTGGTATTTATATTGATCTCAACCCAGGCACACCTGGGGAGGGCTGGCCCGCACGGTAAGGCTGCCCAGGTCAGCCAATCATCACCCCTCAGGGGCTCACAGTTGCAGAAAATGGAACTTGCTGAACCGGCCAGGTCCAAGGAACAGGTGTGGGCTCCTGAGAGTCAGGATAGACAAGGGGCTGCAGCTTTGGCTTGTTTTCTAATCATTTTATCTGGCCCATGAGTGGGAGACAACTTCAAGAAAACCCTCTCCTTATGAGAGGAACCCAGGAGTCAGGGAGAGGAGGGGTGGGTGGTGGTTGGAGACAGAGTCCTGGTGCCCCGGGTGCAGTGGAAGTCTCTGGAAGACCAGGTGGAGGGAGGCCGCACAGAGTGATGCCCAGGGTCACAGACCTGTCGCAGCTGCTGTTTGTTAGTTCAAGTCCTGCTCTGAGGTGCTCTGTGCCAGCTCTGAGCGACAGGTGAGCTGGGGGTGCTCTGCAATGAGGGCTATGTGCACGGTTCCTGTGTGCCCAGCCCTGCCACGGTACCTGCAAGGGTAGCTCTGTATCCTGGGAAGGGCCTGACCACGAGAGCCCCGTGGGCTGGGGTGGGGGTGGGGTACCTGCCCAGGTGAGCTCCATATTCTGGGATTGGTCTGACCACGAGAGCCCCATGGGCTGCTGGGGACCTGGTAAAGGATGTCAGGACAGTCAGTGAAGCCACCGAGGATATACCTCCAGTTGCTCCTAATTCCTACACCCTGCTGGTCATTCTACCAACCACCAGGACATGGTATTCTGTATTAGTCTTCAATGATGCCTTCTTTTGTATTCCATTAGTCCCAGAGTCACAAGAAATTTTGGCTTGTGAGTGGCAGGACTCAACATACAACTAAAACAATACTTCCGGGCCGTCTTGCCCCAAGGGTGCAAAAATTCCCACACCATCTTTGGGGAAAGCTTAGCTAAAGACCTAAAAGTTCTACCTCTGGAAAAGGAAACCCTCCTTCAGTACGCAGACGACATTCTGATCGCCAGCCCTACTAAGGAGGCCTCTGAACTACCAAGCCAATAAAGGATAGAAGTTGTCCAAGAAAAAGCTCAAATATCACAGACTGCGGTGACCTGCCTGGGCTTCATTCTCACAGAAGGTCGGAGAAGCCCATCCCAGGAAAGGGAAGAAACCATTTGCAGCCTTACCCCTTTCTAAAACTAGAAGACAGCTTAGGGGTTCCTGGGGAGGCCAGGGTTTGCTGCTTCTGGATCCCTAACTACAGTCTACTAGCTGGGCCTCTATATGAAACACTGAAAGGAAAAGATGATGATCCTTTTGAATAGAATCCAGAAGTGGCCTTTCAAGAATGGAAAGAGCAGTCAATTCAGACCCTTGCCCTGGAACTCCCTAATTTAGCTAAACCCTTTGACCTTTACATTCCCGGTGAAAGGTGAATCGCCATTGGAGAATTAGTGCAAAAACTGGGACCACTTGAAATGGAACAATGCAAGAATGCCATCCAGGTAGGATAAACTACGGTCACCAAGGGGCTTGGCCCACTGCCGCATCTGGCCAAGATACTGGCGGTATCTAAAAACCTGGAAATCAGCAGCCCAAAAGGCCACCTCCTTCCTAAGGGAAAAGGACCCCACGTGGTGATCCTAACCACCAACGATGCCCTGAAGTTGCAGGGTTCGCTCCGTGGGCACACCGACCTCGAGTGAGGAGGCCCTCCAACTCCAACATCCAGAGAGATAACCGGGGGCAACAGGGCACCATGACGACTCGTGTGAACATCACTTGACCTGGAGTTTCTCTCATAAAACAATAAGAGTGTGTCCCAAAAGAGTAGACTACTGCTTGCAGGACTTACTGCACCCAGAGGGGAGCTAATAATCTTGGCGGGGGAACCGTATATCACACTGTCACCATAGAAAAGCCTACAGACACCGTGATGATGGTGGCCAATAAGACCGGCTGGACTCCTGTTTACTTCAAAAGGCTGTTGACTCAGTGGTCATCATGGTCCTTGATCACCACTGACCCTGGACTGTCTGGGAGTTGAGCGGGCAGGGCTCTGACACCTGGTGCTGTTTGTACGTTAATTCAGGGGCCTAATTGAAGAAAGCGCAGACTACTGGTCAGAGCATCTAGGCTGGCAGAAACGGTCAGCCTAAGGTGGCCGAACAAATGTGGGGCGGGGTGAAACCGGCCCCCACAGCGTCTCTGCACATCTCTTTCCTGGACCCTTAAAGGTCATTAGAATCTATAACACTTCCAATGCTGGTGCTCAGGTGGACGAGCAGGGAGGCAGGGGGCCTGGGGACAATCAACGTCACCTGGAGGCTGCTGGGGAGAAGCTCTGACCCTCGCCCCCGGGTATTAGGGCTCCCAACTCAGCACTCAGCAGTTACAGAAGAAGTGTCTGCACCCTCAGCACTCCAAGAATGAGGAACGGGACAAAAGGCAGAGGAGGGGTTTGTCCCCAGCAAAGCCCATTAAAAATCCCTGGGAGATAAAAATAGAATCTGGGCAATAAAGTCAAGTCTAACCTTTTTTATCCTTTGTGCTTTGTCTAATTTCACGTGCTCCTAGGGTCCCGCATGCAGAGGTTCCACACCCGGCACTTCAGACCAGATTTCCTAGTGCAGAATGGCTGGGTCGACACCTCAGCTCCTGGGGCCCAGTGCAGACTCCGCGATATAGAGCCTGAGCTGCAGCCAACCTGGCCCTCGAGAGCTCCGCCCCCTCCCTCCCACTGACTCTGACAGGATCTCTACACAGCAGCCCAGCCCACAGCCCACGGGGTAGTGCATGCTCTCACCTCTCCATTCTCTGATCAAAATATAAAGTTTCCTTTGCTTGTGAACCAAACTCAGTCTCGATCTGTTGGCCCCAATGACACTGGGCAGGGGGACACTTGTTGGGGTCCACTCTGGAGGATCAGTAACAGAAATTGAGACTATTGTAACCTCAATGAACAGATGTGTGAGCCAAACTGTAGTTAACATAGAACAGTGTATAAGGCTCGGGTAAAATAAGATGTTTCTAACACTTCCATTTGATATTTCCATCACTTTATTATAAGCAAGTTCAGTGAAAAGGTTTGTCTTATTTGTCAGGTCAATATTAGAGAAACGAAGTGATTTCTTTCCAAGGATGTACATCTAATAATCTTGGTTAAAGCTTCAATCTTGTTTTAAATGCTTTTCCATTGAAAATGATACCTCTCTTTCAGCTCCCCCATTTCTGAGAAGTATAAAATCTTATAATTTATTATTACCAAAGGGGAAAGGTGGGAGGAGGGATAAATTAACAGTTTGGGATTAACACATACACACTGCTATGTATAAAATAGATCATCAACAAGGAACTACTGTATAGCACAGGGAACTACACTCAACATTTTGCAATAACCTATAAGGGGAAATAATCTGAAAAAGAATAGATATTTTTATTGACATCATCTATCAATGACAGTTAAAGTGTAACCTAAGGGAAGCTGGTGGTGAGTGCTTCTGACCCTGAAGACTTCAATCATCTAAAGTTTGGACTCTGCCTACTTCCCAAGGCCCTTAATGAACATATGTGTAGCCGTAGCTTAAAAAATTCCCCAGTTTGGGTTTCGGGGAGACACTGATTTTGAAAAAGCCCTGGTGTTCTCCTTACATGAATGGGACTCTTCCTACTGCTAAAACATGTCTGTCACACCCAGAGGATGGTATACCGTCTGATCGGGAAGAGTTTGGAAAAGGCATCTCATCTCCTCATCTCCTGGTGCTCGGGTTCACCCCTCCAGCGTCTTTACTAACAGTCTCCCCACTTGGAGATGTCAGCACTGTCAACATCCTGTTGCGTACAGTTTGGAATTTGTCCAGAGGATGAAGCGGAAGGATGAGGAACAATGAGAGACAAGTCCTAGGTGTTCAGACAGGCACATGTCACTCTAATTTCCAATCAGGAAGACGAATTGACCAAAGGCTAGGGTTGCCCATGGAAACAGTATAGGGCTTGAGGAAATCCCGCTGCTTTGTGGCCAGTTCCCATAAACACAAGTTGAACAATGGAACTCAGGGGCAGTAAAATTCACAAAACTGCAGAGTTGAAAATATCCATCACTGAAAAATGTCTTGAGGAAAGTCAGAGAAAAGGACTTGTAAGCAAGGGAGAATGGCAGGAAAGGGATTTGAGGAGGTAGAAAGGACTCGCCATTAAGCACAAGAAAAGGAGCTGAACATTGCCAACATTGCAGTTGGCCAAAAAGGGTGTATGCGTTTTTTTCTGTATATATTCAAGAAAAGGGCATACACTTTTTTAGCCAACCAAACAGGTGGGCACTGGAAGTCAATACTACAAAAGATATCACTTCGCATCAGTCAGAAGAGCCATCCTCATAAAGCGTAAACAACAGAAATGCAGGACAGGGCAAGGAGAAGAGGGAGCCCTGTGAGACTTATAGTGGAAATGTATATTGCCAACGGCCATTCTGGAGAAGTGTATTGTGTTTACTAAAGCATCTAAAAAATGAGCTACAGAGCATAGGGCACTTGCACTCATGGGCGTATATCTTGAGAAAAACAAAAATCGAGAGGACACAGGCACCCCAATGTTTACCCCCTCTCTGTTTAAAAGATCCTCAACTAGGATATAACTTAAATGTCTCTGGAGGGAAAAAATGGGTAGAGATGTGGTACTTAGGTAGAGTGGAATATTATTCAGCCTGGAAATCAATGAAATATGGCCAGTTGTAACAACTCCGGAGGAGTTACGTATGATCTTTCTAAGTGACAGAATTCAAAAAGAAAAAGACACATATCATAAGATATCACTTAAATGTGGAATCCAAAATGGCTACACATGAAATAAATTACAAAACAAAAACATAGTCAAATATGTAGAAAACACGCATAAGGCTGCTAAACGGGAAAGGTGGGGAGGGGTGAGGCATCACCCAGGAGGTTGAAATTAGCAAAGATACCATTCCAAATACCAAACTGATAATCAACAAGGCCTACACGGTAGCTAAAAGAACTGCACTCAGCACACTCAAGTCACCGGAAAAGAATATATACGACTGGTAAGAATCTGAAAAAGAATTTACTGATGTCTCTCTGTACGTGAATCAAGTGGATGTACAGCAGCAAGAAACAGAGCTTTGAAAATCAGCTGTAACCAATATAGTAATAAATTGAAAAAAATAAACGACAGAGAGACAGAGAAAACCTCTTACAACTTTTCCTCAGGGCCGGTGATGCAACATGGATTGAACACATCTAGACCCACAGCAGGATGAGACATAAGGCTGGAAACTGTTTGCGCTAAGAGAAATGTGAGGTTGGGTGAGGAAATGCACACCCTTTAAAGTAATACTACCTGGTACCCATTCAATGGGTCCCAAATATGCAGGTTCAAGGGATCTTCCTACAGCTAAAACATGCATGGAAAACCCAGAGGACTGTACACCATGTGATCGGGAGATGTGTCTAAAATGCAGCTCATTTATCCTCTCCTGGTGCTCCTGTTCACCATTCCAGCCACGTTACTTAGAATCTCCCCACTTGGAGAATCAGCACATTTCAACTTCTGTTTCACACATTTTGCAAATTGTGAGGAGGATGAACGGGGAACCAATGAGAGAATAGTTGTAGGGGTTTGGACGGGCACATATCACTCTAATTTCCCATTAAGAATAAGAATTGAAAAAAGGCTCAGCCCGCCTCGCCCGAGCCAAAATAGGGCCTGAAGCAATCCTGCGGGTTTGAGGCCAGCTCACAAAAGAGCAACTTAAAAAATGGAGCTCAGGGTCACTGCAATTCACAAACCTGCAGAGTTATAAATGAAAACTAACGTCCAAAAATATGTTGAGGTAAGGCAAAGAAGAGGATCTGAATGCAAGACAGAATTGCAAGAAACAGATTTCAAGAGATAGATTGGACTCGTCTTTAAAGCACATGAAAAGCGGCAGAATTTCGACAATGATGCAGTTGGCCCAAAAGGGCGTATGCGTTTTTTCCTGATTATATCCAGGAAAAAACGCATACGCACTTTATGGGCAACGAAGCAAGCAAGCAATGCAAATGTGCACAACAAAGAAGTCTCATTTCCCACTGGTCAAAAGGGCCATCCTAAAAAATTGTAAAAACCAGAAATGCAGGACAGGCCATGGAGAACAGGGAGCCTTTATACGCTGATGGGCAGTGTGTGAACTGCCGAGAGCCACTCTGGAGAAGTGTATGGTGGTTCCTAAATCATCTAAAAAACAGAGCTACAGAGCATAGGACACTTCCAATCATGGGAGTATATCTAGGGAAATCTAAAAATTAACAAGACACAAGCACACCACAGTTTAGGGCTACTCTGTTTACAAGAACCTCAACTTCAGTATACCTTAAATATCCCAGGAAAGAGAACAATGGATAAAGAAGATGTGGTACTTATGTACAATGGAATATCTCTTCACCATGAAATCAATGTAATAAGGCTAGTAGAAGGATAAAGAGTGGATTTAGGTCCGATAATACTACTTGAAATAAGTCAAACAGAAAAAGAAACATATCATAAGATATCACTTATAGAGGGAGGGTAAATATGGCTGCACAAGAAATGAATTACAGAACAGAACAGTGTCTCACATTTAGAAAACACACTTATTTCAGCTTAAGGGGAAAGGAGAGGTGGGGTGATGCATAAAACCAGAGTTTGAAATTAGCACAGATACCGTTCAATAAACCAAATAGATATTAGACAAGATCTACACCTTGCTCAATGAACTGGCCTCAACACACCCTATACACCGCAGAGAAATATATCTGAGTAATAAGAATCTTAAAACCCATGTATTGATATATCTCCATAAGGGAATCAAGTGTGTGCAGAGTGGCACAAACACAGCAGTGAAAATGAGCTAAACCCCATTATAGAAATAAATTTTAAAAACAAAATGCAGAAACAATGAAAGAGAGAAAAATTCTTACAAAATTCGCTCAGGGGCTGTGATGCAACCTGGATTGACCACATATAAACCCACAGCTGGATAAGACATAAGGCTGGACACTTGGGGCTGAGAGGATTGATGAGCTTTGGTGAGCAACTGCCAAAAGTTTAATGCAATACTTCATGCTACTCATTCCAAGGGTCCCAACACTCCAGGTTGAAGGGAATCTTCCTACAGCTAAACCATGCTTGGGAAACCCAGCGACTGGTATACCATATGATCGGGAAAGGTTTCTAAAACGCACCTCATTTTTCCTCTCCTGGGGCTCCGGATCGACATTCCAGCCGCTTTACCAAAAATATCCCCACATGGAGAGTCAATGCCTTTAAGTTCTGGTATCGCACAGTCTGCAGTTAGTGCGGAGGATGAATGGGAATAGGGGGAACCAGTGAGAAACTAGCTGTAGCGGTTTCAATGGGCACATGTCACTCTAAATTCACATCAGTAAGAAGAATAAACCAAAGGAACAGCAAGGTGCCCCAGAAGAAGAATAGGGCCTGAAGGAATCCTGTGGTTATGAGGCAAGATCACAAAAATAAGAGCTGAAAAATGGAGCTAAGGGCCACTGCAATTCAAAAACCTGCAGAGTTATAAAGGCCAACTATTTTCAAAAAATATATTGAGGTAAGGCTATGAAGAGGCATTGAAAGCAAGGCAGAATTGCAGGAAAACGATTTCAGGAGGTAGACTGGAATTGCATTTAAAGCATAGGAAAAGAGGCAGAACGTCCACAATGATTCACTTGGCCAAAAAGGGTGTATGCCTTTTTTCCTGAATTTATTCAGGAAAAAAGGCATACGCCCTTTATGGCCAACCAAGCAAGCTTGCAAAGGAAATCTGCACTACAATGAAGTCTCACTTCCCCCTGGTCAAAAGGGCCATCTGAAAAAAGTGTAAATTCCAGAAAGGCAGGACAGGCCATGGAGAACTGGGAGCCTTGTTATGCTGATGGGCGGGATGTGTATGGTGTTTCCTGAAACATCTAAAAAACAAAGCAACAGAGCCTAGGGCACTTCCACTTATGGTCCTATAGCTTAGGGAAATTAAAATCAAAAAGACACAGCCACCCCAAAATTTGGGACGCCTCTGTTTACAAGAACCTCGTTAACCGTACAAGTTCAATATCACAGAAAGTGAAAAATGGATAAAGAACTTGTGGTACTTACGTACAATGCAGTATCACTCAGCAATGAAATCTATGTCATCAGGCCCGCAGCAGCATAATGAGTGGATACAGGTACGATGATTCTAACTGAAATAAGACACACAGAAAAAGAAACATCATAAGATATCACTAATACACGGAATGTAAACTTGGCTACACAGGAACTGAATTACAGAACAGAACAGGGTCTCAAATTTAGAAAACCAACTTATGCTTGCTTAAGGGGAAAGGTGAGTTGGGGTGCTGCATAAAACCAGAGATTGAAATGAGCACAGATAAAGTTCCTTAAGCCAAATATGGAATAGACAAGAGCTACTCCTTGCTCAACGAAATGGACTCAACACCGCATATTAAACGCCTAAGAATGTACCTGACTAGTAAGTATCTTAAAACCTATGGATTGCTATGTCTCCAAAAGAGAATCAAGCGTCTGTACAGGGGGATAAACGCAGCAGTGATAGGATTGGAGAAGTTCGGTGAGCAAATGAAGACCCTTTGAAGTCATATTGCATGGTACCCATTACACGGGTCTCAACTCTCCAGGTTTAAGGTATTCTTCCTTCAGCTAAAACATGCATGTGGAACCCAGAGTATGATCAACCGTGTGAACGGGAGACGTGTTCAAATATGTCTCAGTTTTCCTCCCCTGGTACTCGGGTTCAACATTCCAGATGCTTTACTAACACCCTCCCGACTTGGAGAGTCAGTCCCTTTAACCTCCTGTTTGGCCCAGTTTGCAATTTCTGCGGAAGATGAACAGGAATAGCGAGAACCAATGAGAGACTAGCTGGAGGTGTCTGGACGGGCAAATTTAACTCTCATTTCCTACCAGGAAGAGGAATTAACCAAAGGCTCAGCTTGCCGTGCCGGAACCAGATTAGGGCCTGAAGCCATCCTGCGGTGTTGCGGCCAGCTCAAAAGAAAGCGAGTTGAAGAAAGGAGCTCAGGGGCACTGTAATTCACAAACCTGCAGACTTATAAATGACAGCTATCGTCCAAAAATATACTGAAGTAAGGCTGCCAAGAGGACTTGAAAGCGGGGCAGAATTGCAGGAAACCGATTTCAGGAGGTAGACTGGAATTGCATTGAAAGCATAGGAAAAGAGGCAGAACGTCCACAATGATGCACTTGGCCAAAAAGGGCGTATGCGTTTTTTCCTGAATATATTCAGGAAAAAACGCATACGCCCTTTTTGGCCAACCAAGCAAGCTTGCAAAGGAAATCTGCACTACAATGAAGTCTCACTTCCCCCCGGTCAAAAGGGCCATCTGAAAAAAGTGTAAAATCCAGAAAGGCAGGACAGGCCATGGAGAACTGGGAGCCTTGTTATGCTGATGGGCGGGATGTAAATTGCCAACAGCCACTCGGGAGAAGTGTATGGTGTTTCCTGAAACATCTAAAAAACAAAGCAACAGAGCCTAGGGCACTTCGACTTATGGTCCTATAGCTTAGGGAAATTAAAATCAAAAAGACACAGCCACCCCAAAGTTTGGGACGCCTCTGTTTACAAGAACCTCGTGTACAGTACAAGTTCAACATCGCAGAAAGTGAAAAATGGATAAAGAAGTTGTGGTATTTACTTACAAAGCAATATCACTCAGCAATGAAATCTATGTCATCAGGCCCTTAGCAGCACAATGAGTGGATTCAGGTATGATGATTCTAACTGATATAAGTCACACAGAAAAAGAAACATCATAAGATATCAGTAATACACGGAATGTAAACTTGGCTACACAGGAACTGAATTACAGAACAGAACAGGGTCTCAAATTTAGAAAACCAACTTATGCTTGCTTAAGGGTAAAGGTGAGTTGGGGTGCTGCATAAAACCAGAGATTGAAATGAGCACAGATAAAGTTCCTTAAGCCAAATATGGAATAGATAAGAGCTACTCCTTGCTCAACGAAATGGACTCAACACCGCATATTAAACGCCTAAGAATGTACCTGACTAGTAAGTATCTTAAAACCTATGGATTGCTATGTCTCCGAAAGAGAATCAAGCATGTGTACAGGGGCATAAACGCAGCAGTGATAGGATTGGAGAGGTTCGGTGAGCAAATGAAGACCCTTTGAAGTCATATTGCATGGTACCCATTCCACGGGTTTCAACTACCCAGGTTTAAGGTATTCTTCCTTCAGGTAAAACATGCATGTGGAACCTAGAGTACGATCAACCATGTGATCGGGAAACGTGTTCAAATATGTCTCAGTTTTCATACCCTGGTACTCGGGTGCAACATTCCAGACGCTTTACTAACACCCTCCCGACTTGGAGAGTCAGTCCCTTTAACCTCCTGTTTGGCCCAGTTTGCAATTTCTGTGGAAGATGAACAGGAATAGCGAGAACCAATGAGAGACTAGCTGGAGGTGTCTGGACGGGCAAATTTAACTCTCATTTCCCACCAGGAAGAGGAATTAACCAAAGGCTCAGCTTGCCGTGCCGGAACCAGATTAGGGCCTGAAGCCATCCTGCGGTGTTGCGGCCAGCTCAAAAGAAAGCGAGTTGAAGAAAGGAGCTCAGGGGCACTGTAATTCACAAACCTGCAGAGTTATAAATGACAGCTATTGTCCAAAAATATACTGAAGTAAGGCTGCCAAGAGGACTTGAAAGCGGGGCAGAATTGCAGGAAACCGATTTCAGGAGGTAGACTGGAATTGCATTGAAAGCATAGGAAAAGAGGCAGACCGTCCACAATGATGCACTTGGCCAAAAAGGGCGTATGCGTTTTTTCCTGAATATATTCAGGAAAAAACGCATACGCCCTTTTTGGCCAACCAAGCAAGCTTGCAAAGGAAATCTGCACTACAATGAAGTCTCACTTCCCCCCGGTCAAAAGGGCCATCTGAAAAAAGTGTAAAATCCAGAAAGGCAGGACAGGCCATGGAGAACTGGGAGCCTTGTTATGCTGATGGGCGGGATGTAAATTGCCAACAGACACTCGGGAGAAGTGTATGGTGTTTCCTGAAACATCTAAAAAACAAAGCAACAGAGCCTAGGGCACTTCCACTTATGGTCCTATAGCTTAGGGAAATTAAAATCAAAAAGACACAGCCACCCCAAAGTTTGGGACGCCTCTGTTTACAAGAACCTCGTTTACAGTACAAGTTCAACATCGCAGAAAGTGAAAAATGGATAAAGAAGTTGTGGTATTTACTTACAAAGCAATATCACTCAGCAATGAAATCTATGTCATCAGGCCCTTAGCAGCACAATGAGTGGATTCAGGTATGATGATTCTAACTGAAATAAGTCACACAGAAAAAGAAACATCATAAGATATCAGTAATACACGGAATGTAAACTTGGCTACACAGGAACTGAATTACAGAACAGAACAGGGTCTCAAATTTAGAAAACCAACTTATGCTTGCTTAAGGGTAAAGGTGAGTTGGGGTGCTGCATAAAACCAGAGATTGAAATGAGCACAGATAAAGTTCCTTAAGCCAAATATGGAATAGACAAGAGCTACTCCTTGCTCAACGAAATGGACTCAACACCGCATATTAAACGCCTAAGAATGTACCTGACTAGTAAGTATCTTAAAACCTATGGATTGCTATGTCTCCAAAAGAGAATCAAGCGTCTGTACAGGGGGATAAATGCAGCAGTGATAGGATTGGAGAGGTTCGGTGAGCAAATGAAGACCCTTTGAAGTGATATTGCATGGTACCCATTACACGGGTCTCAACTCTCCAGGTTTAAGGTATTCTTCCTTCAGCTAAAACATGCATGTGGAACCCAGAGTATGATCAACCGTGTGAACGGGAGACGTGTTCAAATATGTCTCAGTTTTCCTCCCCTGGTACTCGGGTTCAACATTCCAGATGCTTTACTAACACCCTCCCGACTTGGAGAGTCAGTCCCTTTAACCTCCTGTTTGGCCCAGTTTGCAATTTCTGCGGAAGATGAACAGGAATAGCGAGAACCAATGAGAGACTAGCTGGAGGTGTCTGGACGGGCAAATTTAACTCTCATTTCCCACCAGGAAGAGGAATTAACCAAAGGCTCAGCTTGCCGTGCCGGAACCAGATTAGGGCCTGAAGCCATCCTGCGGTGTTGCGGCCAGCTCAAAAGAAAGCGAGTTGAAGAAAGGAGCTCAGGGGCACTGTAATTCACAAACCTGCAGACTTATAAATGACAGCTATCGTCCAAAAATATACTGAAGTAAGGCTGCCAAGAGGACTTGAAAGCGGGGCAGAATTGCAGGAAACCGATTTCAGGAGGTAGACTGGAATTGCATTGAAAGCATAGGAAAAGAGGCAGAACGTCCACAATGATGCACTTGGCCAAAAAGGGCGTATGCGTTTTTTCCTGAATATATTCAGGAAAAAACGCATACGCCCTTTTTGGCCAACCAAGCAAGCTTGCAAAGGAAATCTGCACTACAATGAAGTCTCACTTCCCCCCGGTCAAAAGGGCCATCTGAAAAAAGTGTAAAATCCAGAAAGGCAGGACAGGCCATGGAGAACTGGGAGCCTTGTTATGCTGATGGGCGGGATGTAAATTGCCAACAGCCACTCGGGAGAAGTGTATGGTGTTTCCTGAAACATCTAAAAAACAAAGCAACAGAGCCTAGGGCACTTCCACTTATGGTCCTATAGCTTAGGGAAATTAAAATCAAAAAGACACAGCCACCCCAAAGTTTGGGACGCCTCTGTTTACAAGAACCTCGTGTACAGTACAAGTTCAACATCGCAGAAAGTGAAAAATGGATAAAGAAGTTGTGGTATTTACTTACAAAGCAATATCACTCAGCAATGAAATCTATGTCATCAGGCCCTTAGCAGCACAATGAGTGGATTCAGGTATGATGATTCTAACTGATATAAGTCACACAGAAAAAGAAACATCATAAGATATCAGTAATACACGGAATGTAAACTTGGCTACACAGGAACTGAATTACAGAACAGAACAGGGTCTCAAATTTAGAAAACCAACTTATGCTTGCTTAAGGGTAAAGGTGAGTTGGGGTGCTGCATAAAACCAGAGATTGAAATGAGCACAGATAAAGTTCCTTAAGCCAAATATGGAATAGACAAGAGCTACTCCTTGCTCAACGAAATGGACTCAACACCGCATATTAAACGCCTAAGAATGTACCTGACTAGTAAGTATCTTAAAACCTATGGATTGCTATGTCTCCGAAAGAGAATCAAGCATGTGTACAGGGGTATAAACGCAGCAGTGATAGGATTGGAGAGGTTCGGTGAGCAAATGAAGACCCTTTGAAGTCATATTGCATGGTACCCATTCCACGGGTTTCAACTACCCAGGTTTAAGGTATTCTTCCTTCAGCTAAAACATGCATGTGGAACCTAGAGTACGATCAACCATGTGATCGGGAAACGTGTTCAAATATGTCTCAGTTTTCATACCCTGGTACTCGGGTGCAACATTCCAGACGCTTTACTAACACCCTCCCGACTTGGAGAGTCAGTCCCTTTAACCTCCTGTTTGGCCCAGTTTGCAATTTCTGTGGAAGATGAACAGGAATAGCGAGAACCAATGAGAGACTAGCTGGAGGTGTCTGGACGGGCAAATTTAACTCTCATTTCCCACCAGGAAGAGGAATTAACCAAAGGCTCAGCGTGCCGTGCCGGAACCAGATTAGGGCCTGAAGCCATCCTGCGGTGTTGCGGCCAGCTCAAAAGAAAGCGAGTTGAAGAAAGGAGCTCAGGGGCACTGTAATTCACAAACCTGCAGAGTTATAAATGACAGCTATCGTCCAAAAATATACTGAAGTAAGGCTGCCAAGAGGACTTGAAAGCGGGGCAGAATTGCAGGAAACCGATTTCAGGAGGTAGACTGGAATTGCATTGAAAGCATAGGAAAAGAGGCAGAACGTCCACAATGATGCACTTGGCCAAAAAGGGCGTATGCGTTTTTTCCTGAATATATTCAGGAAAAAACGCATACGCCCTTTTTGGCCAACCAAGCAAGCTTGCAAAGGAAATCTGCACTACAATGAAGTCTCACTTCCCCCCGGTCAAAAGGGCCATCTGAAAAAAGTGTAAAATCCAGAAAGGCAGGACAGGCCATGGAGAACTGGGAGCCTTGTTATGCTGATGGGCGGGATGTAAATTGCCAACAGACACTCGGGAGAAGTGTATGGTGTTTCCTGAAACATCTAAAAAACAAAGCAACAGAGCCTAGGGCACTTCCACTTATGGTCCTATAGCTTAGGGAAATTAAAATCAAAAAGACACAGCCACCCCAAAGTTTGGGACGCCTCTGTTTACAAGAACCTCATTTACCGTACAAGTTCAATATCACAGAAAGTGAAAAATGGATAAAGAAGTTGTGGTACTTACGTACAATGCAGTATCACTCAACAATGAAATCTATGTCATCAGGCCCGTAGCAGCATAATGAGTGGATTCAGGTACGATGATTCTAACTGAAATAAGTCACATAGAAAAAGAAACATCATAAGATATCACTAATACACAGAATGTAAACTTGGCTACACAGGAACTGAATTCCAAAACAGAACAGGGTCTCAAATTTAGAAAACCAACTTATGCTTGCTTAAGGGGAAAGGTGAGTTGGGGTGCTGCATAAAACCAGAGATTGAAATGAGCACAGATAAAGTTCCTTAAGCCAAATATGGAATAGACAAGAGCTACTCCTTGCTCAACAAAATGGACTCAACACCCCATATTAAATGCCTAAGAATGTACCTGACTAGTAAGTATCTTAAAACCTATGGATTGCTATGTCTCCAAAAGAGAATCAAGCATCTGTACTGGGGGATAAACGCAGCAGTGATAGGATTGGAGAAGTTCGGTGAGCAAATGAAGACCCTTTGAAGTCATATTGCATGGTACCCATTACACGGGTCTCAACTCTCCAGGTTTAAGGTATTCTTCCTTCAGCTAAAACATGCATGTGGAACCCAGAGTATGATCAACCGTGTGAACGGGAGACGTGTTCAAATATGTCTCAGTTTTCCTCCCCTGGTACTCGGGTTCAACATTCCAGATGCTTTACTAACACCCTCCCGACTTGGAGAGTCAGTCCCTTTAACCTCCTGTTTGGCCCAGTTTGCAATTTCTGCGGAAGATGAACAGGAATAGCGAGAACCAATGAGAGACTAGCTGGAGGTGTCTGGACGGGCAAATTTAACTCTCATTTCCTACCAGGAAGAGGAATTAACCAAAGGCTCAGCTTGCCGTGCCGGAACCAGATTAGGGCCTGAAGCCATCCTGCGGTGTTGCGGCCAGCTCAAAAGAAAGCGAGTTGAAGAAAGGAGCTCAGGGGCACTGTAATTCACAAACCTGCAGACTTATAAATGACAGCTATCGTCCAAAAATATACTGAAGTAAGGCTGCCAAGAGGACTTGAAAGCGGGGCAGAATTGCAGGAAACCGATTTCAGGAGGTAGACTGGAATTGCATTGAAAGCATAGGAAAAGAGGCAGAACGTCCACAATGATGCACTTGGCCAAAAAGGGCGTATGCGTTTTTTCCTGAATATATTCAGGAAAAAACGCATACGCCCTTTTTGGCCAACCAAGCAAGCTTGCAAAGGAAATCTGCACTACAATGAAGTCTCACTTCCCCCCGGTCAAAAGGGCCATCTGAAAAAAGTGTAAAATCCAGAAAGGCAGGACAGGCCATGGAGAACTGGGAGCCTTGTTATGCTGATGGGCGGGATGTAAATTGCCAACAGCCACTCGGGAGAAGTGTATGGTGTTTCCTGAAACATCTAAAAAACAAAGCAACAGAGCCTAGGGCACTTCCACTTATGGTCCTATAGCTTAGGGAAATTAAAATCAAAAAGACACAGCCACCCCAAAGTTTGGGACGCCTCTGTTTACAAGAACCTCGTGTACAGTACAAGTTCAACATCGCAGAAAGTGAAAAATGGATAAAGAAGTTGTGGTATTTACTTACAAAGCAATATCACTCAGCAATGAAATCTATGTCATCAGGCCCTTAGCAGCACAATGAGTGGATTCAGGTATGATGATTCTAACTGATATAAGTCACACAGAAAAAGAAACATCATAAGATATCAGTAATACACGGAATGTAAACTTGGCTACACAGGAACTGAATTACAGAACAGAACAGGGTCTCAAATTTAGAAAACCAACTTATGCTTGCTTAAGGGTAAAGGTGAGTTGGGGTGCTGCATAAAACCAGAGATTGAAATGAGCACAGATAAAGTTCCTTAAGCCAAATATGGAATAGACAAGAGCTACTCCTTGCTCAACGAAATGGACTCAACACCGCATATTAAACGCCTAAGAATGTACCTGACTAGTAAGTATCTTAAAACCTATGGATTGCTATGTCTCCGAAAGAGAATCAAGCATGTGTACAGGGGCATAAACGCAGCAGTGATAGGATTGGAGAGGTTCGGTGAGCAAATGAAGACCCTTTGAAGTCATATTGCATGGTACCCATTCCACGGGTTTCAACTACCCAGGTTTAAGGTATTCTTCCTTCAGGTAAAACATGCATGTGGAACCTAGAGTACGATCAACCATGTGATCGGGAAACGTGTTCAAATATGTCTCAGTTTTCATACCCTGGTACTCGGGTGCAACATTCCAGACGCTTTACTAACACCCTCCCGACTTGGAGAGTCAGTCCCTTTAACCTCCTGTTTGGCCCAGTTTGCAATTTCTGTGGAAGATGAACAGGAATAGCGAGAACCAATGAGAGACTAGCTGGAGGTGTCTGGACGGGCAAATTTAACTCTCATTTCCCACCAGGAAGAGGAATTAACCAAAGGCTCAGCTTGCCGTGCCGGAACCAGATTAGGGCCTGAAGCCATCCTGCGGTGTTGCGGCCAGCTCAAAAGAAAGCGAGTTGAAGAAAGGAGCTCAGGGGCACTGTAATTCACAAACCTGCAGAGTTATAAATGACAGCTATTGTCCAAAAATATACTGAAGTAAGGCTGCCAAGAGGACTTGAAAGCGGGGCAGAATTGCAGGAAACCGATTTCAGGAGGTAGACTGGAATTGCATTGAAAGCATAGGAAAAGAGGCAGAACGTCCACAATGATGCACTTGGCCAAAAAGGGCGTATGTGTTTTTTCCTGAATATATTCAGGAAAAAACGCATACGCCCTTTTTGGCCAACCAAGCAAGCTTGCAAAGGAAATCTGCACTACAATGAAGTCTCACTTCCCCCCGGTCAAAAGGGCCATCTGAAAAAAGTGTAAAATCCAGAAAGGCAGGACAGGCCATGGAGAACTGGGAGCCTTGTTATGCTGATGGGCGGGATGTAAATTGCCAACAGACACTCGGGAGAAGTGTATGGTGTTTCCTGAAACATCTAAAAAACAAAGCAACAGAGCCTAGGGCACTTCCACTTATGGTCCTATAGCTTAGGGAAATTAAAATCAAAAAGACACAGCCACCCCAAAGTTTGGGACGCCTCTGTTTACAAGAACCTCGTTTACAGTACAAGTTCAACATCGCAGAAAGTGAAAAATGGATAAAGAAGTTGTGGTATTTACTTACAAAGCAATATCACTCAGCAATGAAATCTATGTCATCAGGCCCTTAGCAGCACAATGAGTGGATTCAGGTATGATGATTCTAACTGAAATAAGTCACACAGAAAAAGAAACATCATAAGATATCAGTAATACACGGAATGTAAACTTGGCTACACAGGAACTGAATTACAGAACAGAACAGGGACTCAAATTTAGAAAACCAACTTATGCTTGCTTAAGGGTAAAGGTGAGTTGGGGTGCTGCATAAAACCAGAGATTGAAATGAGCACAGATAAAGTTCCTTAAGCCAAATATGGAATAGACAAGAGCTACTCCTTGCTCAACGAAATGGACTCAACACCGCATATTAAACGCCTAAGAATGTACCTGACTAGTAAGTATCTTAAAACCTATGGATTGCTATGTCTCCAAAAGAGAATCAAGCGTCTGTACAGGGGGATAAATGCAGCAGTGATAGGATTGGAGAGGTTCGGTGAGCAAATGAAGACCCTTTGAAGTGATATTGCATGGTACCCATTACACGGGTCTCAACTCTCCAGGTTTAAGGTATTCTTCCTTCAGCTAAAACATGCATGTGGAACCCAGAGTATGATCAACCGTGTGAACGGGAGACGTGTTCAAATATGTCTCAGTTTTCCTCCCCTGGTACTCGGGTTCAACATTCCAGATGCTTTACTAACACCCTCCCGACTTGGAGAGTCAGTCCCTTTAACCTCCTGTTTGGCCCAGTTTGCAATTTCTGTGGAAGATGAACAGGAATAGCGAGAACCAATGAGAGACTAGCTGGAGGTGTCTGGACGGGCAAATTTAACTCTCATTTCCCACCAGGAAGAGGAATTAACCAAAGGCTCAGCTTGCCGTGCCGGAACCAGATTAGGGCCTGAAGCCATCCTGCGGTGTTGCGGCCAGCTCAAAAGAAAGCGAGTTGAAGAAAGGAGCTCAGGGGCACTGTAATTCACAAACCTGCAGACTTATAAATGACAGCTATCGTCCAAAAATATACTGAAGTAAGGCTGCCAAGAGGACTTGAAAGCGGGGCAGAATTGCAGGAAACCGATTTCAGGAGGTAGACTGGAATTGCATTGAAAGCATAGGAAAAGAGGCAGAACGTCCACAATGATGCACTTGGCCAAAAAGGGCGTATGCGTTTTTTCCTGAATATATTCAGGAAAAAACGCATACGCCCTTTTTGGCCAACCAAGCAAGCTTGCAAAGGAAATCTGCACTACAATGAAGTCTCACTTCCCCCCGGTCAAAAGGGCCATCTGAAAAAAGTGTAAAATCCAGAAAGGCAGGACAGGCCATGGAGAACTGGGAGCCTTGTTATGCTGATGGGCGGGATGTAAATTGCCAACAGCCACTCGGGAGAAGTGTATGGTGTTTCCTGAAACATCTAAAAAACAAAGCAACAGAGCCTAGGGCACTTCCACTTATGGTCCTATAGCTTAGGGAAATTAAAATCAAAAAGACACAGCCACCCCAAAGTTTGGGACGCCTCTGTTTACAAGAACCTCGTGTACAGTACAAGTTCAACATCGCAGAAAGTGAAAAATGGATAAAGAAGTTGTGGTATTTACTTACAAAGCAATATCACTCAGCAATGAAATCTATGTCATCAGGCCCTTAGCAGCACAATGAGTGGATTCAGGTATGATGATTCTAACTGATATAAGTCACACAGAAAAAGAAACATCATAAGATATCAGTAATACACGGAATGTAAACTTGGCTACACAGGAACTGAATTACAGAACAGAACAGGGTCTCAAATTTAGAAAACCAACTTATGCTTGCTTAAGGGTAAAGGTGAGTTGGGGTGCTGCATAAAACCAGAGATTGAAATGAGCACAGATAAAGTTCCTTAAGCCAAATATGGAATAGACAAGAGCTACTCCTTGCTCAACGAAATGGACTCAACACCGCATATTAAACGCCTAAGAATGTACCTGACTAGTAAGTATCTTAAAACCTATGGATTGCTATGTCTCCGAAAGAGAATCAAGCATGTGTACAGGGGCATAAACGCAGCAGTGATAGGATTGGAGAGGTTCGGTGAGCAAATGAAGACCCTTTGAAGTCATATTGCATGGTACCCATTCCACGGGTTTCAACTACCCAGGTTTAAGGTATTCTTCCTTCAGCTAAAACATGCATGTGGAACCTAGAGTACGATCAACCATGTGATCGGGAAACGTGTTCAAATATGTCTCAGTTTTCATACCCTGGTACTCGGGTGCAACATTCCAGACGCTTTACTAACACCCTCCCGACTTGGAGAGTCAGTCCCTTTAACCTCCTGTTTGGCCCAGTTTGCAATTTCTGTGGAAGATGAACAGGAATAGCGAGAACCAATGAGAGACTAGCTGGAGGTGTCTGGACGGGCAAATTTAACTCTCATTTCCCACCAGGAAGAGGAATTAACCAAAGGCTCAGCGTGCCGTGCCGGAACCAGATTAGGGCCTGAAGCCATCCTGCGGTGTTGCGGCCAGCTCAAAAGAAAGCGAGTTGAAGAAAGGAGCTCAGGGGCACTGTAATTCACAAACCTGCAGAGTTATAAATGACAGCTATCGTCCAAAAATATACTGAAGTAAGGCTGCCAAGAGGACTTGAAAGCGGGGCAGAATTGCAGGAAACCGATTTCAGGAGGTAGACTGGAATTGCATTGAAAGCATAGGAAAAGAGGCAGAACGTCCACAATGATGCACTTGGCCAAAAAGGGCGTATGCGTTTTTTCCTGAATATATTCAGGAAAAAACGCATACGCCCTTTTTGGCCAACCAAGCAAGCTTGCAAAGGAAATCTGCACTACAATGAAGTCTCACTTCCCCCCGGTCAAAAGGGCCATCTGAAAAAAGTGTAAAATCCAGAAAGGCAGGACAGGCCATGGAGAACTGGGAGCCTTGTTATGCTGATGGGCGGGATGTAAATTGCCAACAGACACTCGGGAGAAGTGTATGGTGTTTCCTGAAACATCTAAAAAACAAAGCAACAGAGCCTAGGGCACTTCCACTTATGGTCCTATAGCTTAGGGAAATTAAAATCAAAAAGACACAGCCACCCCAAAGTTTGGGACGCCTCTGTTTACAAGAACCTCGTTTACCGTACAAGTTCAATATCACAGAAAGTGAAAAATGGATAAAGAAGTTGTGGTACTTACGTACAATGCAGTATCACTCAACAATGAAATCTATGTCATCAGGCCCGTAGCAGCATAATGAGTGGATTCAGGTACGATGATTCTAACTGAAATAAGTCACATAGAAAAAGAAACATCATAAGATATCACTAATACACAGAATGTAAACTTGGCTACACAGGAACTGAATTCCAAAACAGAACAGGGTCTCAAATTTAGAAAACCAACTTATGCTTGCTTAAGGGGAAAGGTGAGTTGGGGTGCTGCATAAAACCAGAGATTGAAATGAGCACAGATAAAGTTCCTTAAGCCAAATATGGAATAGACAAGAGCTACTCCTTGCTCAACGAAATGGACTCAACACCCCATATTAAATGCCTAAGAATGTACCTGACTAGTAAGTATCTTAAAACCTATGGATTGCTATGTCTCCAAAAGAGAATCAAGCATCTGTACTGGGGGATAAACGCAGCAGTGATAGGATTGGAGAAGTTCGGTGAGCAAATGAAGACCCTTTGAAGTCATATTGCATGGTACCCATTACACGGGTCTCAACTCTCCAGGTTTAAGGTATTCTTCCTTCAGCTAAAACATGCATGTGGAACCCAGAGTATGATCAACCGTGTGAACGGGAGATGTGTTCAAATATGTCTCAGTTTTCCTCCCCTGGTAGTCGGGTGCAACATTCCAGACGCTTTACTAACACCCTCCCGACTTGGAGAGTCAGTCCCTTTAACCTCCTGTTTGGCCCAGTTTGCAATTTCTGTGGAAGATGAACAGGAATAGCGAGAACCAATGAGAGACTAGCTGGAGGTGTCTGGACGGGCAAATTTAACTCTCATTTCCCACCAGGAAGAGGAATTAACCAAAGGCTCAGCTTGCCGTGCCGGAACCAGATTAGGGCCTGAAGCCATCTTGCGGTGTTGCGGCCAGCTCAAAAGAAAGCGAGTTGAAGAAAGGAGCTCAGGGGCACTGTAATTCACAAACCTGCAGAGTTATAAATGACAGCTATCGTCCAAAAATATACTGAAGTAAGGCTGCCAAGAGGACTTGAAAGCGGGGCAGAATTGCAGGAAACCGATTTCAGGAGGTAGACTGGAATTGCATTGAAAGCATAGGAAAAGAGGTAGAACGTCCACAATGATGCACTTGGCCAAAAAGGGCGTATGCGTTTTTTCCTGAATATATTCAGGAAAAAACGCATACGCCCTTTTTGGCCAACCAAGCAAGCTTGCAAAGGAAATCTGCACTACAATGAAGTCTCACTTCCCCCCGGTCAAAAGGGCCATCTGAAAAAAGTGTAAAATCCAGAAAGGCAGGACAGGCCATGGAGAACTGGGAGCCTTTTTATGCTGATGGGAGGGATGTAAATTGCCAACAGACACTCGGGAGAAGTGTATGGTGTTTCCTGAAACATCTAAAAAACAAAGCAACAGAGCCTAGGGCACTTCCACTTATGGTCCTATAGATTAGGGAAATTAAAATCAAAAAGACACAGCCACCCCAAAGTTTGGGACGCCTCTGTTTACAAGAACCTCGTTTACAGTACAAGTTCAACATCGCAGAAAGTGAAAAATGGATAAAGAAGTTGTGGTATTTACTTACAAAGCAATATCACTCAGCAATGAAATCTATGTCATCAGGCCCTTAGCAGCACAATGAGTGGATTCAGGTATGATGATTCTAACTGAAATAAGTCACACAGAAAAAGAAACATCATAAGATATCAGTAATACACGGAATGTAAACTTGGCTACACAGGAACTGAATTACAGAACAGAACAGGGTCTCAAATTTAGAAAACCAACTTATGCTTGCTTAAGGGTAAAGGTGAGTTGGGGTGCTGCATAAAACCAGAGATTGAAATGAGCACAGATAAAGTTCCTTAAGCCAAATATGGAATAGACAAGAGCTACTCCTTGCTCAACGAAATGGACTCAACACCGCATATTAAACGCCTAAGAATATACCTGACTAGTAAGTATCTTAAAACCTATGGATTGCTATGTCTCCGAAAGAGAATCAAGCATGTGTACAGGGACATAAACGCAGCAGTGATAGGATTGGAGAGGTTCGGTGAGCAAATGAAGACCCTTTGAAGTCATATTGCATGGTACCCATTCCACGGGTTTCAACTACCCAGGTTTAAGGTATTCTACCTTCAGCTAAAACATGCATGTGGAAACTAGAGTATGATCAACCATGTGATCGGGAGACGTGTTCAAATATGTCTCAGTTTTCGTACCCTGGTACTCGGGTGCAACATTCCAGACGCTTTACTAACACCCTCCCGACTTGGAGAGTCAGTCCCTTTAACCTCCTGTTTGGCCCAGTTTGCAATTTCTGTGGAAGATGAACAGGAATAGCGAGAACCAATGAGAGACTAGCTGGAGGTGTCTGGACGGGCAAATTTAACTCTCATTTCCCACCAGGAAGAGGAATTAACCAAAGGCTCAGCTTGCCGTGCCGGAACCAGATTAGGGCCTGAAGCCATCCTGCGGTGTTGCGGCCAGCTCAAAAGAAAGCGAGTTGAAGAAAGGAGCTCAGGGGCACTGTAATTCACAAACCTGCAGAGTTATAAATGACAGCTATCGTCCAAAAATATACTGAAGTAAGGCTGCCAAGAGGACTTGAAAGCGGGGCAGAATTGCAGGAAACCGATTTCAGGAGGTAGACTGGAATTGCATTGAAAGCATAGGAAAAGAGGCAGAACGTCCACAATGATGCACTTGGCCAAAAAGGGCGTATGCGTTTTTTCCTGAATATATTCAGGAAAAAACGCATACGCCCTTTTTGGCCAACCAAGCAAGCTTGCAAAGGAAATCTGCACTACAATGAAGTCTCACTTCCCCCCGGTCAAAAGGGCCATCTGAAAAAAGTGTAAAATCCAGAAAGGCAGGACAGGCCATGGAGAACTGGGAGCCTTGTTATGCTGATGGGCGGCATGTAAATTGCCAACAGACACTCGGGAGAAGTGTATGGTGTTTCCTGAAACATCTAAAAAACAAAGCAACAGAGCCTAGGGCACTTCCACTTATGGTCCTATAGCTTAGGGAAATTAAAATCAAAAAGACACAGCCACCCCAAAGTTTGGGACGCCTCTGTTTACAAGAACCTCGTTTACAGTACAAGTTCAACATCGCAGAAAGTGAAAAATGGATAAAGAAGTTGTGGTATTTACTTACAAAGCAATATCACTCAGCAATGAAATCTATGTCATCAGGCCCTTAGCAGCACAATGAGTGGATTCAGGTATGATGATTCTAACTGAAATAAGTCACACAGAAAAAGAAACATCATAAGATATCAGTAATACACGGAATGTAAACTTGGCTACACAGGAACTGAATTACAGAACAGAACAGGGTCTCAAATTTAGAAAACCAACTTACGCTTGCTTAAGGGTAAAGGTGAGTTGGGGTGCTGCATAAAACCAGAGATTGAAATGAGCACAGATAAAGTTCCTTAAGCCAAATATGGAATAGACAAGAGCTACTCCTTGCTCAACGAAATGGACTCAACACCGCATATTAAACGCCTAAGAATGTACCTGACTAGTAAGTATCTTAAAACCTATGGATTGCTATGTCTCCGAAAGAGAATCAAGCATGTGTACAGGGGCATAAACGCAGCAGTGATAGGATTGGAGAGGTTCGGTGAGCAAATGAAGACCCTTTGAAGTCATATTGCATGGTACCCATTCCACGGGTTTCAACTACCCAGGTTTAAGGTATTCTACCTTCAGCTAAAACATGCATGTGGAAACTAGAGTATGATCAACCATGTGATCGGGAGACGTGTTCAAATATGTCTCAGTTTTCGTACCCTGGTACTCGGGTGCAACATTCCAGATGCTTTACTAACACCCTCCCGACTTGGAGAGTCAGTCCCTTTAACCTCCTGTTTGGCCCAGTTTGCAATTTCTGTGGAAGATGAACAGGAATAGCGAGAACCAATGAGAGACTAGCTGGAGGTGTCTGGACGGGCAAATTTAACTCTCATTTCCCACCAGGAAGAGGAATTAACCAAAGGCTCAGCTTGCCGTGCCGGAACCAGATTAGGGCCTGAAGCCATCCTGCGGTGTTGTGGCCAGCTCAAAAGAAAGCGAGTTGAAGAAAGGAGCTCAGGGGCACTGTAATTCACAAACCTGCAGAGTTATAAATGACAGCTATCGTCCAAAAATATACTGAAGTAAGGCTGCCAAGAGGACTTGAAAGCGGGGCAGAATTGCAGGAAACCGATTTCAGGAGGTAGACTGGAATTGCATTGAAAGCATAGGAAAAGAGGCAGAACGTCCACAATGATGCACTTGGCCAAAAAGGGCGTATGCGTTTTTTCCTGAATATATTCAGGAAAAAACGCATACGCCCTTTTTGGCCAACCAAGCAAGCTTGCAAAGGAAATCTGCACTACAATGAAGTCTCACTTCCCCCCGGTCAAAAGGGCCATCTGAAAAAAGTGTAAAATCCAGAAAGGCAGGACAGGCCATGGAGAACTGGGAGCCTTGTTATGCTGATGGGCGGGATGTAAATTGCCAACAGCCACTCGGGAGAAGTGTATGGTGTTTCCTGAAACATCTAAAAAACAAAGCAACAGAGCCTAGGGCACTTCCACTTATGGTCCTATAGCTTAGGGAAATTAAAATCAAAAAGACACAGCCACCCCAAAGTTTGGGACGCCTCTGTTTACAAGAACCTCATTTACCGTACAAGTTCAATATCACAGAAAGTGAAAAATGGATAAAGAAGTTGTGGTACTTACGTACAATGCAGTATCACTCAACAATGAAATCTATGTCATCAGGCCCGTAGCAGCATAATGAGTGGATTCAGGTACGATGATTCTAACTGAAATAAGTCACATAGAAAAAGAAACATCATAAGATATCACTAATACACAGAATGTAAACTTGGCTACACAGGAACTGAATTCCAAAACAGAACAGGGTCTCAAATTTAGAAAACCAACTTATGCTTGCTTAAGGGGAAAGGTGAGTTGGGGTGCTGCATAAAACCAGAGATTGAAATGAGCACAGATAAAGTTCCTTAAGCCAAATATGGAATAGACAAGAGCTACTCCTTGCTCAACGAAATGGACTCAACACCCCATATTAAATGCCTAAGAATGTACCTGACTAGTAAGTATCTTAAAACCTATGGATTGCTATGTCTCCAAAAGAGAATCAAGCATCTGTACTGGGGGATAAACGCAGCAGTGATAGGATTGGAGAAGTTCGGTGAGCAAATGAAGACCCTTTGAAGTCATATTGCATGGTACCCATTCCACGGGTCTCAACTCTCCAGGTTTAAGGTATTCTTCCTTCAGCTAAAACATGCATGTGGAACCCAGAGTATGATCAACCGTGTGAACGGGAGATGTGTTCAAATATGTCTCAGTTTTCCTCCCCTGGTACTCGGGTGCAACATTCCAGACGCTTTACTAACACCCTCCCGACTTGGAGAGTCAGTCCCTTTAACCTCCTGTTTGGCCCAGTTTGCAATTTCTGTGGAAGATGAACAGGAATAGCGAGAACCAATGAGAGACTAGCTGGAGGTGTCTGGACGGGCAAATTTAACTCTCATTTCCCACCAGGAAGAGGAATTAACCAAAGGCTCAGCTTGCCGTGCCGGAACCAGATTAGGGCCTGAAGCCATCCTGCGGTGTTGCGGCCAGCTCAAAAGAAAGCGAGTTGAAGAAAGGAGCTCAGGGGCACTGTAATTCACAAACCTGCAGAGTTATAAATGACAGCTATCGTCCAAAAATATACTGAAGTAAGGCTGCCAAGAGGACTTGAAAGCGGGGCAGAATTGCAGGAAACCGATTTCAGGAGGTAGACTGGAATTGCATTGAAAGCATAGGAAAAGAGGCAGAACGTCCACAATGATGCACTTGGCCAAAAAGGGCGTATGCGTTTTTTCCTGAATATATTCAGGAAAAAACGCATACGCCCTTTTTGGCCAACCAAGCAAGCTTGCAAAGGAAATCTGCACTACAATGAAGTCTCACTTCCCCCCGGTCAAAAGGGCCATCTGAAAAAAGTGTAAAATCCAGAAAGGCAGGACAGGCCATGGAGAACTGGGAGCCTTGTTATGCTGATGGGCGGGATGTAAATTGCCAACAGACACTCGGGAGAAGTGTATGGTGTTTCCTGAAACATCTAAAAAACAAAGCAACAGAGCCTAGGGCACTTCCACTTATGGTCCTATAGCTTAGGGAAATTAAAATCAAAAAGACACAGCCACCCCAAAGTTTGGGACGCCTCTGTTTACAAGAACCTCATTTACCGTACAAGTTCAATATCACAGAAAGTGAAAAATGGATAAAGAAGTTGTGGTACTTACGTACAATGCAGTATCACTCAACAATGAAATCTATGTCATCAGGCCCGTAGCAGCATAATGAGTGGATTCAGGTACGATGATTCTAACTGAAATAAGTCACATAGAAAAAGAAACATCATAAGATATCACTAATACACAGAATGTAAACTTGGCTACACAGGAACTGAATTCCAAAACAGAACAGGGTCTCAAATTTAGAAAACCAACTTATGCTTGCTTAAGGGTAAAGGTGAGTTGGGGTGCTGCATAAAACCAGAGATTGAAATGAGCACAGATAAAGTTCCTTAAGCCAAATATGGAATAGACAAGAGCTACTCCTTGCTCAACGAAATGGACTCAACACCGCATATTAAACGCCTAAGAATGTACCTGACTAGTAAGTATCTTAAAACCTATGGATTGCTATGTCTCCGAAAGAGAATCAAGCATGTGTACAGGGGCATAAACGCAGCAGTGATAGGATTGGAGAGGTTCGGTGAGCAAATGAAGACCCTTTGAAGTCATATTGCATGGTACCCATTCCACGGGTCTCAACTCTCCAGGTTTAAGGTATTCTTCCTTCAGCTAAAACATGCATGTGGAACCCAGAGTATGATCAACCGTGTGAACGGAGACGTGTTCAAATATGTCTCAGTTTTGGTCCCCTGGTACTCGGGTGCAACATTCCTGACACTTTACTAACACTCTCCCCACTTGGAGAGTCAGCGCCTTTAACCTCCTGTTTGGCCCAGTTTGCAATTTCTGCGGAAGATGAACAGGAATAGGGAGAACAAATGAGAGACTAGCTGGAGGTGTCTGGACGGGCAAATTTAACTCTCATTTCCCACCAGGAAGAGGAAATAACCAAAGGCTCAGCGTGCCGTGCCGGAACAAGATTAGGGCCTGAAGCCATCCTGCGGTGTTGCGGCCAGCTCAAAAGAAAGCGAGTTGAAGAAAGGAGCTCAGGGGCACTGTAATTCACAAACCTGCAGAGTTATAAATGCCAGCTATCGTCCAAAAATATACTGAAGTAAGGCTGCCAAGAGGACTTGAAAGCGGGGCAGAATTGCAGGAAACCGATTTCAGGAGGTAGACTGGAATTGCATTGAAAGCATAGGAAAAGAGGCAGAACGTCCACAATGATGCACTTGGCCAAAAAGGGCGTATGCGTTTTTTCCTGAATATATTCAGGAAAAAACGCATACGCCCTTTTTGGCCAACCAAGCAAACTTGCAAAGGAAATCTGCACTACAATGAAGTCTCACTTCCCCCCGGTCAAAAGGGCCATCTGAAAAAAGTGTAAAATCCAGAAAGGCAGGACAGGCCATGGAGAACTGGGAGCCTTGTTATGCTGATGGGCGGGATGTAAATTGCCAACAGATACTCGGGAGAAGTGTATGGTGTTTCCTGAAACATCTAAAAAACAAAGCAACAGAGCCTAGGGCACTTCCACTTATGGTCCTATAGATTAGGGAAATTAAAATCAAAAAGACACAGCCACCCCAAAGTTTGGGACGCCTCTGTTTACAAGAACCTCGTTTACAGTACAAGTTCAACATCGCAGAAAGTGAAAAATGGATAAAGAAGTTGTGGTATTTACTTACAAAGCAATATCACTCAGCAATGAAATCTATGTCATCAGGCCCTTAGCAGCACAATGAGTGGATTCAGGTATGATGATTCTAACTGAAATAAGTCACACAGAAAAAGAAACATCATAAGATATCAGTAATACACGGAATGTAAACTTGGCTACACAGGAACTGAATTACAGAACAGAACAGGGTCTCAAATTTAGAAAACCAACTTATGCTTGCTTAAGGGTAAAGGTGAGTTGGGGTGCTGCAGAAAACCAGAGATTGAAATGAGCACAGATAAAGTTCCTTAAGCCAAATATGGAATAGACAAGAGCTACTCCTTGCTCAACGAAATGGACTCAACACCGCATATTAAACGCCTAAGAATGTACCTGACTAGTAAGTATCTTAAAACCTATGGATTGCTATGTCTCCGAAAGAGAATCAAGCATGTGTACAGGGGCATAAATGCAGCAGTGATAGGATTGGAGAGGTTCGGTGAGCAAATGAAGACCCTTTGAAGTCATATTGCATGGTACCCATTCCACGGGTCTGAACTCTCCAGGTTTAAGGTATTCTTCCTTCAGCTAAAACATGCATGTGGAACCCAGAGTATGATCAACCGTGTGAACGGAGACGTGTTCAAATATGTCTCAGTTTTGGTCCCCTGGTACTCGGGTGCAACATTCCTGACACTTTACTAACACTCTCCCCACTTGGAGAGTCAGCGCCTTTAACCTCCTGTTTGGCCCAGTTTGCAATTTCTGCGGAAGATGAACAGGAATAGGGAGAACCAATGAGAGACTAGCTGGAGGTGTCTGGACGGGCAAATTTAACTCTCATTTCCCACCAGGAAGAGGAAATAACCAAAGGCTCAGCGTGCCGTGCCGGAACAAGATTAGGGCCTGAAGCCATCCTGCAGTGTTGCGGCCAGCTCAAAAGAAAGCGAGTTGAAGAAAGGAGCTCAGGGGCACTGTAATTCACAAACCTGCAGAGTTATAAATGACAGCTATCGTCCAAAAATATACTGAAGTAAGGCTGCCAAGAGGACTTGAAAGCGGGGCAGAATTGCAGGAAACCGATTTCAGGAGGTAGACTGGAATTGCATTGAAAGCATAGGAAAAGAGGCAGAACGTCCACAATGATGCACTTGGCCAAAAAGGGCGTATGCATTTTTTCCTGAATATATTCAGGAAAAAACGCATACACACTTTTTGGCCAACCAAGCAAACTTGCAAAGGAAATCTGCACTACAATGAAGTCTCACTTCCCCCCGGTCAAAAGGGCCATCTGAAAAAAGTGTAAAATCCAGAAAGGCAGGACAGGCCATGGAGAACTGGGAGCCTTGTTATGCTGATGGGCGGGATGTAAATTGCCAGCAGACACTCGGGAGAAGTGTATGGTGTTTCCTGAAACATCTAAAAAACAAAGCAACAGGGCCTAGGGCACTTCCACTTATGGTCCTATAGCTTAGGGAAATTAAAATCAAAAAGACACAGCCACCCCAAAGTTTGGGACGCCTCTGTTTACAAGAACCTCGTTTACCGTACAAGTTCAATATCGCAGAAAGTGAAAAATGGATAAAGAACTTGTGGTACTTACGTACAATGCAGTATCACTCAGCAATGAAATCTATGTCATTAGGCCCGTAGCAGCATAATGAGTGGATTCAGGTACGATGATTCTAACTGAAATAAGTCACACAGAAAAAGAAACATCATAAGATATCACTAATACACGGAATGTAAACTTGGCTACACAGGAACTGAATTCCAAAACAGAACAGGGTCTCAAATTTAGAAAACCAACTTATGCTTGCTTAAGGGGAAATGTGAGTTGGGGTGCTGCATAAAACCAGAGATTGAAATGAGCACAGATAAAGTTCCTTAAGCCAAATATGGAATAGACAAGAGCTACTCCTTGCTCAATGAAATGGACTCAACACCCCATATTAAACGCCTAAGAATGTACCTGACTAGTAAGTATCTTAAAACCTATGGATTGCTATGTCTCCAAAAGAGAATCAAGCATGTGTACAGGGGCATAAACGCAGCAGTGATAGGATTGGAGAGGTTCGGTGAGCAAATGAAGACCCTTTGAAGTCATATTGCATGGTACCCCTTCCACGGGTCTCAACTCTCCAGGTTTAAGGTATTCTTCCTTCAGCTAAAACATGCATGTGGAACCCAGAGTATGATCAACCGTGTGAACGGGAGACGTGTTCAAATATGTCTCAGTTTTGGTCCCCTGGTACTCGGGTGCAACATTCCTGACGCTTTACTAACTCTCCCCACTTGGAGAGTCAGGGCCTTTAACCTCCTGTTTGGCCCAGTTTGCAATTTCTGCGGAAGATGAACAGGAATAGGGAGAACCAATGAGAGACTAGCTGGAGGTGTCTCGACGGGCAAATTTAACTCTCATTTCCCACCAGGAAGAGGAAATAACCAAAGGCTCAGCGTGCCGTGCCGGAACAAGATTAGGGCCTGAAGCCATCCTGTGGTGTTGCTGCCAGCTCAAAAGAAAGAGAGTTGAAGAAAGGAGCTCAGGGGCACTGTAATTCACAAACCTGCAGAGTTATAAATGACAGCTATCATCCAAAAATATACTGAAGTAAGGCTGCCAAGAGGACTTGAAAGCGGGGCAGAATTGCAGGAAACCGATTTCAGGAGGTAGACTGGAATTGCATTGAAAGCATAGGAAAAGAGGCAGAACGTCCACAATGATGCACTTGGCCAAAAAGGGCGTATGCGTTTTTTCCTGAATATATTCAGGAAAAAACGCATACGCCCTTTTTGGCCAACCAAGCAAGCTTGCAAAGGAAATCTGCACTACAATGAAGTCTCACTTCCCCCCGGTCAAAAGGGCCATCTGAAAAAAGTGTAAAATCCAGAAACGCAGGACAGGCCATGGAGAACTGGGAGCCTTTTTATGCTGATGGGAGGGATGTAAATTGCCAACAGCCACTCGGGAGAAGTGTATGGTGTTTCCTGAAACATCTAAAAAACAAAGCAACAGAGCCTAGGGCACTTCCACTTATGGTCCTATAGCTTAGGGAAATTAAAATCAAAAAGACACAGCCACCCCAAAGTTTGGGACGCCTCTGTTTACAAGAACCTCATTTACCGTACAAGTTCAATATCACAGAAAGTGAAAAATGGATAAAGAAGTTGTTGTACTTACGTACAATGCAGTATCACTCAACAATGAAATCTATGTCATCAGGCCCGTAGAAGCATAATGAGTGGATTCAGGTACGATGATTCTAACTGAAATAAGTCACACAGAAAAAGAAACATCATAAGATATCACTAATACACAGAATGTAAACTTGGCTACACAGGAACTGAATTCCAAAACAGAACAGGGTCTCAAATTTAGAAAACCAACTTATGCTTGCTTAAGGGGAAAGGTGAGTTGGGGTGCTGCATAAAACCAGAGATTGAAATGAGCACAGATAAAGTTCCTTAAGCCAAATATGGAATAGACAAGAGCTACTCCTTGCTCAACGAAATGGACTCAACACCCCATATTAAATGCCTAAGAATGTACCTGACTAGTAAGTATCTTAAAACCTATGGATTGCTATGTCTCCAAAAGAGAATCAAGCGTCTGTACTGGGGGATAAACGCAGCAGTGATAGGATTGGAGAAGTTCGGTGAGCAAATGAAGACCCTTTGAAATCATATTGCATGGTACCCATTACACGGGTCTCAACTCTCCAGGTTTAAGGTATTCTTCCTTCAGCTAAAACATGCATGTGGAACCCAGAGTATGATCAACCGTGTGAACGGGAGACGTGTTCAAATATGTCTCAGTTTTCCTCCCCTGGTACTCGGGTGCAACATTCCAGACGCTTTACTAACACCCTCCCGACTTGGAGAGTCAGTCCCTTTAACCTCCTGTTTGGCCCAGTTTGCAATTTCTGCGGAAGATGAACAGGAATAGCGAGAACCAATGAGAGACTAGCTGGAGGTGTCTGGACGGGCAAATTTAACTCTCATTTCCCACCAGGAAGAGGAATTAACCAAAGGCTCAGCTTGCCGTGCCGGAACCAGATTAGGGCCTGAAGCCATCCTGCGGTGTTGCGGCCAGCTGAAAAGAAAGCGAGTTGAAGAAAGGAGCTCAGGGGCACTGTAATTCACAAACCTGCAGAGTTATAAATGCCAGCTATCGTCCAAAAATATACTGAAGTAAGGCTGCCAAGAGGACTTGAAAGCGGGGCAGAATTGCAGGAAACCGATTTCAGGAGGTAGACTGGAATTGCATTGAAAGCATAGGAAAAGAGGCAGAACGTCCACAATGATGCACTTGGCCAAAAAGGGCGTATGCGTTTTTTCCTGAATATATTCAGGAAAAAACGCATACGCCCTTTTTGGCCAACCAAGCAAGCTTGCAAAGGAAATCTGCACTACAATGAAGTCTCACTTCCCCCCGGTCAAAAGGGCCATCTGAAAAAAGTGTAAAATCCAGAAAGGCAGGACAGGCCATGGAGAACTGGGAGCCTTGTTATGCTGATGGGCGGGATGTAAATTGCCAACAGACACTCGGGAGAAGTGTATGGTGTTTCCTGAAACATCTAAAAAACAAAGCAACAGAGCCTAGGGCACTTCCACTTATGGTCCTATAGCTTAGGGAAATTAAAATCAAAAAGACACAGCCACCCCAAAGTTTGGGATGCCTCTGTTTACAAGAACCTCGTTTACAGTACAAGTTCAACATCGCAGAAAGTGAAAAATGGATAAAGAAGTTGTGGTATTTACTTACAAAGCAATATCACTCAGCAATGGAATCTATGTCATCAGGCCCTTAGCAGCACAATGAGTGGATTCAGGTATGATGATTCTAACTGATATAAGTCACACAGAAAAAGAAACATCATAAGATATCAGTAATACACGGAATGTAAACTTGGCTACACAGGAACTGAATTACAGAACAGAACAGGGTCTCAAATTTAGAAAACCAACTTATGCTTGCTTAAGGGTAAAGGTGAGTTGGGGTGCTGCATAAAACCAGAGATTGAAATGAGCACAGATAAAGTTCCTTAAGCCAAATATGGAATAGACAAGAGCTACTCCTTGCTCAACGAAATGGACTCAACACCGCATATTAAACGCCTAAGAATGTACCTGACTAGTAAGTATCTTAAAACCTATGGATTGCTATGTCTCCGAAAGAGAATCAAGCATGTGTACAGGGGCATAAACGCAGCAGTGATAGGATTGGAGAGGTTCGGTGAGCAAATGAAGACCCTTTGAAGTCATATTGCATGGTACCCATTCCACGGGTTTCAACTACCCAGGTTTAAGGTATTCTACCTTCAGCTAAAACATGCATGTGGAAACTAGAGTATGATCAACCATGTGATCGGGAAACGTGTTCAAATATGTCTCAGTTTTCGTACCCTGGTACTCGGGTGCAACATTCCAGACGCTTTACTAACACCCTCCCGACTTGGAGAGTCAGTCCCTTTAACCTCTTGTTTGGCCCAGTTTGCAATTTCTGTGGAAGATGAACAGGAATAGCGAGAACCAATGAGAGACTAGCTGGAGGTGTCTGGACGGGCAAATTTAACTCTCATTTCCCACCAGGAAGAGGAATTAACCAAAGGCTCAGCTTGCCGTGCCGGAACCAGATTAGGGCCTGAAGCCATCCTGCGGTGTTGCGGCCAGCTCAAAAGAAAGCGAGTTGAAGAAAGGAGCTCAGGGGCACTGTAATTCACAAACCTGCAGAGTTATAAATGACAGCTATCGTCCAAAAATATACTGAAGTAAGGCTGCCAAGAGGACTTGAAAGCGGGGCAGAATTGCAGGAAACCGATTTCAGGAGGTAGACTGGAATTGCATTGAAAGCATAGGAAAAGAGGCAGAACGTCCACAATGATGCACTTGGCCAAAAAGGGCGTATGCGTTTTTTCCTGAATATATTCAGGAAAAAACGCATACGCCCTTTTTGGCCAACCAAGCAAGCTTGCAAAGGAAATCTGCACTACAATGAAGTCTCACTTCCCCCCGGTCAAAAGGGCCATCTGAAAAAAGTGTAAAATCCAGAAAGGCAGGACAGGCCATGGAGAACTGGGAGCCTTGTTATGCTGATGGGAGGGATGTAAATTGCCAACAGCCACTCGGGAGAAGTGTATGGTGTTTCCTGAAACATCTAAAAAACAAAGCAACAGAGCCTAGGGCACTTCCACTTATGGTCCTATAGCTTAGGGAAATTAAAATCAAAAAGACACAGCCACCCCAAAGTTTGGGACGCCTCTGTTTACAAGAACCTCATTTACCGTACAAGTTCAATATCACAGAAAGTGAAAAATGGATAAAGAAGTTGTGGTACTTACATACAATGCAGTATCACTCAACAATGAAATCTATGTCATCAGGCCCGTAGCAGCATAATGAGTGGATTCAGGTACGATGATTCTAACTGAAATAAGTCACACAGAAAAAGAAACATCATAAGATATCACTAATACACAGAATGTAAACTTGGCTACACAGGAACTGAATTCCAAAACAGAACAGGGTCTCAAATTTAGAAAACCAACTTATGCTTGCTTAAGGGGAAAGGTGAGTTGGGGTGCTGCATAAAACCAGAGATTGAAATGAGCACAGATAAAGTTCCTTAAGCCAAATATGGAATAGACAAGAGCTACTCCTTGCTCAACGAAATGGACTCAACACCCCATATTAAATGCCTAAGAATGTACCTGACTAGTAAGTATCTTAAAACCTATGGATTGCTATGTCTCCAAAAGAGAATCAAGCGTCTGTACAGGGTGATAAACGCAGCAGTGATAGGATTGGAGAAGTTCGGTGAGCAAATGAAGACCCTTTGAAGTCATATTGCATGGTACCCATTACACGGGTCTCAACTCTCCAGGTTTAAGGTATTCTTCCTTCAGCTAAAACATGCATGTGGAACCCAGAGTATGATCAACCGTGTGAACGGGAGATGTGTTCAAATATGTCTCAGTTTTCCTCCCCTGGTACTCGGGTGCAACATTCCAGACGCTTTACTAACACCCTCCCGACTTGGAGAGTCAGTCCCTTTAACCTCCTGTTTGGCCCAGTTTGCAATTTCTGCGGAAGATGAACAGGAATAGCGAGAACCAATGAGAGACTAGCTGGAGGTGTCTGGACGGGCAAATTTAACTCTCATTTCCCACCAGGAAGAGGAATTAACCAAAGGCTCAGCGTGCCGTGCCGGAACCAGATTAGGGCCTGAAGCCATCCTGCGGTGTTGCGGCCAGCTCAAAAGAAAGCGAGTTGAAGAAAGGAGCTCAGGGGCACTGTAATTCACAAACCTGAAGAGTTATAAATGACAGCTATCGTCCAAAAATATACTGAAGTAAGGCTGCCAAGAGGACTTGAAAGCGGTGCAGAATTGCAGGAAACCGATTTCAGGAGGTAGACTGGAATTGCATTGAAAGCATAGGAAAAGAGGCAGAACGTCCACAATGATGCACTTGGCCAAAAAGGGCGTATGCGTTTTTTCCTGAATATATTCAGGAAAAAACGCATACGCCCTTTTTGGCCAACCAAGCAAGCTTGCAAAGGAAATCTGCACTACAATGAAGTCTCACTTCCCCCCGGTCAAAAGGGCCATCTGAAAAAAGTGTAAAACCCAGAAAGGCAGGACAGGCCATGGAGAACTGGGAGCCTTGTTATGCTGATGGGCGGGATGTAAATTGCCAACAGACACTCAGGAGAAGTGTATGGTGTTTCCTGAAACATCTAAAAAACAAAGCAACAGAGCCTAGGGCACTTCCACTTATGGTCCTATAGCTTAGGGAAATTAAAATCAAAAAGACACAGCCACCCCAAAGTTTGGGACGCCTCTGTTTACAAGAACCTCGTTTACAGTACAAGTTCAACATCGCAGAAAGTGAAAAATGGATAAAGAAGTTGTGGTATTTACTTACAAAGCAATATCACTCAGCAATGAAATCTATGTCATCAGGCCCTTAGCAGCACAATGAGTGGATTCAGGTATGATGATTCTAACTGATATAAGTCACACAGAAAAAGAAACATCATAAGATATCAGTAATACACGGAATGTAAACTTGGCTACACAGGAACTGAATTACAGAACAGAACAGGGTCTCAAATTTAGAAAACCAACTTATGCTTGCTTAAGGGTAAAGGTGAGTTGGGGTGCTGCATAAAACCAGAGATTGAAATGAGCACAGATAAAGTTCCTTAAGCCAAATATGGAATAGACAAGAGCTACTCCTTGCTCAACGAAATGGACTCAACACCGCATATTAAACGCCTAAGAATGTACCTGACTAGTAAGTATCTTAAAACCTATGGATTGCTATGTCTCCGAAAGAGAATCAAGCATGTGTACAGGGGCATAAACGCAGCAGTGATAGGATTGGAGAGGTTCGGTGAGCAAATGAAGACCCTTTGAAGTCATATTGCATGGTACCCATTCCACGGGTTTCAACTACCCAGGTTTAAGGTATTCTACCTTCAGCTAAAACATGCATGTGGAAACTAGAGTATGATCAACCATGTGATCGGGAAACGTGTTCAAATATGTCTCAGTTTTCGTACCCTGGTACTCGGGTGCAACATTCCAGACGCTTTACTAACACCCTCCCGACTTGGAGAGTCAGTCCCTTTAACCTCCTGTTTGGCCCAGTTTGCAATTTCTGTGGAAGATGAACAGGAATAGCGAGAACCAATGAGAGACTAGCTGGAGGTGTCTGGACGGGCAAATTTAACTCTCATTTCCCACCAGGAAGAGGAATTAACCAAAGGCTCAGCGTGCCGTGCCGGAACCAGATTAAGGCCTGAAGCCATCTTGCGGTGCTGCGGCCAGCTCAAAAGAAAGCGAGTTGAAGAAAGGAGCTCAGGGGCACTGTAATTCACAAACCTGCAGAGTTATAAATGACAGCTATCGTCCAAAAATATACTGAAGTAAGGCTGCCAAGAGGACTTGAAAGCGGGGCAGAATTGCAGGAAACCGATTTCAGGAGGTAGACTGGAATTGCATTAAAGCATAGGAAAAGAGGCAGAACGTCCACAATGATGCACTTGGCCAAAAAGGGCGTATGCGTTTTTTCCTGAATATATTCAGGAAAAAACGCATACGCCCTTTTTGGCCAACCAAGCAAGCTTGCAAAGGAAATCTGCACTACAATGAAGTCTCACTTCCCCCCGGTCAAAAGGGCCATCTGAAAAAAGTGTAAAATCCAGAAAGGCAGGACAGGCCATGGAGAACTGGGAGCCTTGTTATGCTGATGGGCGGGATGTAAATTGCCAACAGACACTCGGGAGAAGTGTATGGTGTTTCCTGAAACATCTAAAAAACAAAGCAACAGAGCCTAGGGCACTTCCACTTATGGTCCTATAGCTTAGGGAAATTAAAATCAAAAAGACACAGCCACCCCAAAGTTTGGGACGCCTCTGTTTACAAGAACCTCATTTACAGTACAAGTTCAACATCGCAGAAAGTGAAAAATGGATAAAGAAGTTGTGGTACTTACGTACAATGCAGTATCACTCAACAATGAAATCTATGTCATCAGGCCCGTAGCAGCATAATGAGTGGATTCAGGTACGATGATTCTAACTGAAATAAGTCACACAGAAAAAGAAACATCATAAGATATCACTAATACACAGAATGTAAACTTGGCTACACAGGAACTGAATTCCAAAACAGAACAGGGTCTCAAATTTAGAAAACCAACTTATGCTTGCTTAAGGGGAAAGGTGAGTTGGGGTGCTGCATAAAACCAGAGATTGAAATGAGCACAGATAAAGTTCCTTAAGCCAAATATGGAATAGACAAGAGCTACTCCTTGCTCAACGAAATGGACTCAACACCCCATATTAAATGCCTAAGAATGTACCTGACTAGTAAGTATCTTAAAACCTATGGATTGCTATGTCTCCAAAAGAGAATCAAGCGTCTGTACAGGGGGATAAACGCAGCAGTGATAGGATTGGAGAAGTTCGGTGAGCAAATGAAGACCCTTTGAAGTCATATTGCATGGTACCCATTCCACGGGTCTCAACTCTCCAGGTTTAAGGTATTCTTCCTTCAGCTAAAACATGCATGTGGAACCCAGAGTATGATCAACCGTGTGAACAGGAGACGTGTTCAAATATGTCTCAGTATTCCTCCCCTGGTACTCGGGTGCAACATTCCAGATGCTTTACTAACACCCTCCCGACTTGGAGAGTCAGTCCCTTTAACCTCCTGTTTGGCCCAGTTTGCAATTTCTGCGGAAGATGAACAGGAATAGCGAGAACCAATGAGAGACTAGCTGGAGGTGTCTGGACGGGCAAATTTAACTCTCATTTCCCACCAGGAAGAGGAATTAACCAAAGGCTCAGCGTGCCGTGCCGGAACCAGATTAAGGCCTGAAGCCATCTTGCGGTGCTGCGGCCAGGTCACAAGAAAGCGAGTTGAAGAAAGGAGCTCAGGGGCACTGTAATTCACAAACCTGCAGAGTTATAAATGACAGCTATCGTCCAAAAATATACTGAAGTAAGGCTGCCAAGAGGACTTGAAAGCGGGGCAGAATTGCAGGAAACCGATTTCAGGAGGTAGACTGGAATTGCATTAAAGCATAGGAAAAGAGGCAGAACGTCCACAATGATGCACTTGGCCAAAAAGGGCGTATGCGTTTTTTCCTGAATATATTCAGGAAAAAACGCATACGCCCTTTTTGGCCAACCAAGCAAGCTTGCAAAGGAAATCTGCACTACAATGAAGTCTCACTTCCCCCCGGTCAAAAGGGCCATCTGAAAAAAGTGTAAAATCCAGAAAGGCAGGACAGGCCATGGAGAACTGGGAGCCTTGTTATGCTGATGGGCGGGATGTAAATTGCCAACAGACACTCGGGAGAAGTGTATGGTGTTTCCTGAAACATCTAAAAAACAAAGCAACAGAGCCTAGGGCACTTCCACTTATGGTCCTATAGCTTAGGGAAATTAAAATCAAAAAGACACAGCCACCCCAAAATTTGGGACGCCTCTGTTTACAAGAACCTCGTTAACCGTACAAGTTCAATATCACAGAAAGTGAAAAATGGATAAAGAACTTGTGGTACTTACGTACAATGCAGTATCACTCAGCAATGAAATCTATGTCATCAGGCCCGCAGCAGCATAATGAGTGGATTCAGGTACGATGATTCTAACTGAAATAAGACACACAGAAAAAGAAACATCATAAGATATCACTAATACACGGAATGTAAACTTGGCTACACAGGAACTGAATTACAGAACAGAACAGGGTCTCAAATTTAGAAAACCAACTTATGCTTGCTTAAGGGGAAAGGTGAGTTGGGGTGCTGCATAAAACCAGAGATTGAAATGAACACAGATAAAGTTCCTTAAGCCAAATATGGAATAGACAAGAGCTACTCCTTGCTCAACGAAATGGACTCAACACCGCATATTAAACGCCTAAGAATGTACCTGACTAGTAAGTATCTTAAAAACTATGGATTGCTATGTCTCCAAAAGAGAATCAAGCATGTCTACAGGGGCATAAACGCAGCAGTGATAGGATTGGAGAGGTTCAGTGAGCAAATGAAGACCCTTTGAAGTCATATTGCATGGTACCAATTCCACGGGTCTCAACTCTCCAGGTTTAAGGTATTCTTCCTTCAGCTAAAACATGCATGTGGAACCCAGAGTATGATCAACCATGTGAACGGGAGACATGTTCAAATATGTCTCAGTTTTCCTCCCCTGGTACTCGGGTGCAACATTCCAGACGCTTTACTAACACTCTCCCCACTTGGAGAGTCAGCGCCTTTAACCTCCTGTTTGGCCCAGTTTGCAATTTCTGCGGAAGATGAACAGAAATAGGGAGAACCAATGAGAGACTAGCTGGAGGTGTCTGGACGGGCAAATTTAACTCTCATTTCCCACCAGGAAGAGGAAATAACCAAAGGCTCAGCATGCCGTGCCGGAACCAGATTAGGGCCTGAAGCCATCCTGCGGTGTTGCGGCCAGCTCACAAGAAAGCGAGTTGAAGAAAGGAGCTCAGGGGCACTGTAATTCACAAACCTGCAGAGTTATAAATGACAGCTATCGTCCAAAAATATACTGAAGTAAGGCTGCCAAGAGGACTTGAAAGCGGGGCAGAATTGCAGGAAACCGATTTCAGGAGGTAGACTGGAATTGCATTGAAAGCATAGGAAAAGAGGCAGAACGTCCACAATGATGCACTTGGCCAAAAAGGGCGTATGCGTTTTTTCCTGAATATATTCAGGAAAAAACGCATACGCCCTTTTTGGCCAACCAAGCAAGCTTGCAAAGGAAATCTGCACTACAATGAAGTCTCACTTCCCCCCGGTCAAAAGGGCCATCTGAAAAAAGTGTAAAATCCAGAAAGGCAGGACAGGCCATGGAGAACTGGGAGCCTTGTTATGCTGATGGGCGGGATGTAAATTGCCAACAGACACTCGGGAGAAGTGTATGGTGTTTCCTGAAACATCTAAAAAACAAAGCAACAGAGCCTAGGGCACTTCCACTTATGGTCCTATAGCTTAGGGAAATTAAAATCAAAAAGACACAGCCACCCCAAAGTTTGGGACGCCTCTGTTTACAAGAACCTCGTTTACAGTACAAGTTCAACATCGCAGAAAGTGAAAAATGGATAAAGAAGTTGTGGTATTTACTTACAAAGCAATATCACTCAGCAATGAAATCTATGTCATCAGGCCCTTAGCAGCACAATGAGTGGATTCAGGTATGATGATTCTAACTGATATAAGTCACACAGAAAAAGAAACATCATAAGATATCAGTAATACACGGAATGTAAACTTGGCTACACAGGAACTGAATTACAGAACAGAACAGGGTCTCAAATTTAGAAAACCAACTTATGCTTGCTTAAGGGTAAAGGTGAGTTGGGGTGCTGCATAAAACCAGAGATTGAAATGAGCACAGATAAAGTTCCTTAAGCCAAATATGGAATAGACAAGAGCTACTCCTTGCTCAACGAAATGGACTCAACACCGCATATTAAACGCCTAAGAATGTACCTGACTAGTAAGTATCTTAAAACCTATGGATTGCTATGTCTCCGAAAGAGAATCAAGCATGTGTACAGGGGCATAAACGCAGCAGTGATAGGATTGGAGAGGTTCGGTGAGCAAATGAAGACCCTTTGAAGTCATATTGCATGGTACCCATTCCACGGGTTTCAACTACCCAGGTTTAAGGTATTCTTCCTTCAGCTAAAACATGCATGTGGAAACTAGAGTATGATCAACCATGTGATCGGGAAACGTGTTCAAATATGTCTCAGTTTTCGTACCCTGGTACTCGGGTGCAACATTCCAGACGCTTTACTAACACCCTCCCGACTTGGAGAGTCAGTCCCTTTAACCTCCTGTTTGGCCCAGTTTGCAATTTCTGTGGAAGATGAACAGGAATAGCGAGAACCAATGAGAGACTAGCTGGAGGTGTCTGGACGGGCAAATTTAACTCTCATTTCCCACCAGGAAGAGGAATTAACCAAAGGCTCAGCTTGCCGTGCCGGAACCAGATTAGGGCCTGAAGCCATCCTGCGGTGTTGCGGCCAGCTCAAAAGAAAGCGAGTTGAAGAAAGGAGCTCAGGGGCACTGTAATTCACAAACCTGCAGAGTTATAAATGACAGCTATTGTCCAAAAATATACTGAAGTAAGGCTGCCAAGAGGACTTGAAAGCGGGGCAGAATTGCAGGAAACCGATTTCAGGAGGTAGACTGGAATTGCATTGAAAGCATAGGAAAAGAGGCAGAACGTCCACAATGATGCACTTGGCCAAAAAGGGCGTATGCGTTTTTTCCTGAATATATTCAGGAAAAAACGCATACGCCCTTTTTGGCCAACCAAGCAAGCTTGCAAAGGAAATCTGCACTACAATGAAGTCTCACTTCCCCCCGGTCAAAAGGGCCATCTGAAAAAAGTGTAAAATCCAGAAAGGCAGGACAGGCCATGGAGAACTGGGAGCCTTGTTATGCTGATGGGCGGGATGTAAATTGCCAACAGACACTCGGGAGAAGTGTATGGTGTTTCCTGAAACATCTAAAAAACAAAGCAACAGAGCCTAGGGCACTTCCACTTATGGTCCTATAGCTTAGGGAAATTAAAATCAAAAAGACACAGCCACCCCAAAGTTTGGGACGCCTCTGTTTACAAGAACCTCGTTTACAGTACAAGTTCAACATCGCAGAAAGTGAAAAATGGATAAAGAAGTTGTGGTATTTACTTACAAAGCAATATCACTCAGCAATGAAATCTATGTCATCAGGCCCTTAGCAGCACAATGAGTGGATTCAGGTATGATGATTCTAACTGAAATAAGTCACACAGAAAAAGAAACATCATAAGATATCAGTAATACACGGAATGTAAACTTGGCTACACAGGAACTGAATTACAGAACAGAACAGGGTCTCAAATTTAGAAAACCAACTTATGCTTGCTTAAGGGTAAAGGTGAGTTGGGGTGCTGCATAAAACCAGAGATTGAAATGAGCACAGATAAAGTTCCTTAAGCCAAATATGGAATAGACAAGAGCTACTCCTTGCTCAACGAAATGGACTCAACACCGCATATTAAACGCCTAAGAATGTACCTGACTAGTAAGTATCTTAAAACCTATGGATTGCTATGTCTCCAAAAGAGAATCAAGCGTCTGTACAGGGGGATAAACGCAGCAGTGATAGGATTGGAGAAGTTCGGTGAGCAAATGAAGACCCTTTGAAGTCATATTGCATGGTACCCATTACACGGGTCTCAACTCTCCAGGTTTAAGGTATTCTTCCTTCAGCTAAAACATGCATGTGGAACCCAGAGTATGATCAACCGTGTGAACGGGAGACGTGTTCAAATATGTCTCAGTTTTCCTCCCCTGGTACTCGGGTTCAACATTCCAGATGCTTTACTAACACCCTCCCGACTTGGAGAGTCAGTCCCTTTAACCTCCTGTTTGGCCCAGTTTGCAATTTCTGCGGAAGATGAACAGGAATAGCGAGAACCAATGAGAGACTAGCTGGAGGTGTCTGGACGGGCAAATTTAACTCTCATTTCCCACCAGGAAGAGGAATTAACCAAAGGCTCAGCTTGCCGTGCCGGAACCAGATTAGGGCCTGAAGCCATCCTGCGGTGTTGCGGCCAGCTCAAAAGAAAGCGAGTTGAAGAAAGGAGCTCAGGGGCACTGTAATTCACAAACCTGCAGAGTTATAAATGACAGCTATCGTCCAAAAATATACTGAAGTAAGGCTGCCAAGAGGACTTGAAAGCGGGGCAGAATTGCAGGAAACCGATTTCAGGAGGTAGACTGGAATTGCATTGAAAGCATAGGAAAAGAGGCAGAACGTCCACAATGATGCACTTGGCCAAAAAGGGCGTATGCGTTTTTTCCTGAATATATTCAGGAAAAAACGCATACGCCCTTTTTGGCCAACCAAGCAAGCTTGCAAAGGAAATCTGCACTACAATGAAGTCTCACTTCCCCCCGGTCAAAAGGGCCATCTGAAAAAAGTGTAAAATCCAGAAAGGCAGGACAGGCCATGGAGAACTGGGAGCCTTGTTATGCTGATGGGCGGGATGTAAATTGCCAACAGCCACTCGGGAGAAGTGTATGGTGTTTCCTGAAACATCTAAAAAACAAAGCAACAGAGCCTAGGGCACTTCCACTTATGGTCCTATAGCTTAGGGAAATTAAAATCAAAAAGACACAGCCACCCCAAAGTTTGGGACGCCTCTGTTTACAAGAACCTCGTGTACAGTACAAGTTCAACATCGCAGAAAGTGAAAAATGGATAAAGAAGTTGTGGTATTTACTTACAAAGCAATATCACTCAGCAATGAAATCTATGTCATCAGGCCCTTAGCAGCACAATGAGTGGATTCAGGTATGATGATTCTAACTGAAATAAGTCACACAGAAAAAGAAACATCATAAGATATCAGTAATACACGGAATGTAAACTTGGCTACACAGGAACTGAATTACAGAACAGAACAGGGTCTCAAATTTAGAAAACCAACTTATGCTTGCTTAAGGGTAAAGGTGAGTTGGGGTGCTGCATAAAACCAGAGATTGAAATGAGCACAGATAAAGTTCCTTAAGCCAAATATGGAATAGACAAGAGCTACTCCTTGCTCAAAGAAATGGACTCAACACCGCATATTAAACGCCTAAGAATGTACCTGACTAGTAAGTATCTTAAAACCTATGGATTGCTATGTCTCCAAAAGAGAATCAAGCATGTGTACAGGGGCATAAACGCAGCAGTGATAGGATTGGAGAGGTTCGGTGAGCAAATGAAGACCCTTTGAAGTCATATTGCATGGTACCCATTCCACGGGTTTCAACTACCCAGGTTTAAGGTATTCTTCCTTCAGCTAAAACATGCATGTGGAACCTAGAGTACGATCAACCATGTGATCGGGAAACGTGTTCAAATATGTCTCAGTTTTCATACCCTGGTACTCGGGTGCAACATTCCAGACGCTTTACTAACACCCTCCCGACTTGGAGAGTCAGTCCCTTTAACCTCCTGTTTGGCCCAGTTTGCAATTTCTGTGGAAGATGAACAGGAATAGCGAGAACCAATGAGAGACTAGCTGGAGGTGTCTGGACGGGCAAATTTAACTCTCATTTCCCACCAGGAAGAGGAATTAACCAAAGGCTCAGCGTGCCGTGCCGGAACCAGATTAGGGCCTGAAGCCATCCTGCGGTGTTGCGGCCAGCTCAAAAGAAAGCGAGTTGAAGAAAGGAGCTCAGGGGCACTGTAATTCACAAACCTGCAGAGTTATAAATGACAGCTATCGTCCAAAAATATACTGAAGTAAGGCTGCCAAGAGGACTTGAAAGCGGGGCAGAATTGCAGGAAACCGATTTCAGGAGGTAGACTGGAATTGCATTGAAAGCATAGGAAAAGAGGCAGAACGTCCACAATGATGCACTTGGCCAAAAAGGGCGTATGCGTTTTTTCCTGAATATATTCAGGAAAAAACGCATACGCCCTTTTTGGCCAACCAAGCAAGCTTGCAAAGGAAATCTGCACTACAATGAAGTCTCACTTCCCCCCGGTCAAAAGGGCCATCTGAAAAAAGTGTAAAATCCAGAAAGGCAGGACAGGCCATGGAGAACTGGGAGCCTTGTTATGCTGATGGGCGGGATGTAAATTGCCAACAGACACTCGGGAGAAGTGTATGGTGTTTCCTGAAACATCTAAAAAACAAAGCAACAGAGCCTAGGGCACTTCCACTTATGGTCCTATAGCTTAGGGAAATTAAAATCAAAAAGACACAGCCACCCCAAAGTTTGGGACGCCTCTGTTTACAAGAACCTCATTTACCGTACAAGTTCAATATCACAGAAAGTGAAAAATGGATAAAGAAGTTGTGGTACTTACGTACAATGCAGTATCACTCAACAATGAAATCTATGTCATCAGGCCCGTAGCAGCATAATGAGTGGATTCAGGTACGATGATTCTAACTGAAATAAGTCACATAGAAAAAGAAACATCATAAGATATCACTAATACACAGAATGTAAACTTGGCTACACAGGAACTGAATTCCAAAACAGAACAGGGTCTCAAATTTAGAAAACCAACTTATGCTTGCTTAAGGGTAAAGGTGAGTTGGGGTGCTGCATAAAACCAGAGATTGAAATGAGCACAGATAAAGTTCCTTAAGCCAAATATGGAATAGACAAGAGCTACTCCTTGCTCAACGAAATGGACTCAACACCGCATATTAAATGCCTAAGAATGTACCTGACTAGTAAGTATCTTAAAACCTATGGATTGCTATGTCTCCAAAAGAGAATCAAGCATCTGTACTGGGGGATAAACGCAGCAGTGATAGGATTGGAGAAGTTCGGTGAGCAAATGAAGACCCTTTGAAGTCATATTGCATGGTACCCATTACACGGGTCTCAACTCTCCAGGTTTAAGGTATTCTTCCTTCAGCTAAAACATGCATGTGGAACCCAGAGTATGATCAACCGTGTGAACGGGAGATGTGTTCAAATATGTCTCAGTTTTCCTCCCCTGGTACTCGGGTGCAACATTCCAGACGCTTTACTAACACCCTCCCGACTTGGAGAGTCAGTCCCTTTAACCTCCTGTTTGGCCCAGTTTGCAATTTCTGTGGAAGATGAACAGGAATAGCGAGAACCAATGAGAGACTAGCTGGAGGTGTCTGGACGGGCAAATTTAACTCTCATTTCCCACCAGGAAGAGGAATTAACCAAAGGCTCAGCTTGCCGTGCCGGAACCAGATTAGGGCCTGAAGCCATCCTGCGGTGTTGCGGCCAGCTCAAAAGAAAGCGAGTTGAAGAAAGGAGCTCAGGGGCACTGTAATTCACAAACCTGCAGAGTTATAAATGACAGCTATCGTCCAAAAATATACTGAAGTAAGGCTGCCAAGAGGACTTGAAAGCGGGGCAGAATTGCAGGAAACCGATTTCAGGAGGTAGACTGGAATTGCATTGAAAGCATAGGAAAAGAGGTAGAACGTCCACAATGATGCACTTGGCCAAAAAGGGCGTATGCGTTTTTTCCTGAATATATTCAGGAAAAAACGCATACGCCCTTTTTGGCCAACCAAGCAAGCTTGCAAAGGAAATCTGCACTACAATGAAGTCTCACTTCCCCCCGGTCAAAAGGGCCATCTGAAAAAAGTGTAAAATCCAGAAAGGCAGGACAGGCCATGGAGAACTGGGAGCCTTTTTATGCTGATGGGAGGGATGTAAATTGCCAACAGACACTCGGGAGAAGTGTATGGTGTTTCCTGAAACATCTAAAAAACAAAGCAACAGAGCCTAGGGCACTTCCACTTATGGTCCTATAGATTAGGGAAATTAAAATCAAAAAGACACAGCCACCCCAAAGTTTGGGACGCCTCTGTTTACAAGAACCTCGTTTACAGTACAAGTTCAACATCGCAGAAAGTGAAAAATGGATAAAGAAGTTGTGGTATTTACTTACAAAGCAATATCACTCAGCAATGAAATCTATGTCATCAGGCCCTTAGCAGCACAATGAGTGGATTCAGGTATGATGATTCTAACTGAAATAAGTCACACAGAAAAAGAAACATCATAAGATATCAGTAATACACGGAATGTAAACTTGGCTACACAGGAACTGAATTACAGAACAGAACAGGGTCTCAAATTTAGAAAACCAACTTATGCTTGCTTAAGGGTAAAGGTGAGTTGGGGTGCTGCATAAAACCAGAGATTGAAATGAGCACAGATAAAGTTCCTTAAGCCAAATATGGAATAGACAAGAGCTACTCCTTGCTCAACGAAATGGACTCAACACCGCATATTAAACGCCTAAGAATGTACCTGACTAGTAAATATCTTAAAACCTATGGATTGCTATGTCTCCGAAAGAGAATCAAGCATGTGTACAGGGACATAAACGCAGCAGTGATAGGATTGGAGAGGTTCGGTGAGCAAATGAAGACCCTTTGAAGTCATATTGCATGGTACCCATTCCACGGGTTTCAACTACCCAGGTTTAAGGTATTCTTCCTTCAGCTAAAACATGCATGTGGAAACTAGAGTATGATCAACCATGTGATCGGGAGACGTGTTCAAATATGTCTCAGTTTTCGTACCCTGGTACTCGGGTGCAACATTCCAGACGCTTTACTAACACCCTCCCGACTTGGAGAGTCAGTCCCTTTAACCTCCTGTTTGGCCCAGTTTGCAATTTCTGTGGAAGATGAACAGGAATAGTGAGAACCAATGAGAGACTAGCTGGAGGTGTCTGGACGGGCAAATTTAACTCTCATTTCCCACCAGGAAGAGGAATTAACCAAAGGCTCAGCGTGCCGTGCCGGAACCAGATTAGGGCCTGAAGCCATCCTGCGGTGTTGCGGCCAGCTCAAAAGAAAGCGAGTTGAAGAAAGGAGCTCAGGGGCACTGTAATTCACAAACCTGCAGAGTTATAAATGACAGCTATCGTCCAAAAATATACTGAAGTAAGGCTGCCAAGAGGACTTGAAAGCGGGGCAGAATTGCAGGAAACCGATTTCAGGAGGTAGACTGGAATTGCATTGAAAGCATAGGAAAAGAGGCAGAACGTCCACAATGATGCACTTGGCCAAAAAGGGCGTATGCGTTTTTTCCTGAATATATTCAGGAAAAAACGCATACGCCCTTTTTGGCCAACCAAGCAAGCTTGCAAAGGAAATCTGCACTACAATGAAGTCTCACTTCCCCCCGGTCAAAAGGGCCATCTGAAAAAAGTGTAAAATCCAGAAAGGCAGGACAGGCCATGGAGAACTGGGAGCCTTGTTATGCTGATGGGCGGGATGTAAATTGCCAACAGACACTCGGGAGAAGTGTATGGTGTTTCCTGAAACATCTAAAAAACAAAGCAACAGAGCCTAGGGCACTTCCACTTATGGTCCTATAGCTTAGGGAAATTAAAATCAAAAAGACACAGCCACCCCAAAGTTTGGGACGCCTCTGTTTACAAGAACCTCATTTACCGTACAAGTTCAATATCACAGAAAGTGAAAAATGGATAAAGAAGTTGTGGTACTTACGTACAATGCAGTATCACTCAACAATGAAATCTATGTCATCAGGCCCGTAGCAGCATAATGAGTGGATTCAGGTACGATGATTCTAACTGAAATAAGTCACATAGAAAAAGAAACATCATAAGATATCACTAATACACAGAATGTAAACTTGGCTACACAGGAACTGAATTCCAAAACAGAACAGGGTCTCAAATTTAGAAAACCAACTTATGCTTGCTTAAGGGGAAAGGTGAGTTGGGGTGCTGCATAAAACCAGAGATTGAAATGAGCACAGATAAAGTTCCTTAAGCCAAATATGGAATAGACAAGAGCTACTCCTTGCTCAACGAAATGGACTCAACACCCCATATTAAATGCCTAAGAATGTACCTGACTAGTAAGTATCTTAAAACCTATGGATTGCTATGTCTCCAAAAGAGAATCAAGCATCTGTACTGGGGGATAAACGCAGCAGTGATAGGATTGGAGAAGTTCGGTGAGCAAATGAAGACCCTTTGAAGTCATATTGCATGGTACCCATTACACGGGTCTCAACTCTCCAGGTTTAAGGTATTCTTCCTTCAGCTAAAACATGCATGTGGAACCCAGAGTATGATCAACCGTGTGAACGGGAGATGTGTTCAAATATGTCTCAGTTTTCCTCCCCTGGTACTCGGGTGCAACATTCCAGACGCTTTACTAACACCCTCCCGACTTGGAGAGTCAGTCCCTTTAACCTCCTGTTTGGCCCAGTTTGCAATTTCTGTGGAAGATGAACAGGAATAGCGAGAACCAATGAGAGACTAGCTGGAGGTGTCTGGACGGGCAAATTTAACTCTCATTTCCCACCAGGAAGAGGAATTAACCAAAGGCTCAGCTTGCCGTGCCGGAACCAGATTAGGGCCTGAAGCCATCCTGCGGTGTTGCGGCCAGCTCAAAAGAAAGCGAGTTGAAGAAAAGAGCTCAGGGGCACTGTAATTCACAAACCTGCAGAGTTATAAATGACAGCTATCGTCCAAAAATATACTGAAGTAAGGCTACCAAGAGGACTTGAAAGCGGGGCAGAATTGCAGGAAACCGATTTCAGGAGGTAGACTGGAATTGCATTGAAAGCATAGGAAAAGAGGTAGAACGTCCACAATGATGCACTTGGCCAAAAAGGGCGTATGCGTTTTTTCCTGAATATATTCAGGAAAAAACGCATACGCCCTTTTTGGCCAACCAAGCAAGCTTGCAAAGGAAATCTGCACTACAATGAAGTCTCACTTCCCCCCGGTCAAAAGGGCCATCTGAAAAAAGTGTAAAATCCAGAAAGGCAGGACAGGCCAT